>NC_138906.1:34281510-34847924 GCF_965231255.1 Vanellus vanellus
ATTGCATATAATCACTGCTAATCTTAATGGCCTTTCTGTCCTACTTAGATAAAAGTTTTTTCCAATTGTTTTCATATATATGATCAATGTTTCAATCAAAACAATAGCAAAATACCATAGCTTATGATAACACTTAAACTTTGCTTTCAAATTTCTAATATTACTACTTTGTACATTTTATGTATCCACATACTAAAAGGTTATTTAGGAAAACATTCTGAAGGAGGTGTTTTAGGTTTTTGTTTTGTTTTGGTTTTTTTTTTTCCATAAAAACATAGCAAACACTACTTCTGACCCATTAAACAAATTCCCCCTAAAAACATCACATCAGAAATCAGAATCCAGAATATGCCAACGAAAATGATGCTAAGAGTCTGGTATCATACTACCTTTGAAGAGACAGAAATTGGAGGAAAAAAAACCAAACCAACAATAAAAGCCCCCCACGCACAAAACACAGAAGCAGCAGTAGCATGTGCACTCTAAGTTATTCCACTGTTTTGCAAACCATTTTAGTACTAACAAAGATGTTAATTTTAGAAGTATCTAAGTTTCTTTTTAAAAAATTAAGAACTGTTTGAGTGTAATGGTATAATACCAGAAAACAATAAATACATAGTTTAACATAAAATAAGTAACTCATTTGGTTTTAGAGGAGTCAACTTTAAAAGGGCAAATGTCAGACTCACATTGTCATCAATTGGTGCTGCAACACGGCAATGGTCAGGATCTGAATAGGTTTTCTGGATCAAAGGAGGCACCTACAATTAAAAAAGGTAATGTTTATGAAGTAAAAAATACTTTAGAACAACAATAAATCAGATCAATTTTCATAACCAATTTGGTTATTAAAATGAAAGCCACACTTTCATTAAAATGAAAGTCAAAAGACAGTTGCATACTACCACAGATAACTATTCAGTAGTCCTATCATCTTCCAATAAATCAAACCTGTAGGTATTCTCCTATAGCTATCAAAGTTATCAACACTTTTAAGACAATTCACATATATTTTCTCAAGTGCCTAATGCTTCAACTGAAAAACACCTAGAAACTCATATGGGACTGATATTTCTTCCGGTATTTCCTCTTGATCTTAAGTTCTGCCTAGTTACAGACTTCCCAGTGAGTATAACTGCAGATATATTGTTAGTCACACACCAGGGAAGTTACCAGCAATGAGAAAATGCAGAGCCAATCATTTTATCTCACAAGTAATGAAAAAAAAAAAAAAAAAAAAGAAAAACCCTGCACACCACAGATTTATTATTCCTTTTACCACAGATTTATTATTCCTTTTCATGGTTCAAAGGTTAACTCATCCTGGTTGCTGTTCTACATCAGCCACATATAAATGTTTTGGTAACAGAAAATGGAACAATCCCTGATTACAGACCTTACAGCTACATACAGAAATAGGAGGGCAACAGAATGGAAAGTAAGATGGACCTGTTAGGAAGATTACTACTTTCATAGGACTTCTAGATAACATGCTATGCTACCGTTCCCCACCTCTAAAGTATTACATTTTAGGAACATAAGAGATGAGGAAAGATGGCAGGAGAGACGAAGAAAATTTAATTAAAAACAGAATTCAGCAAGGAAAAAGCAGAAAAGAAGCTATCTCCTTATGCTAAGTTTCATAATATATGGGGTTTTTTTCCAACGACAGCAGCAGATGCAGCAAACTAGCTTTATCAGAATGGGTGGTAAAAAAATAAGAAAATCAGTGACTCATTCTTCTCAAGTGGCTGCACTGAATTAAGTGAGGAAGGATCACTGTAACAGTCTATAGATGCCATCTTAAAATGCGTTACTTAATAGCAAAGAGAACTCCATGTTTGTAGTATAATGACTGCTAAACCTTATTAAAAGGGTATAAAACAAGACTGCTTTCCTGTCTAATACTTGACTCTTCATTATAGTATACAACATAAGTGACTCGATAGCTAATCTCCTATTAATTCACTAGTATGTATTAACTGCCAAATATTTTCTTACCTTGAAAAATGATTGCTTTATGTCTTGTCCCAATCTCTCTGACATTTTACCCATGTTGTCTGACATTTTAGTCATTCCCTCTGCCAGGCTGTCAGGGAGAGACTTGACTGCATTTGATACATTTCTCATAGAGTTACGCAGTGGGTTTACAAATGTGTCCATCTGAAGGGGAAGATGTGTAACCAGAATTGTATAATCTATGAGGACACCAGTATATTAATACACTATGAGAAGTATCACACTGTTCCAGAGAACAATAATATAAAGAACAACTCAAATTGCTTAACTTCATTACAGAATGCAGAATAAAGTTTTAGCTTCACTTTCATTTATTTTTCTCGTTCGTTACAGCCCTACTGTAACTATTCACATCTTTCAACAGATCCTTTTTCCTGAGTCATTTCCATTTCTCATCCCTCAGCTTTTTTTAGCTTGAATTTATTTTCCTTTTCTTCTCCATTCAATTCCATTTCTCCCTTCCAAGCTTCCTACTTCCAGATGTTTCTGCTTTCAACTCTTCATCTTTGAAACATGCCTCTTAAACAGCAATGGAGTAATATCCTTTAATATCATGGCAAGTATAATTAAAAACATGAAGTAGTTCCATAGAAACTGTTACAATTTCTCTTTCAGTACTCTAAATTCAGTCCAAAGAGAGGCACAAATACTAGTGTGATGGCCTTCAAAATTTAAGTTTATGAAGAACCTGGTAAGTTGGAAAGCTTGAATTCAAATCTCACTCAGTCATTACATAAAGCTTAATAAATATTTAACTGTTTCACTCTTAAATATTTAAGGAAAATTGGCAGAACAACAACTTGAAGTTACAATACAGTTGGAGATGCTTCTTGTATGAAAATCACTAAAGCTGTATTTGCAAAGCAGATGCCCTCACAAACTGGTCAACTGAACAAAGAATCATTTTGGAGAGAGTTCCGGTGGCTTAACAAAAAGGATGAACAGCTCAGAGCTCTGAATTTGACCACCAACTCTGAATGTTTACAACGCCTAAGCACATAATAGCTGCTTTTGAAGGGAAATGCATTTCATCTTTTGGGCTGAAGAGTGGAGAGCACGGTAACAGCAGCAAATACAGAGTAAAGAACTGAAAAAAGAAATTAGAAGGAATGAGACTACGAAAAAAAAAAAAAATCACAGATGTCTGACAAAGTAACTTGCAACAAACACTTTTAAAGTAGTCTTGGTGCAATACTCTGTGTCTGATTTGAAAATTTTATTTCCTTGTCATACCAATAAATTTACCTGTTATAAAACCAGTAAATTTTTGGTCCCGTATGTCCTCAGATACTTTGCCACTCACAAAGTATTAAAGCAATTCAGTTGCAAGTTGGTTTCATAGTGCTATATAGCTGTTTAGTATCAGTTCAACATCTCTGTTTAATGCAATCATTGCACTAACGAATGGTCTAAAGTTCCCTTGATATTGCAAAACATTCTTACCTTCCGTGCAAAATCCCCCTTCCCTTTGCTGTAAGCCTTATTCTCCAGGAAGTCATACACATAATGGGCTAATGCTGGAGAAGACTTCATCATTTCAGGATTTAACAAGAGCTGAGTAAAATAATTTTTAAAAGGTGCTTTTTAATAAATAATTATAAAGGGCATACCATTCAGTTTAGTAAAGTTTACCATGCACGAAGACACTACATCTTGCAATATATATTCTCATTAATTCTCTAAATTTTATTGCAACATTATGTTATTCTCAAGATAGAAATAACGTGCTTCTTGGTAATTCCCATAATTTTAACTAGTATGTTAATTATAGCATCTCACAAAAACACACACCTTTATGACCACACATACTACTCAAACTCCAAGAAAAAAAAAAAAAGCTGTGACTGAAAAAATATTGCTGTTAAAAATGGGCCACATATCTCATAAAGGAAAAAATATTAGCACTCTAAACAGACAATCAGGTTTCACAATGTTTTATTCATCTTCATTATTTATTGTTAACGTGTCCATTGAGTTGGTCAACATATTTTAGTGCTAAATGACCAGAAGTCCCTACAAAGTAGGACAACTGAATCTCTTTAGTTGGGCTGGTACAGGCCTTATCCAAATGGAGAAGTTGTATGGTTGTGCTACACCGCTGCAGCTGGTACCACACCAATCCTTATGCAACAGCACAACAGAAAGTAACCACAAACATGACTGTAACGGAAGAAAGTGAAGTGGCATACAGCTCAACACCAGCACGGCTGGAACCTCACCAGCTCAGAGGAGTTGGGACAGAACCGATTGAGAACATACCAAAGGAGCAAAGAAAAGGCAAGCTTATTAGGTAATACTAAGTTCTTACAGTACACTATTTAGGATTGTATACCACCTACAACACAGCTTTTTTTTTTGTCCTTTCTTTCCTTCAAAAAAAGCATGCTAGCAAATTTTCTAGCTCAGAAAAAGGAATTCCAAACTAGAACACAACCAAAAAACCCGTAACAGCTTACCTGCAAATATGCATTTAAATCTTTTTTCCTCTTTTCCAAAAATTCTCTATCCATATTGTTAAATGTCTTTTTGCCAGGAAGTTTCAGTATATTTGCAAGGTTTTCAAACTAGAAAAAAAGAGAAGATTTTTTTTTCTGTTTTCAAGAGAGTTTCAAATAATCATATAAGCTCAGAAATTATAGAGATCATTATATTCACCTCTTCTTATCTACCATATAACATCTGACAAGTAATTTCTACATCAAGCCCAGAACTCAGATTCCTTGGAGAAGCCAAAATGAAAGGTAGGCCATCAAGAAAAAATGCATGAAAATTCTCAGGAGACTGTTAAGGGCAAAATTTAATTTCTGAACTTTCTGAACACACACGTGATACTCACTTTTGAAATACATTTTAGTGTAGTGTGCAAATTACTCCTGTCATCACAACTGCTCAAAAAGGTTTAGGCTCAAGACTTATTATTATTTGTGCAGAAGCCAGTAGGGTTATGAGACTACATCAAGAGAACTTGCAAATCTTTCTAAAACATCTTCCCTTTCCTCTCCTGATCAAACGTACTAAGGAAAGTTTTTATCCCTGGAGTGGATGGAAACACCCAGTTTACACATAGGTTATCATACTATGCTTGATATGCCATCACCTGTGCCTTTTCTCTAGGAAATGACAGTGACTGGCACTGGCTGACATGTCTTCCATTGTTCGTTTTACAGAAAGAACTGGTGTTCCAGGGAAGCAGTAGGGAAAGAAGAGGCCCTAACACTTAAGAAGGTTGAACATCTCTGCTACAATGCACAAAAATAAAAAAGTGACAAGAATAACATTCAAAGAATCAGGATTATCCACATATAGAATCCAGACTTCCTGTAAATAATAAATAACATTCTAAATGAGGTAAAGAGAGAAAAGCATAGTAACTAGGCTTTAAGAAACAACCTGGAAAATGCTGTATCCTTTTCTCTCTAGAGAAGGCCACAAAATTACAGATTTAATGAGAGATTCATTCCATTCAGTCCCTGCAAGGTGTCTTTTTGTAGACATCATTAAACTTTGGAAGGTCACAAAGCTCATAACATTTATGGCCTGAGGAAGCCCCAAATAACTATGGGCACAAACTGGAACACAGGAAGTTCCATCTCAACATTAGGAAAAACTTTACATTGAGGGTGGCAGAGCACTGGAACAGGCTGCCCAGAGAGGCTGTGGACTCCCCTTCTCTGGAGACATTCAAAACCTGCCTGGACGCAATCTTGTGCAAACTGCTCTAGGTGAACCTGCTGTAGCAGAGGGGTTGGGCCAGATAATCTCCAGAGGTCCCTTCCAACCCCTACCATTCTGTGATTCTGTGATGTCAACTTTACACATCCCATTCCCTTGCAAATAGGTAATGGGGGAAAATAACTGAACAGAAGATGGTCTAGTTTTTATTTGGGTACTTGTATCTAAACAGAATCAATGCAAGCAAAGAACAGCCTCTATTTTAAATATAGATATCTATTTCAAATTATATTTATTACATTACTGAATGAAGAAACCAGTGTGAACCTATTCAGTACTTTAAGGCAAAAGGCTCATACAGATACTATACAGAGCTAACCAATTCCATTTTGAATCAAGAACTTATTTTCTCTGAAAAACAAACAATAATCCCTGACCTTCCTATTAATTTTAAATAGAAGATTCTAACCTTTAACCTTAACATGTAAATAAAAATGTCTCAGACAAGCACACAAGAAGCTTGTGTGTATCAGTGTATCAGTGACATTCCTGTGCCCATAAAAATCAGTAGGAATGTTTATTTTATTGTCAAAACAAAGCAAAGTTGTTGGGAGTTTCTGAGATGCTACAATGAAGCACAGGAATTTCTCTACTTCTTGCAATCTTAGTGCTGGAGGATAATGTTTCCATTTTCTGTAAATTCAAAGAACTCAGATTTCATATTGAAGATTTTTGCTTCCGCCATTTTTTTCTAGTCATTTACTAGTAGGTCAGTTTTAACGACTGCCCCGTATCAGCAGAACATTAACTCACTATACGGTCAGGGAACCCGTAACTGTTTCAAAAGGTCAGGGATTATTCAAAACAGTGAATTAGTTAAAAAAAAAAAACAACAAAAAAAAAAACCAAAAAAATCCATTTGAAAAGAATACAAAAATTGGTAGTTCAAATTTATTGACAGCACACTAAGATAACCAGAAATTCAAAGGGAAGTCAGACTTTCTTTATAATTAATACAAATATTCAACACAATGTTTGCTTTTTTAATAAAGCCTTTTCCATTTTTACTACTGTTGGGACTTTACAATGCCAGCCTACCTGCACAAAATTTGTTCTCCTATGCCTTTCTACTAATAACAGAGTAAAGGGATGTAATTCAACACTTCTGACTAGTTCAAAGGTTATGCAGTCAAATCTGACTTTTCCAAAGGCTTGGTTTAAAAGCGTTTCACCCTCCTCTTTTAAAAGCACTGCATTTTCGACCCTTTTTCATGTCAGCAGGTTCTACTTTGTACTAGCTGGTGAATTACAAGTCTATTTTTTCTTCTTTCATTTTCGGAGAGTTAAGAGTCTGAGAATACAAGTACAGCAATAAAAGGCAGATTGTATAGCAGTACACTAAACTGCCAACAGCTGTCCCTTTTGAGACTCCACCAATCCTTAACATTTCACTTCAAACCTGAATACCTGTTTCCCAAGCTCAGTTTTTATTTCTTAATCTCTGTGACAAATATAACAAATGAAATATGCCACTGTTTGAGACCAACAGCACTTCCATACAAACATTTTAAAGTAAAATTAAGCAAAGGGGGGTGGGGGAAAAGCTTTTTAAGTTCCATTTCTTTTTGTTAGAGCAATTATATAGCCATCAGGTACTAAACTATACAATCGTGCACCTGTAAACTGCTCAGTACAAACAACGTATAATATGAATGGTAAAAAAATGTACGCTTTAATGGAAAAAAAAACATAGTGCTGTAACTCCACATCTTAAGTCACTTTGAGAAAGCCATCACTCATGCCATACCATCACACAAAAAAAGTACCTTTCAAAGAAACCTTAATTACCTGCTCGGTGATCCTCATGTGGAAGTCATGGAAGTCACTGTAGCGTCGATATGTCTTCCATGTCTCTTCACTGTTTGGATTCCGCCGATGGACTGTGATAGCATACAGTGCATATGTCTTGCCGTGATCATTACACACTCCTGCCACAGCATATGGGTCATAGTCAGCATAGACTAGTAGTTTAAAAACAAAAATAAAAAAGGAACAAACAGAAAGAAGGAAGACGAAAGGACACAAATGTGAAGTGAAGAAATGTCTGGAATGACAGACTTGAGAGACAAAAATGGACATGCAAGCAGAAGAGTAAGACATCCCTTTATCCAAAACACCATTTAAGAGATACCCTCCAGAAACTTATTATGTAAACTTAAATGTAGAGATTAAGCAGTCTTAGACAAGTTTCAATGACATGCAAAATATAAATGAAGAACAGAAGAAAAAAGATTTCAACTTTTAAGAATAGTGAATAGATTTTTAAAAAAATAATTTTAACTCAAGGAACTCAAGATATGGGTGAAAGAGAACTGTGAAACCAGAAGAAATTCCAGTCTGCAAAGTACTCTAATCATATTGCAAGAGTTTGTCCATCAAATATTCTCTAAATACAAAAGACAGTGCTAGCAAGCTTTAAGCATTCAGTTTTGTTATTAACACCACCAGTTTGTTATTAACTAAGATAAAAAAATACCACCCACACTCTAAGTCAACGGAAACAATATATACACACACACAAATGTACGTATTCTGTATGTGCGTGTACCTATATATATATCTCATGTATTCTGTGTGTGTACACACATGCATACATTTTACGGAGAAGCCAATTTATAAATGGAAAGAACACAGACAGTTACCTTAAATAGAAGCAAACAACTTTTTGTTTTCCACTGAATATTTAAGTTCTCTTGGACATTCCTCCATCACAGAATTCCTCCCAGTTTAGAGTTTGTTTCAAAAACTTCCACCTAATCTACAGAATATATTGTTTACACTGCACACTGTTTAAATTGGTAACTTATCTCTAAGTATTGAGCCAATACCCAGTAACCACAATTTTCCAGTGGCTAGATGAAAATACTTTTTAATCAAGTCTTGTGAATTTCTCAATACACCCACACTTCATAAAATACACTTTTCCTAAAAAATCATCAGCTCCAACCTCTGTTGTGCTTCTAGCCTTGACTTCTCTCAAGTACAATGCTGAGATCTAAGCTGCCAGGGAGCACCTCTAGGATAGGGGCAGCTGCTGACAGCGTAAGAATTACTCACTAGCAAGGTGAGCAGTGGGCATGGAGCATCCTTTCGTTGCTATTTACCCTCTAGAAGAAGAAAGTTGAGTGCTGAACCCCAAGAGAAAAGAGCAGTCAGAATGCTGCCAAAATACTGTCCAGAAACCCCAGCCTCATGAATGCTGAGCAAGCCCTATTCTCTAAACTCATGTTGACCGCTCTGATGTACAGCCACCAGACCACGTCTCAGGGGCACCGCTAAGTTGCACTTTTACGAGTACCACTTCAGGATAGGAGTGGCAGAAGAAGAAGTTGTCCCAGCTGCCTCTTATGTCATAGCCTTTTAATCGGCATTTATTTTGCAACACAAGACAAGGTGAATCTTCAAAGATTGTGGAGAAGATCTCGTATACACCCCACAGAGTAAAGGGAGGTAATCAGCAGAGGAAAGGAGCCTGCACACAGATGCAAGATGCACCTACTGCTTGTAGCATCCAGAAAGCAGGTACTTGCATTTCTTGTTCAAACATGAGGTGAAGAGGAAAATGTCCAGTTTAATTCTGTTTTACAATATGAACCTGTACCTATCCCCTGGTTCAACTGGAGTATTATGGATTCACAGGGTCAAGGTGAGAGTTATCAATACTTGCTGCCATTACGCCTATAAATTTAACATGATTTACGTGGTTCTAAGTTTACTTTTTTTGTTAGATTAAAACAATGAAACTTCTAAGTTTAATTCAGAAAAAAGTATCACATGCCATTTTAATTAAAAAGCAAAATTGTGATTCTTAACTTTTAAATGATTTTTTCCCTTCCCTGAAGACTGACTACGAGACTTGGATTGCACCATGCTCTCACAGTGGGATAGAGTAACAGAGTTTAATTAAAGTGTCAAGTAGTTGTATTCTTTCTCACAGCTTATGTGTCTGCTATATAAATCTGTAGATTCAACTGTAATGCATAGTAAAATCTACCTCCAAAAAAGTATCTGAAGATTCACAATTTAATTACCCAGTGCAATCTGATCTAACTAGAATATTTGCAAATATTATCTGAGAAGTTTGTTATTTACTCTCATGTAACAAAAATTTTTCATTTATTACTAGGCAAATGATTTGAAAAAGATAACCAAAACTACCACCACTGTAAAGACTGAAGCTTAAATTAAATTAAACTACCTTAAATTAAGCTAAGTCAAATTAGAAAAAATTAGGGGAAAATATTATAGTAAGAGAATTAACCAGTCAGGAATCAGAATTGTTTGACTAGAAAAAAAAAAAAAGAGATGGTGCTTTGAATTTGTTCTTTAAACTTTTTTTTTTTAAATAAATGCTACTCAATAATAAGATTAATGAATGATTCTCCAGAGACAGGAAAAATAACAATACCATAAATAACAAAAATTAAATCACATTGTAAGTATAGATACGTAGTCTACAACCTACAGCACCAATTCTGTAAGGATTTCCAGTACAAAGACTTCATGGGAAATATGAATTAAAATGTTTTATGAGGTTAAAAAAAATGAAAGGATTAGGATTTCAAGGGCCTGTAATATCAAAAAACTCAAAATAAATGGTGGAAAACAAGTAAGCAGCCATCATAACAGATTCACTTACCAGTATCTGAGATGTATGCGTGGAGTTGAACTGTCTCATCAGAAGGGACATTTGAAAGGTCATCTAAAGACTGCAGGGTAGGAAAGAGAGAGGAGAAGGAAGAAATGGGCAAGAGAGAATAAGATCACAGATACATCTCATTTGAGAGATGCTTTTTGATTAATCTATTTAATTTTCAAACTTTCAGTTCACTACACTAATAGAATAGTTTAATGCACTGTAACAATGCAAGTAAGTGTTGGTATTACCTGATTACTAAAGCTTTGTTTTAAAGATTGTAGGGTCTTTCCTTTCCCCTACCAGTTTTGCATAGTTTTGTGGTTACTTCAACATATTTGCCACTTTCATTTGATATCTCAATTCTCATAGAAGTACAGACACAAATAGTCTTTTACTAAGCGTTACAAAAAATATCCCACCAAAAATGCCAAAAACCGAAACACCCAACTCTGGAGATACAGATGTTATATAACAGATCTTTTGGGTTTATCTTTATACCATTCTGTTTTCTTTCAACTGACTTAAAGCACTACACAAAAGTTACAGTGCAGTAAAAGTTGAATAATTTCTCTGCTGTATGTAGAAAACAGAAAACACTTTTCTCAGAAATGTTTTCCCTCGTAAAAAAACAAACCGGTACATCGTTACACAGTATCACAGTATGCTAGGGATTGGAAGGGACCTCAAAAGATCATCTGGTCCAATCCCCCTGTCGGAGCAGGAACACCTAGACAAGGTTGCACAGGAAGGCGTCCAGGCGAGTTTTGAATGTCTCCAGAGAAGGACACTCCACAACCTCCCTGGGCAGCCTGTTCCAGTGCTCTGTCACCCTCACTGAGAAGAAGTTTCTTCTCAAATTTAAGTGGAACATCTTGTGTTCCAGCTTGAATCCATTACCCCTTGTCCTATCATTGGTCGCTACTGAGAAGAGCCTGGCTCCATCCTCATGACATTCCCCCTTTATATATTTATAAACGCTAATAAGATCACCCCTCAGTCTCCTCTTCTCCAAACTAAAGAGACCCAGCTCCCTCGGCCTTTCCTCATAAGGGAGATGCTCCACTAGCTGATTAATCAGCTGTTAGCTGATTAACAACCTGTCTCCCTACTCAATAATTACTGGGCTCAAAAGAAGCCTCACAGGTATTTTAGAGAAGCTTTGCTATGACTTAAAATAAATACATCTGACTACTAAGATTTAACATAATAAAGCTCTGCAAGATTATGGAGTGAAAAACTTGGATATGCAAGTGAGAGAAATGGAGGATGGGCCACTACATGTGATTCTAATCTTAAATTATCAGCTTGAAAAAAAAAAAGATAGAGCTACTTAAGTAGAATTCACAGGCACTGGGATTCCAGCAACTTTATATATTTTACCGTAAAATTATAAAATTCTTCACAGATAAACATTCAGAATGAATATGCATCTATCGGCTATCTTTTATAATTTAACCAAGCCAGTTTAATAGTGAGTTGCCACAACTAGTTACCTAGAATGGGACCTACTGGGTAGCATTGCCATACCTGCGTCAAAATAAAACTTCAATACACATCAATCAAGTTTCTAAAATCTTGTGTGATTACAATCACAACATAGGTTGGACTTGAAAACGTAAATTATTTAAAGACTGGTCTTGCCCCTTCATCTGAATCTTTACTATCTCCATGATATCTCAATGTGATATTTCTCTGCCTTAAACACCCCAATCAGTCTCTACCTAAATATCAACCATGGAAGGCAAGGGGAATAACATTTCTGCTAGAAAGTCTAGATACTGCATAAATGGCATCATTAAAAGGGTCTGAACACTCTATATTTCAACATGTGTTGCAGTAAGGAGTCTCCTAAATATCTTACGACACAGCTTGTACACTTAAAGTACAAAAATCCCAGATTGAAAAAAGGTAGAAGAAAGAGAAGCCCAGCTGGGAAATCTGTTTTGCCTCTGCATGCTATTGTGCTAAAAGTTTATGTCTGTTCAACAGTAAAACAGACTAATTAATGCAAAAATATTTTTGAGAGCAGACATCATCTTTATCTCAAGAATTCCAAAATCTGTAAGTTACAGGATGCTGGAGAGTATTCTGGTAACATATCCTACAATCTTCATTAGACACTTGCTTTTGGTCATTGTTGGATATTGGGCTAGACCTTCTCTGGCCTAGTCCATTCTCAAGAAAGTCACCCTTGAACAACAATAACCCTGTAAGGTGTTCTCTATACCGCAGCAGGCAAATTTAAGAGCAGAATATTACCCAAGACTGATGAATGGCAGGAATTTGTGGAAACTTGGATAAATGCTTGATATTCTGAGAGCTCTAGGATCTGATTATCAGTAAGATGGAAGGGATGTTATTAAAGAAGACAAGTAACAGCCCCTAATAACAGACAAGTAACTGCTCTAATATTTTGTTTGCTACGAAATACTGACATTAGGCTACTGTTATGTTTTTTAAAAGGCATCATTATTTCTTGTCTTGCTGCCTCCCTTCATTGCCACCCTGACAGTTCGGTTTTCTTCTTGACAACTGAAGGAGGTTCAAGCTGATATATACTAATGACTCCCAGAAGTTCACCCCAGCTATTTCTGCTGCCATTCAAGGTCTTGGATATGCAACACCTGTGTAACAACTTCTATTTACTCAATGCAAAAGCAACATGTGAAGCTCACATTATGGATCCATTTAGATGAAACCTGCAAGAGTCTATAAATATTCTACAATGGTTTTATACCCCCAAAATATGCGCCACTGGTTTCATATAGTAGATTAATGTGTCAAATTAAAAGGCAGAAATTAAGAAGGTATTTTTGTAAAGTAACTTTACCTCAGAGTAGTTTTGAGCCTCTCTTCCAAATAATCTTAAAATACTTTCTTACAGTGAAAGCATAAACTGCAGGGGATGTATTTTATAATGGAAACTTTAGGAACCACTCAAGACTTTCTAGCTAAGTTTGAAAAGGCCACATGAAACTAAGCAGCAGATAACCACTAGCCAGATGAGCCATTGCAATGACAAACCCCCATCCATAAAACACGACTTCACTATATCAGAACATTCTTAGAAAAAGTACTTAAAAAACATTTGAAAGATATTTTTAAGAGATTAGTTAATCAAAGGAATCTCTTGTGAAATGTTACCAGAATTGTATGTAAATTTATAAAAATATAGCTAAATTAAGTTTTCCTTCTGCATTGGAGTTTGTGTAAGTTGTATAAGCTGATCACCTCCCCTTTTCTTGCTATCTCAAAAAATAAACAAGAGGAAAACAAAAGGAAAAAAAATCTCAAAAAATAAACAAGAAGAAAACAATAGGAAAAAAAATCCAAACTTCAAAACAAATTAAAATAAACAAACCCAAACAACAAACAACCCCCACATGGAAACACATTTACATTTATGTTAAATGTGTTCCTTTACAAAATAAACTCTATTCCTCTGCGTGCAAGCATGATATAACCAATAAACTGGAACTCCTAAGGAGCTACAGCATCTTCCAAAACTGAATTAGAAGGGCCTATGAATCACATAAGTCAGGAAATGACATGCAGATTGCACTTTTCTAAAACTAAAAGATTTGGAAAAATACTCTCATGTGTACAATTGAACCTTGCATATCTCCGGCTTCGCTACTTATAGTCTTGTCGTGGTTTGGGCCAGACTGGCAATTGAGATGAACGACTGAAGAAACAAGTAAGAGGGAGGGGAGGAAATTCACCAAATTTTTTTTATGATTTTTCCTTTTTAAATAACTGTGATTTGATTTTCAGTTTAAAACATTTCAAACCTTATAAGATCTACGTGGGACAGATATTTGAAAAAAGTCTGGTAGAAGGATAGAGTTCTCTTCATACATATGCAACTACTAGTACATGCAAAAGCATATGTCAAATATTTAGGTACACTCATGTAACAAAGAAAAGGTTCTGACAAACTGACCCAGTCAAGAACTGCTTAAAAAAAATAATACCGAAATCAGCTTGAAATTGGTCAGACTACAAAACAAATATTCATATTTTGTATAGATAAACTCCAGATACTTTCCAAATCAACTCCTAACTCCAAAAAAACCCACAACCAACCTGTAAAAATGTAATTGCTTCACTTCACAGTCTATTTCATTTCAATCCTTCAATTTCAGTTTCAAAGGATTTGTTTTCACCTATTATTACCTAACTCCAAATTTATTTCTATTTAAAAAAACTAACAGGGATAAGAAAGTGTGCTTTGCATAAATTAACTATAGATTATTACTGTTTATCTGAGAAACAATGCAAAATTTCATTAAACACAGGGGAAAGTACAAAAGGGACAGTTTTATCTTACAGATTAATTGATATTTTATGTGTGTTTCAATTTGATCCCAGAACTTTTTCAGGAATTAAACTGCAGTCAAGTAAAACCTCTGGCGCACATAGTTTAAACTATTTTATAACACTTTGCATAGTGTTGAGGGGAAAAAGTAATAATAATTAAAAAAAACCAAAAAACAAAGCACTTACCAGATTTATGCTGCCAGTAGGAGACCCATTAAAAGATTCTGGGAGCAGTGAGGAAGGGAAAAGAAAAAAACAGGTTAGAAGATTTTGTATAATGCAGGGCCACACACAAGAAATACCAATGCAAAGACAAACCATTATGGAAAATAACGCACAACTGAGGCATTGGGCAAAATATTGTACCCAATATATAAATACTTCAAGTTTCCAATAAGGTCACCTAAAGGAAAATTAATGTAAGCTTATACAGCTATAGATATGAATTAAATACTTCAGAGATCATTCCTGTCTGTGAAATTGCTTCAATAAGGAGTCAGTCAGTTTAATAGTTAAACAAATTTCCATTAGATTTGTACATCGGATAACAAGAACAATTTGGTTGCTTTAAAAAGGCACATCTCCTATGTACTTTATATTTCCAGATGAAGAATAGTTATGTATTAAAACAACCCAGCATGTTGAAGAACCTCAAATATTTTTGAATAAAAACTGAGAATGAAAGAATTGCATACTTATTTTAGCGACACACTTGTTACCAAGACTTGACAAAAAATTTACATGAGATTACTAAAGTTACTACAGAAAAAACCATTTGATTCCCAACACAATTTACAAACAAAAAAAAGCACAAGGAGGAAACATTTTTAACCAGAGATGCTACAGGAACTTTTTGATTTCTCAAAACCAGTATGAATAATTTTCTTATTTTCATTTTAAAGCAGAGAAAAGAACAGTCCCAGGAAATCCCTCCTACAGATATAGAGCTCACCTCCTTCACCATCATCCGATCCTCTGAAACTAGGATCCTTCAGCATATCCAGCTCAGCTAACATACGCACGTACAACACATTCTGTTTGAACGAAGGGTAGAATCTTTCATCTCGCAGCATCAATTCGTACACCTTATTGAAATAAAAATGTCATCTTTAGAAATACTTATTACGTCTTTTAATTAATCAGACAAGCTTTCATAAATTCTACTCGACCAACATGTATCTGTGCATTCTATTATGTGTCTCTGGGTTTCCTTTAAAACCCTAACATGAGGTTGTGAAATTTCAGTTAAGGCTTACTCTTAATGGAAAGGTTATGAGACCTAATTGTGTTATAAGTATAATACAGACTCAGAAATTACCTTTCTAACTAGTGAGACATGCACATATAGGAAGGAAAGTAGCACATTAGCTGAGAAAGTTTCCTTCCTCTCCTCATAACCCTTCCAATTGCACTATAAACATATTTGGTCTTTACCCATTTCACAACAGGTTATCTCTCAGAGTCCTTCTTTGCTGACAAACTATAAATGCAGACCTGCAAACACTTAGGGGGAGAGGTGAGAAGAGGGAAAGGAATGGAGGGAAGACACCACATACTACTTTCCTGCAAGTTTCCAGTTCACCCAATACAGTACAGCCCTACCTCATAAAGATTCAACCACACCACCTCAAAAAGTTATACAGCCTATACAATGACAATATATATACACATATACACACGTGTATCTATACGTAGTGGGAATTAATCCATTATGTTTGGATATTCATGTCAACTCTAGAATATTTTAATGATGAGTTTTTTTCATGGAACACTTTGTACAAGTGCTATCTCCTAGTAAGAACACAAAAAAAAATAATCATGCAGGTCTGAGGAAGTCAGTTTCTGAGAAATTTATGCTCTTCAGCAGAAACTACACACAAGGCCCTTGTAACCTACTTTGAGCAATACAGATTTCACAAGGTGTCTTCATTAGTCTTAAATGTGAGCCTCAAGTACAATAGAGTGATTCTAAGTTTTACAGTTCATATCACTAAATTTTAGCATGAATGAGAACATTAAGTTAATGGCCTAAAATAAAAACCTCTCAGACTGGGTATATAATTTACTGCCACATTATTAATCATTCACTTAAAAAAAAAAAAAAGTCTTAGACTTAAGTGATAAAGTCTACATATGCAGGCAGTAAAAAGTCTGTTTTATCTTCAGTACTTGATGCTTCTGAGTGCCGCACCGTGCAGGCTTGAAGAAACAGAACAGTCAAATTAACTTCTGGAAAGAGATATAGAATTCAACGTGGTAACATGCTTACATCCAACTTTGAAAGAGCGCTAAAACCAGACCAAAATTGTACCACTTTGTTATTCTACACAGGCATGTTTTCTTAAATTGGTGCATAAACACAAATAATAATCCCATAATTCTAAATTGTGCTTCATAATTAATTTCATACAGGACACCTACACTTTCTGTCTATGGCTAAACAGAACTTGGCAATTTAGGGTATGATTTTTATAGAACAGGAAAATGATAAAACAGGTTTTAGGTTTCAGATATTTGAGTTCCTTCTCCCTTTTTCAATGGCTGTAGTGACATTTAATACTCTAAAGAATTCACAATTCTTATGAAATAGAGGATGAATAGAGTATACCTTTCTCTGAATGTCATCAAAGATTTCAGGTGTTGGATCCTCATGGTTCAGTGTTTCTGCCAGTTTTGCTACTAAGTTGTCATCAATATTAACTCTTGGAGATGCCTGTTATAGAGATTCAAATCAACTTTTGCAGCATAAAAATAAGAAAGTTCCTATTTTCACAAAGAAAATCCAATACAACTCTGCAATCCTCTAAGTAAACTAAATTTCTTCTTGATGAGTATCTCTAGAACTGTCTAGAACACACAACAGGAGTCAGACCCCCTCCTGCCCCCCAAAATAAGTTCAGAGTTTGTATTTAAACTCAAAAATTTCAGGATTAAATACTAAGAATCACCTCAAAAACAAGTTATGCACATTATTTTGAAGCAGTATCTAAACCAGATTCATTCAGACTTAAAAAAAATATTTTATTTATTTATGAATAAAGATCTGGATTCAGAAATGAAGAACAAGACAGAAAGAAAGTAAATGGATGAAGTCCTGAAAAACGCGAGGAAAGGCTAACAGTTTGGCAACTCCACCAATTTCTAGAGAG
Organism: Vanellus vanellus; assembly: GCF_965231255.1. NCBI lineage: Eukaryota > Metazoa > Chordata > Aves > Charadriiformes > Charadriidae > Vanellus > Vanellus vanellus. The sequence goes on from NC_138906.1 coordinate 34,299,370, forward strand.
ATTACCAATACTGTAATCATGGTAGCTTTTTATACAGACTCTATTACAGCTGCCAGCATACTAACTATATCAGCCATCAGATTCCACGTCTTCCCTGGGTATGACATATTTCAAACCACTGCCCGTTAAGCATTCTTTTAGACGGACCCAAGTTCACACACTCTCCCGTTTTTCTGTAACAGAAACAGGGAGCCACCACTGAACCAGATCCAACATAGCTCACTTGATCTATTAAGCACAGCTGAGTTCATTGGTTTTGGAACAGCTCCGGTGTTAGGTGGCTTCTGACTTCAAAATGGTGAGCATTCAGTCAGTCCAAAAACCCACCAGAGCAACCTCTGCACAGTCTTTACACCACCATGTCAATAGACTACTGAGGTGAAAAAACAAGGTGAAAGAAACGATGCAGAAAGAGAAGCATCCTGTAGGCAACCTAGGAGACTGCCAAGTGCAGGTTAGTGCAGAGTCCTGCACCTGGGTCAGGGCAACCCCTGGGCAATCCCTGGTTATCAGTACAGGCTGGGGGATGAAGGGATTGAGAGCAGCCCTGATGACAAGGACTTGGGGGTACTGGTGGATGAAAAGCTGGACACGAGCCACCAGTACAGGTTAGGGGCTGACCTGCTGGGAAGTAGCTTGGAGGAGAAGGATCTGGGGGTTGTGGTAGACAGTAAATTATCCATGGCCCAGCAATGTGCCCTTGTCGCCAAAAAGGCCAATGGAATCCTGGGCTGCATAGGGAAGAGCGTGGCCAGTAGGTCGAGGGAGGTCATTCTCCCCCTCTACTCGGCACTGGTGAGGCCACAACTGGAATACTGTGCCCAGTTTTGGGCTCCCCAGTTCAAGAGGGACAGGGAACTGCTGGAGCGAGTCCAGCGAAGGGCAACTAAGATGATTAAGGGCTTGGAGCATCTGCCTTATGAGGAAAGGCTGAGAGAGCTGGGACTCTTTAGCCTGGAGAAGAGAAGGCTGAGGGGAGACCTTATTATGGCATACAAGTATCTAAAGGGTGGGTTGAAGGAGGATGGAGCCAGGCTCTTTTCATTGGTTCCAAGTGACAGGACGAGGGGCAATGGGCACAAGTTAGAACACAGGAAGTTCCGTTCAAATACACGGAAACAGTTCTTTACGGTGAGGGTGACAGAGCACTGGAACAGGCTGCCCAGGGAGGTTGTGGAGTCCCCTTCCCTGGAGATTTTCAAGACCCGCCTGGATGCAGTCCTGAGTAATGTGCTCTAGGCAATCCTGCTTTAGCAGGAGAGTTGGACTAGATGATCTCTAGAGGTCCCTTCCAACTCTGATAATTCTGTGATTCTGTGATTCTGTGTGTGCTCACAGCCCAGAAAGCCAACTGTACCCTGGGCTGCATCAAAAGAAACATGGCCAGCAGGTGGAGGGAGGTGATTCTGCCCCTCTACTCCACTCTGGTGAGACCCCCACCTGGAGTACTGCATCCAGCTCTGGAGCCTTCAGCATGAGAAAGACATGGACCTGTTGGAGTGGGTCCAGAGGAGGGCCACAAAAATGATCAGAGGGCTGGAGAACCTCTCCTATGAGGACAGGCTGAGAGAGATGGTTTTATTCAGCCTGGAGAAGAGAAGGCTCCGGGGAGATCATATTGCAGTCTTAAAGGGGCTTATAAGAAAGATAGGGACTAACTTTTTAGCAGGGCCTGTGGCGACAGAAAAGGGGGTAACGGCTTTAAACTGAAAGAGGGAAGATTTAGACTAGATGGAAGGAAGAAGTTTTTTACACTGAGGGTGCTGAAACGCTGGCAGAGGTTACTCACAGAGGTGGTAGATGCACCATCCCTGGAAACATTCAAGGTCAGGTTGGACGGGGCTCTGAGCAACCTGATCGGTTGAAGATGTCCCTGCTTATTGCAGGGGGGTTGGACTAGATGACCTTTAAAGGTCCCTTCCAACCCAAACTATTCTATCGTTACAAGGGATTTGAGGGATAATTTAAGGGAAGCTTTTGAGTGAGTTGAAAGGTGATTTTTATGCACACACAAATTAAGAACAAAAATACTTTGTTAAAGCAAGTTGACAAGTGTTTTCTTTCACAGAAGACCGTTATTACAAGACTACAGGAAGCATTCAAGCTTAGCCTATCGAAAGATACCCAATGGTGATATTTTAGCAATTTATACGGACAACTGTAGAGAGGCCCAGGAAGTTATTTCATTTGAAAACGCAATTTTAATCCAAGTTTATACAAATATTGGGCTGCATCTTTTTGAAAATATTTCCTTCTGGGGGCAGGGGGGAGGCAGCAGAGGGCAGAGAAAAAGGAAGGGGAAAGGACAGTATACAAGAAGACAGAATTTCTTATTCTGTCTTCATATTTTCTCTAGTTTTTCTCTATTCTAGGAAGTCAGCTTCTGAGGAACACATTCAGTGCATTTGACAGGATAGTTAGTGCCAGTATGAGCCTTTTCAAATGAAGGGGGGGAAAAAAAACCAAAACGAGGAAGACATTTTCTTACTGCTTGACATAAGGAGAAGATACACAAGTAATAGGTTAAACGTCAACTTATAGACAATTTGTGCTACATCCCATCCATTTCATATTAATGTAGCCATAACTACCAAGGAAGCATCTGTACAAAGAAAAAATTCTAAACGATACGGAAATAAGTTATTCCTACCTTTTCTGATAAATATTGCTCATAAACTCCAAATGCAGCTGCTCTTAATAGACCCTTGGTTTGATTAGTCTGATGTTTTCCATCTTTCTGCCGGCTTTGAAGTACCTCCAGCTGTTGCTGTGCTGTAACCCTGTATCCTTCCACTGTCATCCAGAAAAACAGATGTGCTTGGCCACCAGTCTGCTGCATGTAATCTACAGAAAACAGCCACCACACAATCATAGTTGTTGTTGTGCATCTTAGAATAAGAATTCTCAATGATGTTAACCACACAGAACTCCAGGATCTGGTTATACATCTGGAATACTTGTCACCTAAACTCAAAAAATAGAAAGTACTATATACACATTGGTGATAATCAGTAAACAAAACTGGGAGCAAAGTCTAGGAACTAAGCACTGAATCCTAAAATGAACATCTAAAAAGTGAATCCATCATTACTGTATGGATGTAACAGGTTTATAGAGTACAATACAAATTGAAAGGAAGTTTGAACTGGAATTCTAGCAAATCATGTGCATCTACAGCATCAAAAGGACTATCACCACCACCAAGACTGATCAATATTCTTAATAATGACCATCAGCAGCCCAATTAATTCACTGAATAGAATCAAGCATTAGAAAGTATTAAAAATTAATTATACTAATCCATCTATCAATTTCTTCATTATATGATAAACCTACAACAGTACATAAATTACTGCTGTACTTCAGCTTCTCAAATAAGACAACCTTCAGTACCCCTGTAATCCTCTAAATGTCAATCTAACATCTATAGTCATTAGTTCGATTAGCTTCAGTGAGACCAGCAAAAGTAAGACTAAAAATTGCAGTAAGTTTCAGAGTAATTACAGTTATAAATCTCTAAGCAATTCTTGCAATGATTCTGTTCTAAACAGAACAAACTTGTTACATGACAGACCAAGAAACGTTGCAAGAACAGTCTTACAGAGAGATCAGTATTGAAACAAGCTTGATACAAGTTTTTGGAAGTCCTGAGTACTGTGTTCTGAACAGTTAATTATGGATTGATTTGCAAAAAAGGTTTTGGTTCCCTCTGGCAAGGGGCCTAAACACATTTAGCTCTCAGAAGACACCTACATTCAGTGATTTCAAGTGTAAAATCCTGTGAGTTAGCATATTCCTTATGAATAAAAAGGATCAGATAAATTAACACTTACCCATAAAAAATTGTAGTGCAACATTGTCTACCAGAATATGGTCCAGAGGGACTGTGCAAAGTTTTCCAAAGTTTGCTGCCAGTTTCACAGTATCTATTTCCTGTAAGACACAGTTCAGTGTGTTCACAGGTGTTATATTTTAAATTAGCTTTTAAAACTCCTGCTTACCACAAAGCAGACGTAATAAAAAATAATTTACATTACAGATAATAATGCAGCTTTCTCAATGGTTAGTTATTTTCACAATCACTAGTAAGTGAAGATCTAGATCATAAAGTCATAGTCTCATAGCTATTTGCCTTCAACATAGATGATTTCTGCTACATGGGAAGCTGGCTTAACACTGCCATTCACATAATACTATACAGGTCAAATTAACCCCAAATCCCTCACCAAAAGTGACAGCAGCATGAAAATGATTTAACAGGATGAACTAATTTCACAATTTAATGGGGTGCAGGTCACCACAACTTAAATTCATCTCTGCCCAAATTTCTTCTGTTAATATAACATTTCTTGGTATTACAGCAATGCTTCCGGATCCAGCTGTGGAATACTAAAACATTTTAACAGTCAATATGCACAGGCTCTGTCAGCCTTAAAACACGAAATGAAACATAAAACAAGAAAAAAGAACAACATGAGGTTCTAAAATTTAACATCCGGTTTGCCTTAGGCTTTTCGTTGAACTAAAGAGGTAAACATGTCTGACAAAAGGCAATACATGGAGTCTACAAGGCATTACAAAATAATCAGCAAGTGGTATCATTATCAACAATAAAGAGAGATCTTTGCCAAAGACTAAGTTTGAGGAGCACAAGGTATGCAGTGGAACAGCAAAACAGAACTGCATCTAGGTGTATAAATAAATACAAAGATGCTTTGCATCTGTGTAACATTTTGGTTTAACTCTCGTACTGAGAAGGTACGAATAGTTTTAAGATGTACTGACATACCTAAACTGCTGAAGTCAGAATCCAAAAAACTCTAAATATGTGAACCTTTAGAAATTCCTTCCATACTTAAACTGCAAATATAAGACTAACTTCATTTGTATAATGCACTCCTAGAACTGCATACTTCAAGTTGTGTTTCAAAACGCAAGAATTAACAAGCTAGACCGAACCAGTAAGTGATTTGCAACTTCACTCTCTCAGAACTTAAAAAAATTCTAAAACACTTACTTTTCCTGACTGCAACCTCTGAATTCTTGAATCACATACTTTAATAACATATAATAAACTGTTTATTTGATTTTTTATAGTGTTGATATCTGAAAGCAAAAACAAAGAGTATTAAGCAATGCAGAAGAATAAATAAACTCTTGTTCTGAAACGTTCTAAAAATATCATACAAAAAGTGACATACCACATATAAAACACATCAGCTTTGGAGAGAAGGGTTTTTTCAGTTTAAGTACCTTACCGATGGAAGCGAACAGTAAAAAATATTTTTCTCTTTCCTTTTTCAGATTAACTGTTAACTGACCACCCATTAATACCTAAAGTATTACTGAAATTCAGAACCACCAGTTAGGCGAGTTTCAATTCAGTGGAAGTACACATACCTAACCAATTAGTCTATGGGTTTAGGTTTTTTTTAATCCACATATGAAGATTTAAGTTATAACACTTGGCATATAATTTATTTATTTTTAAAATAACAAAATACTTTATACCATGCAGCATCAGAATTTTCCTTTTCTGAGTTTCTGAATTTTTGGAATACTCTTCAGAGATCATGCTGGTAAAAGCATTTCATATTTTTTAAAACAATACAGCACTAACCATCTCCTGCTGTATCTAGAGATCGAAGATATTGCAGTTCTTCACTTGCTTTATCTTTCACTGCTTCCAACTCTCCGATATTATCACTTAATTTAATAATATTCATAAAGGCCTCATAGTTACAGTTGGAATCACGAATCTGAAACAGAAAGTTTTACAGTGTGAATAATGCAAAACAGGTAAAAGCACATTACTTGATTTTTCATTACATGAATTAGTTTGATACAGCACTGCAAAGCGGCATTTTGGAAACGCTTTGATGCTTCTAAACCTTTCTTTCGATACTAAAGTTTTACACGGACCAAGAAAGAGGACACATGCATACAGTCAAAACCTATTTCACACCATAATTTTCTATTTTCAAGAAGTACAAAGACACCTGGAAAGTGCATCAACCTCCTTAATGAAGATCTTGTCCAAAACCCAATCAACCTTCTCTGGAGCGTGTCCAGAGAAGGGCTATAAAGCCGGTGAGGGGTCTGGAGAACAAGTCTTATGAGGAGTGTCTGAGGGAACTGGGGTTGTTCAGCCTGGAGAAAAGGAGGCTGACAGGAGACATTATTGCTCCCTACAACTACCTGAAAAGAGGTTATAGCAAGGTGGGGGTCTGTCTCTTCTCCCCTATCTGTCTTGTCCCAAGAGATAGGACAGGAGGAAATGGCCTCAAGTTACACCAGGGGAGGTTTAGGATGCATATTTGGAAAAAGTTCTTCACAGAAAGGGTTGTTAAGAATTGGAATAGGCTGCCCAGGGAAGCAGTGGGGTAACCATCCCTGGAGGTATTTAAAAGACAGGTAGATGTGGTGCTTAAGGACACAGTTTAGTGGTGGTTTTGGCAGTGTTAGGTTGATGGTTGGACTTGATGGGCTTCAAGGTCCCTTCCAACCCAGACAATTCTATGATTCTTCTGCTATAACCCATCTCCTTAGCTAAGTAGGCAGAAACCAGTGAGACCACCGAAGAGGTTTCAGCTTTGCCAAGGTCCCCTGCAAATATACATGCTCCCAAGGTAATGGCTTCTTAAGCTACAGAATTACAAAAAGAATTAAAACATTCTACAATGTAACCACAATCTACTGGGGAAAAAAATAGGAAATGACTGAATTAACATCCTCTCTGAAACCCTAATTCAGATACCCTTGTAAATACTACAAAGCTATTTCCAATACATACTCTTTTCCCAGTATTGGCACAGGATGAACCTGCCCTGGGGACTCAAAGGAATTTGTGCAAGTGAAGGAAGCCTACTGTGCTGCTGAGATCACTGAAAACTGTGTTGTGAATGCAGCACGGAGATCGGGAGAAGGTTGGCAGCTTTACAGCATGTGCATGCAGGCGCAGAGGTTGAATTCTAATGCTGTCTTTCTTTACCATCTCAAACCAAAAAAAGTCACTTCACCCACATCCTTCATAAACACTCACTTTGATATGGAAATGTAATACTTGGTCTGTACCACAGAAGTGCACTGACATGAGCTGCACGAGCCAAGAGAATAAGGGTGGACAGATACCTTTGACCAAAGTTAATGGAAAATATTCCTAAAAATCTGCTTTTAAAAAAGTAGTAGTACAAACAATACTTGAACTTCAAACATTTTGCAAATATGTGAATTTCACAGTGAAGGGACAAGTTTGGATTAACTTCTAATTTTATATCGAATCTTTACATTTTATTGCAAGAGAATTAGTATTGAACTAAGGCACATCTAGAAATATGGAATTAAACTTCTCGTTTTCAGAAATCGAGATTTTTCGTTCAAATCTGATTTTATGTCAAAGGTTCCAAAAGCAACAAGAATTTGAGTCATCTCTACTTCTGACCTTAATTTCTGCAACGATCTTAATTTCATAAGACTTGTATTAAGCTTTTGAAAGCATTTATTCTTCCTTATCTTTCTCCCAGCACATTTACATCCTTATATCCGAAAGCTATTATGAAAATTAATATTTCGGCATCACCATCATAACAGAAAGCTTTATAAAAACCACAGAATTCTATCTTTGGATGCAGCCGGGGGCAGTGCTCAGTAAATAAAGAATGAGGCCAAGTTACAAATAAAGAACACGCGTAGGAGGAAAGGGGAAACAAAAATTGAAAAGCTTGGTCCACATGAGCAGCAGTATTTTTTCATATTAAAGCTCGGTTCCTGTAAGAAAAGCAGAGTGCTAACTTCTAGATAAATGGAGGTGGCTGGAGTGAAGGAAACATTGTACACGTACACTTGAATTCTTACTCCATACGTAAGAATTTTTACTGTGAATTCTGAGGGCGTTTTCAGCTTAGTACTTGAATGCACATTCTAAGACTAAAATATATGGATAAATGTAGAGAGAATGTGGGGAAACAAAAAAAAAATATTAAACCTCGACTCATGACCTACAAAGGATAAACTCTACAAGTGAGTTAGAATTTGCTTTGAAAAAAAAAAAAAAAATCAGTAACTTTTAATTAAAAGTGTGAATATTCTCTTTATTTTAGTTTTACTATACATATTTCCTTAAAAGTATTTTGGGAGTTTTTTGCAGGTGCATTAGAGAGATATAGAAGTAAAGACTTTGTTTCTTCCCATTCAGTTAAATTATTAAGGGTTACCACAAATATCCTTAAAAAAACCCACCCTCAAATTCCTTAGCAGAAGCAAAAAAAAAAAAAAAAAAAAATTAAAAATCTCTTACGCTTTAAAGGACATACTGAAAAAAAGAGTCAAGGAAAAAAAAAAACTTCCAAGGTTACTGCCATAATTCCAGAACAGCTAAGTAAAACAGTCAGAGGACTCAACTTTACACTTTGCTACACATCTGTCCTCAGTCAGACCACTTTTGCCAAACAACCACAACAGAGTAGGTATAATACAGATAGTGTACATGTATGTATGTGTGTGTATATACAGAAACTATTAAGTACAGCAGCCATAAGTTCCATATCTCTGTCAATATATCCACTGTTATCTTTTCTACCATATGCCATCTGCCATGATTACAGGAAACACAAGTAAAAAGCTTTATATAAACATATTCAGGAATTATCATTCATTGTAAACATTATTAATCTTACCATCCATATGACATACTGATTAATATAATCAGGATCACTGAGCTGGTTTATTAATGGAAGAAGAATTCCTCGGGAGAGGATTTCCTGAAAAACAAAATAGAATAAATCATTTTTATACATTTATTCATAAAGCTAATATAATTGCAACAATTTAAAAATCACATTGTAGAGGCTAAATAAAAAAAATGTTTAATTACAGAATAAATTCAGTAGGCACTAGCACATTCCCTTCCATTTAACATTAGAACTTACTATCTCAAGAAAAACAACACCCATCTTATCGTGCTTTTCTAACATTGCTAGAGCAAAAAGAAATTTCAAAGACATTTCACACAAACTGTTCTCTACTATTAAATACTTTTCAAGGTTGTACTGTATTTAATATAACCTAATATTAAATTAGATAAATTTTACAAAATAGGAAGAGCAGCTCAGACCTAAAATTTCTGATGGCATTAAACCAAAGAATTGTAACGGCTTTTAGAGTCTACTTACCCTGACAAAGTATCGCATGATCTTGTTCTGGAAGTCTCCAGGAGGTAGCAATATATACAGTAAAACCTCACATAGATCCCTTAGGAATCCTAGGGAGGGAGAAAAAAAACAAAAACAAAAACACTCTCAGCACAATTTTATATTATGTTATTTTCCGTCTTACCTGACGGCATAAAAACTAACAGATAAATCCTTAAAACGAAATTAAAATATAGTCATATACATTCTTACAGTTCAAGCATCACAGTAACACATTTCAGACTGAAGAAAAGCAGCACTGATGTAAACCTGAGACAGATCTAGAGTCTCAAAACCAAAACAAAAGAAAGCCAAATTCCAAGAACCAAAAAACTAACTCCAACATTTTTTCCTTATTTAATATATACAGGGTTTTATTCCCCTTCTTCACACTTTTCCAAAAAAGATAAACTTTTTAAAGTGATTTTTTTAAATGAAGACTATGGAACAGCGCTAAGGAAGGCAGCTCTAATAAAAATCAGTAACAATCTGCAAAGCCATCCCTTGCCTCCCAGAAAACATATTTCTACCCTAAAATTCTTCCAATGAAAAGACGTATAGCTTATATGTACGTAATTACAGTATAGCTTTGAAAGTTGCATGCTAAGATTTCAGTATATTTCATACTGTTAACACAGTTGTTAATATTTTCATTTAGTCTGCTATGCTAAAATAACTTCAGAAGATAATATCGAGAGACCTTCTTCATCTTTGGGAGAAGTGCAGACTAGATCACGACAGACTTCTTTTTCCATTTCAACTTCAACCTCAAAGAATGTATCTACAAGTTCCTCAGCTTGGTCTACACAAAAGAAAATAAAAAGAAACTTTTTTGTAAAGATCATAAACTTCAGAGTAAATCTGAATTATAAAATAAAGCTAGCTATATTTCACACATATAAGATACCTGCCTACTCACATTCAAAGAAAAAAATATTTAAATCAGTACATTACCTTTCATCTGATCACCCTTCTCTGCTATTCTTTGCTGAGCTTTTCTGAAAACTCGAAGATGAGTGCCAAAGTCATCAACAAGTCGTGTAGTGAAATAAGGCTGCCAGTCTGTTTCCTTTGACCTATGAGAAAAGGGCATCCATGGAAATTAATTCTTTTATCCCGAATCCAAAGAACAATAATAGATTCCTATTTCTCCTTCATCCCTGCCAAGAGCCACACTGATAGCTAACATGGAAAAGCAAAGAAATAAGTCTCCTGAATTCACTGGAAACAAATAAAATATTGTAAAACATCACTCTCACACATTAATATTTATGCTTGATTTACTTTAAGTCCAACATTAATACCTGGAAACAGTGTTCTGATTCATGGTATTGTCAAATATCTGTGAAAAACCCTGATACAAACAGCCTACGAACGTCTAGAACCTAAAACTAAAATACTCCCTCGGTCTTTTCTGGCCATACTTTCTATCATTTTGGAAGACATCAAAACAAAATAATTCTCTTCTGAATTTACAGTATACGCGTGAGTGAGAAAACACACGTTTCATTTGAAATTAAAAGCAACCTAGTATTATCAACAATTGATTCCACAGCTTACATGAGAGAGAGTTACTGTGAATCTCCAGAAATGCACATAGATTTGCATCAGAAAACAGTCACTGATAATTTGCATAAAACCACTTCATTAGTGGTATGAAAAAGATGCAGAGATATTCTTGTGATGGCCTTACTAGCCAAACTAAAAAGGAACTTGTAAGTTATAGGTTTAACAAGCTGATTGTTAGTGGTGGCTTTTACTCCGCATTAAGTATTCCACTACCTGAATTCTTTCAAGATACCAACTCTGTTATAGCAGAATCCTTCTACAACACTTCTTTTTCTGTGTTTATTCTCTCACCTGCTCTTTCTTCTCTCAAAAGAGGAGAAAGAGATAAGGAACTCTGGAAGAGAAGAAAGCCTACTGCAAAATCTAGATGTGGAAATAAGAAGCAAAGCTGTCTCAAAAGGCAGTCAATCAAAACCAGCAATAATCCAGATCCACCACCAGCACAATCAACAAACCACAAAAAAACACTAGGTGGCAGCTTTACATCATTCTTCCAAACGTGCAATTTAAGGAAAAAAAAATACCCACTGTACTAATTCTCTCCAGAAGCTAACAGGATATAAGAAATTAGAGATGACGGTACTAATCTAAGACTTCTACAGCTATATCCAACTGCATTCATGATAAATGCCCTAGATCATTTTCTCTTAATAATAACAAACAACTGCTGCTCCCTGCTAAACTGATATGATTTGTACAGAAGAATGCAACTGCACAGGAGTAGTGGCTATTTTTGAAGAGCTACAGTACAGTAGGGAAAAAAAAGTTTACTATAACTTGGCCTGCTTTGACACAAACTCAGTGCTTGATACTGTTCAATGAAGTAACTTTGCCAAATAGACAAAAACATTGAAGTTAGGTAGCCAGGTCCATTTCATGTAAGCACAGGATTGCTTGCTGTAACGTACAGCTATATTTAGCCTAGTTTTCACTATTTCCAACACTGTTCACTAGGATTTCCATTACTGCAAAATCAATCAGATTTTATTATAATGAATTTTTTCTAGCGTTAAACCTAGCCTTCCATCTTTGACCTTTCTTGCCAGAAAAGCACACTGACCTACCTTTTCAAGTCAACAGAGGGAAGGAATAACAACACCTCAAAATTGCTAAGTTTATTATATTTAGGTGACCCACAACCTCTTCTGAAGAGAAAATGGATAGCAATTAGTACAGTGGGATGAATGCCTGAAATCATTTCTTAACAAAGAAGCAGATAGATATAAAGGCATGCAGTACCTGGGCTGAGAAATCAGCCATACTAAAGGTGATAAATAATTTCCCAGACAAGTTCCCTGACTTACTACTACTTGATTAGGCAACAGCAGAAAAAACATGGCACAATTAATCAACTATCCATTTTGTTCTGAATCAAACCTATTTTTAGAAAAGATTTACATATGTGACATATTATTTCATTTCCCAGATAGAATCATAGAATTGCTGAGGTTGGAAGGGACCTATAAGATCAAGTCCAACCATTAACCTACCCTGACAAAACCACTTCTAAACCATATCCCTAAGTACCACACCTACCCTTTTTTTTTTTTAAAACACCTCCAGGGATGGCGAATCCACCACCTCCCAGGACAGCCTATTCCAATGTTTAATAACCCCTTCAGTGAAAAAATGTTTGCTAACAGCCAATCTAAACCTCCCCTGACATAACTTGAACCCATTTCCTCTCGTCCTATCACTTGTCACCAGGGAGAAGAGGTCAGCCCCCATCTCTCTACAACCTCCTTTCAGGTACTTGTAGAGGGTGATAAGATCTCCCCTCAACCTCCTCTTCTCCAGGCTAAACAACCCCAGTTCCCTCAGTCATTCCTCGTAAGATTTGTCCTCCAGACCCCTCACCAGCTTTGTAGCCCTTCTCTGGACACGCTCCAACACCTCAATGTCCTTCTTGTAGTGAGGGGTCCAAAACTGAACACAGTACTTAAGGTGGGGTCTCACCAGTGCCGAGTACAGGGGGACGATCACTTCCCTAGTCCGGCTCACCACACTATTCCTGATACAGGCTAGGATGCCGCTGGCCTTCTTGGCCACCTGGGCACATTGCCGGCTCATATTCATCCGGCTGTCCACCAACACCCCCAGATCCTTTTCTGCTGGGCAGCTTTCGAGCCACTCCACCACAATCCTGTAGTGCTGCATGCGGTTGTTGTGACCCAAGTGCAGGACCCAGCACTTGGCCTTGTTGAACCTCATACCATTGGCCTTGGCCCATTGGTCCAGCCTGTCCAGATCCCTCTGCAGAGCCATCCTACCCTCAAGCAGATCAACATACATGCCTAGCTTACTGTCATCTGCAAACTTACTAAGGGTGCATTCGATCCCCTCATCCAGATCATTGCTAAAGATATTAAAGAGAACTGGCCCCAGCACTGAGCCCTCGGTGACACCACTTGTGACCGGACACCAACTGGATTTAACTCCATTCACCACCATTCCTTCAAAAAACCTCATTGTTCTTACATATTGAAGAGCAATACCACTATTAAAAGTTATCTGAGCTGATACAGAGATTTGAATTAAAGGCTTTCAAATTGACTAACCTTGGGAACAGCCCTGCTGTTTATATGAAACAGACCTGTATATAAATAGGTGATGATTCATGCAACTTAATGCTTAAATTGGAAAAAAAAAAAAGCTATTCAGTAATTTTAGACATTAATCCACATTTTGAAAAGGCCATTTTGCAAAATACCATGACTACAAACATCATCTCCACTCATGCCTTAAGGGATCAGCAAATTCTGTAGTTCTTAGATTATGATCTTAAAATTTTACATGTCCTTTCTGTAAAAATGCACTGAACTATGCAAACAGATAAACTTAATCATTTATCTACTACCACACAACCCACAGAGGTATTTGTCCACTTTTTTAGACAGTGTACTGATGTAAATACAAATAATCTTACCTGGCAGAAAACTGAACAAGTGCATATTGAAGAGCCTGCCTGATTTCCAGAAGAAACGATTCATCATCACTTAGTGTGTAATACCAATACTGTACATAGTCTCTCAGGGAAAACTGTATTACCTGAAATTGGACAGTAAAAAATAAAGACGAACTAATGAACCAAAGACAACAAAATGTAAACCAGCTTTTTGTGCCTGGTAATGCAACAGCAGTCGTCTTGAAAGGTTAACACAGTGAACCATACTCCCCTACCATTATGAAATTGAGTAAAACAATACAATCACATACTGAAACCTCTTTTTCATATTGGTTTACATGCATTTATCACCGCTATGCTGAGAAACTATAACATACAGAAAACAGACTCTAAGATTGCCCAATATCCTGGCCCACCGTCAATATTTTTTCACTTCCCGCTCTCAAATATGGTAAAATTTCTAAACTTCTATTTGTCTCTCAACTACTTAGATATTGCATAGTCAATACTTGCAAAAATAAAAATAGGTTAAATAGTCCTGGTTAGAACTTACCTGTTGCAAAGGCTCATCAATTATATTCGCACCTGTCAGTCTTCTGTCAATCTTAATAGGTCTGGCTTCACGTTTCATTTCTTCTATGCACTTGAAAGAGATTAGGAAATGTAACTTTGCAGGTTTTAGCTATAGTTAAAAATTAACTCCACTGTTTATGACGTTTTTCCCGTTTCTTTATCCATTTTAGTTTATTATATACGTCTGAAGACAAATTACTCTTTTGTACCATCACTACTTGACAGATGAGTCTTTAAAAAGTAATTGATGAGGGAGTGAAAAATTATTTTACAGAAAGACCTGCAACTCAGAACAGTAAACTCCAAGAATGACTTCATCAGAGCTGACTTTTGGCAAGTGACATACTGAAAAAGAACACCCATTATCAGTGCTTCTCTAAGTGGACTAACATGTCTTTCTTCAAACTTAAGATGAAATCTGCAATAAACCGCTTTATTTTCACAGAAATAACAACCCAACAACCTACACTACTGTTCAAAAAAATCCAAGTTATTCTGTTCTTTGATCTGGAAAGCGATTACTGTATCAGAAACATAGAACTACCAAAAAGCATGGTTTATAATTGTTTTAATTCATACGTCCAGTGTTTCTATTCTACATGACTCTCCCTAAATATCTCTCATTCAAACCAGTTAACAGTGAATGACAGCGGACACCTGAGGCCAGAAAACATTCCTCCTCCTCCTTAAACAACTCTATATCACAACACAAAAGTATTTTGTTGCAAAATATATTTTTTAATTTTCAAGACAAGCGAACAGTTCAACACTACTTTAATATGAATAAAGTTTATTAATATGAATAAAGTATATTCAAGAAAGACAGGGATCTGCTGGAGAGGGTCCAGCAAAGGGCTACGAAGATGATTAGGGGATTAGAACATCTTTCATATGAGGAAAGACTGAGGAACTTGGGTCTCTTTAGTCTAGAGAAAAGAAGAATGAGGGGAGATCTTATTAATGCTTTCAAATACTTAAAGGGAGGATGCCAGAAGGATGGGAGGAGTCTTTTTTCAGTGGTGCCCATTGATAGGACGAGGGGTAATGGGCACAAGCTTGAACATAGGAAGTTCCATCTTAACATGAGGAGGAACTTCTTCACTTTGAAGTGAAACACTGGAACAGGCTGCCCAGAGAGGTTGTGGAGTCTCCCACTCTGGAGACATTCAAAACCCGCCTGGACGCTGTCCTGTGCAACCTGTTGTAGGTGACCCTGCTCTGGCAGGTGGGTTGGACAAGATGATCTCCAGAGGTCCTTTCCAACCCTGACTATTCTGTGATTCTGTAAAGTTGACTCATATTCTAACAACACTCTAACTATATAGTAATGAATTCAGAGAATATTTTTGTCTTGACAGTGTCAAAAATATGGAAAAATACAGAATAGAATGATTAAATATTTTTATTATACACAGCACAATTCAAATTGCCAAACAAAATTGTTAAAAGAGTTTTGAAGTTTGAGGACTGCATGCATAAAACCACATTTGGAAAACAAAGAAGAAAAAGCAGCAGCAAAACAAGCAGCAGCTGGAAGAAAGAGAGAGAGGGATACACAGAAAATATGCAAGGTTATGTGGTGAAAATCTTAATGTTCA
Organism: Vanellus vanellus; assembly: GCF_965231255.1. NCBI lineage: Eukaryota > Metazoa > Chordata > Aves > Charadriiformes > Charadriidae > Vanellus > Vanellus vanellus. The sequence goes on from NC_138906.1 coordinate 34,315,203, forward strand.
TAGGCTTACAGTTTTCAAGTTTGGGGTCTGGACTTCAGGAATTCATCTTATCCAACCTCCTGCTCAAAGAAGAGCCAACTACGAGGTTAGACCATTCTTTCATAGTCTTTTCTCTCCAGTGAAATGTTTATGGACACGCAATATAATTTCAAGTGATTTTGATATGTCTGAACACATCTAAAATTGAGAATATCTGCTTTCATTTCACTGCAGCTTCAACAGCTGAAAACTGTTCTCCCTTGGAAAGCACTGCCGGTTTTAAGCTGGGCCTTCCAGACACTGACTCAGAAGACAGATGTAAAGGAAGGACCCAACTTACATGAAGAAAACTGTCCTACAGAAACTCCTTGTCTTTTGAATGAAGCATGAGACATCAATTATGATAATAACTGGACATTCCACACTTCTTGTAAAGTTGGACAGAACCTATAATTTTTATTGAAAATGGCATTCCAGTTAACAGTTCAGAAGTCTCTAAACTTGCCTTTCATTCAACATTATTTTAATGTAAACCTGCAGGCAATTGTGCATCTTACAGAGCCTGTACATTATGACATCATCGAGTACGTTCCTGAGTTATATAGAAGACTTGCAAAACGAAAAGCAAGTCTAATCCTAACCTTTAAATCTCTCTGCATGTATGCAAACAAACAAAAAAAAAATTCCAGAAAAGTAAATAATCTTCCCTTAAACTTACATATATTTCTCCTTAATGTGAGGCATTCATTATATATTCACTAATAAGTGTAATAAGTGGCACCCAAGGAAACCTATCTGCACTAAATCCTGTGTTGTAACTGGTACATTCTACACATTATTTCTGTCCACAATTTTGGTGCTCTGAATTCAAACTTATTTCTTTAAAAAAAATCAAGTATTTGAACATTCATCTTAGCCTAAAAAAAAATTCCCCAAACAACAAAAAACCCTCAAAACAATCGATACAGCTCTGACTGCCTTTGGGGAAAAGAGCTTCTTATAAAGAACCTATATCATCAGATTACTTAAAATACAGTATCACAAATGAATTTAATACTGAGGTAAATTCAGTTTGTACTTGGTTCACGGAAGAAGCATAACCTGTGCACTTGCCACTTGATAGAACATTCATCATTCAAGACCACTTAGGGCCAAAATGGTTTTAAACATGAAAACAATTTCAAGTTAAAAATACTACTTTCCAATAAGGATGTCAGCAGAAATTTAATACACATATGGTAAATAGGAATCCCAAGCAAACCCCAAATTTCTTTTTGGTTAGGATTCATATCTTCTTGCACTGCTACTGAAAAGCTCAGCTAAACTAGCTAATGCTATTTTAATACAGTGGCAAAACAGAAATATAAAATACTATTGTAGAAGACAAACAGATTTTAGTTGAAGAACAACTTCAAACAGCAATTGATATGCCAGCTAAAAATAAACGCCTTTGTACTACAAAACTTAAATCCAAAGGTTAGTCAAGACAAGTCACAACATTTTATTCCTTTATAAAGCAACCAGAGCATACTTATGTACTGAGCTCAAAGAAGCAGCATTAACGTAAAAGAATCACAGAATTTTCAGAGTTGGAAGGGACCTCTAGAGATCATCTAGTCCAACTCCCCTGCCAAAGCAGGATTGCCCAGAGCACATTACTCAGGACTGCATCCAGGCGGGTCTTGAAAATCTCCAGGGAAGGGGACTCCACAACCTCCCTGGGCAGCCTGTGCCAGTGCTCTGTCACCCTCACCGTAAAGAAGTTTTTCCGTGTATTTGAACGGAACTTCCTGTGTACTAACTTGTGCCCGTTACCCCTCGTCCTGTTACTGGGAACCACTGAAAAGAGCCTGACTTCATCCTCCTTCAACCCACCCTTTAGATACTTGTACGCCATAATAAGGTCTCCCCTCAGCCTTCTCTTCTCCAGGCTAAAGAGTCCCAGCTCTCTCAGCCTTTCCTCATAAGGCAGATGCTCCAAGCCCTTAATCATCTTAGTTGCCCTTCGCTGGACTCGCTCCAGAAGAAAGAAGTTTCAACGATGAAGAAAGAAGTTTCAATGATGTAGAGGAAATTTAAAAGATAGAAAAACTTCTTGTAAATCTGCTCTCAAAACAAGGGACATAGGCAACACTCCACAATCAATATAATATAAGCACTGAGCTTACAGCACCAATATATATATTGCACCAATACATATATTGCACCAAGAACCTTAGTCCCCTAAAATGAGGTTTAATTAATGGAACAGAATCATTAGTTGATTGCTGACTTGCCCTTTTTCAGCTTTAAACTTTGTATTTTTCATTTGGACCAGTAATGTCACTTTACAGTTTACAATATACTTAAATTCCTGATTTATCTCAACAGATTCAAAGACTTAAGTGAAAAGACCACTTACCAGCCATACAAACAGTTTTGTAATTAGAACACACACTGCTGAATCACAAAATACATTTATTTCTACATGCTACTGATAAGAAAGTTGAACCACTCTCCCCGCTTTCACAGATAACATGAAGTGTGACCTGACAGCTAAGAAAGGGCAGGATGTTTCAGTCAAAACAGTCGCAAGATTAAATATAATGTATCTAATAATCTTTGGGCTAAAGTGTTTTCTCTATTCTGATGAGTGCAAGATATTTCTAAACTTCCGAGCTACCCAGACATACTGGTTCATAAACCAGGAATTCTTATAAATTCTACCTCTTGGCTACTAAGAATTTCTTCTGTACTAAACAGATGCAGATTTATCCAATTTGGAACCCTGCATTTAGGTCTGTCAACCAAAATGATGTGTCTGTTAATAATTAAGAAAAAAAGAAGAGAGTTGAAAAAGGGATCCCACTGCTGCTCCATATTTATGTATGCATTTCCAAGATTTTTGCTTGGTCTTAAAGATAGTCAAAGATAACTTCTACATCCCTGAATTACTGTAAGTCTAGACTTTATTAACAGTTTAATCTTCTCAGTTCGACAAGCAACTTTCAGACTACAAACAATCAAATAATCACAGCTGGAGAGACTACAGATCCAGTGAAGGAAGAATCCTAAATAGTCATGACAATTGTGCAAGAAAAAGCAAGAAGGACGTACGGCTACCCCCCAAAAAAACCAACACACACAAGTAGTCTAGAACAAATGGTTTAGTAATTCCCTCACAGATAATATTAGCCAGTTACATCTTACTAATTTCTCATAATGAAGCCAGGAACAATACTTGAAACAAACTTTTCATAAATGCTTAAAAAGCTCGTATTTCAAAAAGGAAAAATCTTGCAGTTCACTTGCACTTTGCAGCTGACTCAAAACATAAAAGAAAGCTTTTTCGACTTAAGAAAAGGGTACAATTCTCAAATTAAAAGTTATTATTAGTGCTATTTTAATTTTCAAAGTTCTAAAATCTGATCTAGAAGTTAAGACCAGTAAACTCTCCTTACCTTAGGGATCCCAACTGATGTACAAGGAAGAAATGAATGTTCACACTGCTCAAGGTGTTTTTCTGAGTTGCTTTTTCCAAATAAAAGAGTAACCACAAACCCCCTAAAATAGAAAAAGAAAGAGCAGCTAGAACAACAGTCATCTTCCCTCCCCGCCGAAAATATTTCACAAGTTATAAAATGACAATATATGACAACTCTCACTGTTTACTCTCCTAGCACAGTGCTCTTTCAGTGTTAGCAAGCTGCTCAAAATAACTGACACAATACCAAGTATGAAGTTTCCCAGTCTTGTATTATCAGTCTTTATATATTCTTATCAAATAGGAGATGTATATAGCACAGTCTATATTATACAGCCTGCCGCACGAGAAGAACCTGTGATGGCATGCTACCTATGCTCACAAATATTAGTGCACGGAAAGAGGGGTACATACATAAGCTGCTCTGGTTCTATTTATACAAAGATTCTTTTACTTCAACACTATGAAGAAATAAACTCTTTAGGATATATTTAGGCCATTGCATGGTGGAATAAGCCACAAAAATACGGACCAGGAAGAAACTGATGTAGTAACTAACTACTGATTGCATATGTTTAAACAAGAAGTAAGAAAATTTTCAACTGGGAACTTATTTTAAGCTGCAAATAAAACAAAACAAAAAAAACAACCACAAAAAAAAACCCCAACAAAACAAAAACAAACGGTAGCCCTACCAGGCTGCGCAAGAACAGTGTCAAGGAAAAAGTCAAACAAGATATGGGGTTTTCAGGGGGGTTGTACGGTTTTGGGGATGTTGGGGTTTGTTGTTGTTTTGTTTTTAATTACTTCAGCATATAAAATCTAAATAAATGCACTCCTGGATGATTTAGAATATTAGATCAGAAATTCATTACCGTCTTCCCTCACCATTCTACAATGATATTTAAATTATGACTTATAGTTAAGCACAACAGAAGTTAATTTTATTATTGTTTTCTTTATGATATAATGAAGGCATAAGGGAAAAAGCAACCACTACAAGAAGTGCAACCTTGCTACAACAGCAGAAATTTATTTACAGCTTATGACACTAGGGCACAAAAACACATAAACAAACCTGGTTTTACTAAGAAACAGACGAAAACCTAAAGGCTGTTCCAATCATAGCATAACCAAAGTATGTAGTCATTGAAAAGTCAAGCATAAAAATTTTTTTAAAAGAGAGTATCAAGTTACTGCTGCTCAGACTAGCCTTGGAATGGCTAAACACACATAGCACTTAACACAAATTTCAAAGGATTTCAAAGGCCAACTGACCAACTTTTGTGACCACAGGAACTCGCAATGTTATTCCAGGCTTCAAATGTGCTGAAATAATACATTCTATTAATATAGATTGCTGTTGATACACAATACTCTTACTTACATGACTAGGATAAAATTCTTAACCAAGGTAAAATATGCCGTTTGAAGGTTTTAATTCCCAAACTTGGAACCATTCCTTTTAAGCACTCCAGAGGCTCAGTAATTCAAAAGCAGGGAGGTGTTTATTATCAGTAATGTGATAATGCATAAGAAAATTTCACTTGACGCTCTGATTCTCTTACAGCCACCTTTATCTGCCAAACATGTGTACTTTCTACATATGAGGACACAAAATAAAAGCAGGTCTAATTGCTCTTCTGCTCCAGATATTTCCAGACAGCTATGGTGCTAGTAGCATCATAATTCAGTTCAAGGACAAAAACTTGCTTAGAAAAATCTCAATATTAGTTTCACAATGATTAAAAGTTAACGAATGTTGTGGTTTGGGGAAGGGTGATGTTTTGTTGTGTTTTTTCCTAATTCTTACAAAGTTTGGGTTTTCTTTTTCCACCTACCACTTTTCTATTAGAAATCTCAGTCTTCTTGTAAAGAAAACAGCATAGCCAAAATGCATTTTTTGGCCATAAAATCAGTTTTAACTTCAAACATATATGAGTAACTGGGGGTGGGGGGTGTCCTTCTCTTCTTTTATTCAAAAGGATTGAAGCCCCAGAAATAACTAGCTATATATTATATATTTGTTTTCTCTCAAATGTTACGACATTTCTAAAGTTAATGACTTGTGAACAAATCACAGTGTTTTGGGTTGGAAGGGACCTTCAAGATCATCTAGTTCCAACCCCCCCGCCGTAATCAGGGACACCTTGCACTAGACCAGGTTGCTCAAAACCCTGTCCAACTGGCCTTGAACACTTCCAGGGATGGGGCCTCAACAAGCTCCCTAGGCAACCTGTTCCAGTGTCTCACCACCCTCATTGTAAAGAATTCCTTCCTAATATCTAGTCTAAATCTACCCTCTTTCAATTTAAAACCGCTACCCCTTGTCCTATCACTACGCTCCCTGATAGAGTCCCTCCCCATCTTTCCTGTAGGCCCCCTTTAAGTACTGGAAGGCCGCTATAAGGTCTCCCCACAGCCTTCTCTTCTCCAGTCTGAACAACCCCATCTGCCTTCATAGGAGAGATGCTCCAGCCCTCTGATCATCTTCATGGCCCTCCTCTGGGGCAGTACTAATACGCTACCAAAATAATTTAAATATATGCTCATTTTCTTAGATACCTCTAAATATTTTCATTTTTAAGCTAGAAATGCTAGGAGCTTCTGCCTCTATAGCAGAAATTAAGACATTATATTCCCTAATTTAAAATCTTATGTGCATTGGAGAGGTATACATAGCCTGATCATTCAGTACAAATACTCCTCTAATTCATCAAGAGGATATTCAACACCGTAAATGAGAAATCATTTTAGCCCTTTCTCTAGAACAGAAAAAGGAAAAGATTTTATTTTACTTAAATTTTTGTTGCTAATTTTTTCCAAACATAATTGGAAGACCAGCTTTTCACAGGGACAGATTAACAACATAACGAAGGTGACAGAAACAAAAATAAAGTCTATAGATTTATCTTTTTCACCCATCAAGTTGGAAAAGTAACAGCCTCAGCTGAATGCTTTGTGAAAATCAAAAAGCAGTTTCAGAACCTTTCCCAATTTGTTCAGCAGTTAGAATCATCAATGTAGGCAGCCAGTCACACATATATTGATATTGTAATTATGTTTTTTGATGACAAAGCGAATTCCTTTAAACAGCAAAGCAACTGATGGTCCAAGAAATTTAAATTCTCACAACATTGGAAGCGTAAGGCTGTTTGCAGAGCCAACATTATTTTACTTCCTTAGGATTGAAAGAGGCAAGGAGAGAAAGTAAGGTAAGAAACATACATAGTACAAAGAAAAGGCAGATGGTAAAACAGACCCAGCACACAGGTTAAAAGTTTTGCATCAATACTTGAAATAGCGACAAAAAATATTTCCTGAAGATTAACACCTTGTAACAGTCTTGGCTACACAGATTAAAGAACCAATATCTTTTGCTTCCTGCTTTTGGTGGATAGAGCTGAGTTCCCTAAGCAATGAGTTACCAGATCCCAAATTGATGAGGGATGTGCTACAAAACAAAAAAAAAACAAAAAAAAAAACAAGCTAACATTTTATAAATCAGTCTTGAAACAAAACAAAATTAAACAAAGACAACTTTTGATTTAAAGCTTTTATTCATACACACAAATGGTTTCAGTACCCTTCCATGGACACAACAGTACACTTATTACAAGCTATCTGTGTAAGAGGAAACACACAGTTAAGAGTAAATCAAAAAGAAATAATTAGATAGCACGTAACAGAAGTGAAATCATATAAACAGATTATGTTGATACAGCTACAGCATGAACACTGTTTGCCTTCACAATTCACTGGCCTATACTTTACTAGGGGTGCAACCAGCTACAATTCAACATTTTCTTCTACAGAACTGCAAAATGGGACAGAGGTGACCTCCCAGCCAATGGAACTATTGACATAAGCCACTGTTTTTGAGCAAGTATAAAAAGCTAGAAAACAGTATGCCAAAGTGGGTAAGAACTCCAAGTTTCAACACAAAATTCTACCATAAAAATCCATGTCCAATATTGTTATTTTGCTCCAGATAAGGGTACGATGAGTATTAAAGAAACTACTATAGTCATGAACCAAAATTAGATTTTAATTTTCTTAATTTATATAAATGATGTTATGATATATAATCGCTAATCTTAAGTGAAACAGTTACTTCATAACAATTTCTGCTGGTTTCTAAGAGAAGCAGGACCAAGGATTTTGCATAACTTCACAGGGATTAATTCAAAAAGAAAAAGCAGGCAAGAGTAATTTAGACATAAATCTATTTGACCTAGTTAGCACTCACAGATCTGTATGCTGAATGTTAAAACTTAAAAGTAGGTGTGCCACTCTGAAACGATTAACAGTGTAAAAAAGGGTCAGACCACAGCCTTAGTCAAGAAGATGTGTATGTTAAAGTAATGAAGTAATGACATTCTACTGGAATGGCTGAGACTTCGTATTCATCTACATAAGTAAACACATAATAGGAAGATGGATACAAATCCTGCTTTAACAGATACACTACCACAAGATTAATTTATCCTTAAGATTATCAATGTTCACTGACTATAAAAATGAACCAAAGCAGCAAGAGAATTACAACAAAGGGATATCAGAGCTGACTTAAAAATGAGCAAGCTCAGGCACTAGAGGCGGTTACACAGTGGCAAACTGTAGCTGACTTCAGCCGTGCTCCATGAGAGCACTGCTTTGACTGTTAGCTTTGAAAAGCCAAGCAACTGAAACTGAGCAAGAAGGAAGGATAAGCTTCTAACAAATTATCATATCCCACATCATGTTTCATACAGCAAATACTAAGGAAGTGGTAATACAAAACAGTAAATGGACAAACTCTTGCCCTTTGGAGGCAAAATCCAAAAAAAAAAAAAAAAAAAAAAAAAAAGGCAAACTCTCTGCCTTTTGGCCTGGACAACCAGCCAGCAAAGTATGACAACTACGCATGTATAAAGACTTAACAAGATAAAACTGGCTAGACGGTCACATTCAAAGAGTTGCAGTCAACAGCTCAATGTCCAAGTGGAGAGCAGTGACGAGTGGCATTCCTCAGGCGTCAGGACTGGGGCCTGTACTGTTCAACATCTTTGTCGGTGATGTGGACAGTGGGGTCGAGTGCACCCTCAGCAAGTTTGCCAATGATACCAAGCTCTTCGGTGAGGTAGACATGCTGGAGGGGATGGAGAGGTGGGCCCAAGGCAACCTCATGCAGTTCAACAAGGCCAAGTGCAAGGTCTTACATCTGGGTCGGGGCAATCCCAAGCACAAAGACAGGCTCGGTGGGGAATGGATGGAGAGCAGCCCTGAGGAGAAGGACCTGGGGGTGCTGACTGATGAGAAGCTCATCACGAGCCAGCAATGTGCGATCATAGCCCAGAAGGCCAACTTTCTCCTGGGCTGCATCAGAAGAAGTGTGGCCAGCAGGTCAAAGGACGTGATTCTGCCCCTCTACTCCACTCTCGTGAGACCCCACCTGGAGTACTGCATCCAGCTCTGGAGTCCCCAACAGAAGAAGGACATGGACCTGCTGGAGCGTGTCCAGAGGAGAGCCACATGGACGATCCGAGGGCTGGAGCACCTCTCCTATGAGGAGAGGCTGAAAGAGTTGGGGCTGTTCAGCCTGGAGAAGAGAAGGCTCCAAGGAGATCTTATTGCAGCCTTCCAGTACCTAAAGGGGGCCTACAGGAGAGCTGGGGAAGGATGTTTTACTAGGGCATGTAGCGATAGTACAAGGGGGAATGGCTTTAAACTGGAAGAGGGCAGGTTCAGATTGAACATTAGGAAGAAGTTTTTTACTTTGAGGGTGGAGAGGCACTGGAACAGGTTGCCCAGAGAGGTTGTTGAGGCCCCATCCCTGGAGGCGTTCAAGGCCAGGCTGGACGTGGCCTTGGGCAACCTGTTCTAGTGAGAGGTGTCCCTACCTATGGCAGGGGGGTTGGAATGTGATGATCTTCAAGGTCCTTTCCAACCTAAACCATTCTATGATTCTATGAAAAGCATTTACTTAAAAGTTCGTTTTACTTCAGCTAAATCCTTGCTCTAATAGACTTCTCGGAGATGGAATTCCAAGTTTAATAGAGTTGAAACTCAAGCGTAGCAGCTCTAGTTCTAGCCACTAAACTCTATTATGTTTTTTCTTTTATTAGACTTACAGGAGTATACATACATTCTGTACTGTGTCCAATAAGAAGGTTAAAAGGGTGTTTCAAAGGAAGGAAAAAAAAAAAAAAATTAAAGACAGCCCAAACATCCCACTATAAGTCAAGCAGGTCTTAGGAGAGTCTAGAAATGCTACTGTCCTACAGAATAGTCTTATGAGTGAGAGGAAGGACGAATACTCCACTAATACATTTAGACTTGGCATTAAAAATAAAAAGTTTTAATGGTTACAAGGCAGACATTATAATACACAATGTAATAATGGTGCTAAAGACTACAAAAACATCACCTGTTTGCTCCCTTCCTGTCTATAGATAAAGTATGAAATTTCTACAGCTGCCGAACCGATCTACTTGTTCAAGATGTAGCAGCATTTCCACACACCCAGGAAAACACTCACTCACTTTCCTCATGAATGAAGTAATATAGGTAGGAAAATGAGATTGTGATAAGGAAAGACAACATAGTTACTCAGAAAGTACCTGCAAAAAGAACTAACACAGTAATAGAAATTATGAACTGAAGTTAACATTGGTTTTATGTGAGTAATTGCCCTCCAACACCTGCTATAAATAACTACTTTTTTTTTTAAATCAAATTTTTTTTTGCCTGGGCAAAGGTAGTATAAGCACTATTCAACAGTGAAAAGAATTATTTTTGATAAAAATCAAGGTTTCAAGAAAAAACTTGGATCATAAAGAGCTGCTCAAACATGGAAATTAATTACACAGAAGTCACTTCAGATTTTCAGAGCAAAGTATTTACTAATATACACATTAAAATTTTACTTTCGTAGTAAACCATACAAAACACTAAGTAGTGTACTTACCCACCCACAAAGCAGAGGATATAAAATGCAAAGTAAAATATAGCGAAGGGTCCAAAAGTTACTAGAAAAAGCACAACTCCAAGACTTCCCCATCCCCATATGGAAAGACTGGTCTGTAAACAAGAACACATAGAAAAGGAATATTAATTATATTTGTACAACTTTAAGTCACCAAAGCAATATTTGTAGTTTCTACAAAGCTTGATATATTTTAACTAGATACGAAATAAGCTTTGCTTGATGAAATAAAAATTATCTTTATTTTTTAAAAGCATGTTGTTATCCAGTTATATTGTGGGCTAGTAGTCCAGTTTAGCTAACACGAGAGCATTTTTCTTTCAAATATTGTCAGCCATCTCTCACTTCAGATGCAACCATCACCCTTCAAAGTATCATTTCTTTTCTTCTCTATTCTCATTCTGTGCACTTTTTCTTGAGATCCCTTTTTTTTTCCCCTGTAAAATTCTCCACTACTTCCAAGGAAAACATGGGCTTTATAACAGAACAGGGAGAGATGAATACAACCTCATTTTACAAAACTAAGCGTCTGTAATTTTCCACAGCCAAGCACCACTACTTCTTCCATATACCAAAGCAGTTACAAGACCAAAAAAAGTGTCCCTCTCTCCAATCAAGTCACACACGGGTCAGCAGGTGCACCAAGTATTTGGTGCAAGTTTACTTTTACTCTTTCCCTAACATAAGAGAGATGGAAACTTAAAAAAACAGTTACTGTATCTAACAAGTTTTACCACAGAAATCAAGAGCATTCAAACACTTCTCTGCTATATGTAAATACAATTCGCTTTTAATATCACGAAATTTAATTTATGAAAAAAGAGAGATCACAGATGAGCATTTCTCCATGGAGGCATTATCAGGTTCCTAGAAGAGACCCGCCTTAGCAGGCAGGACTGACACTTCAGCACTGGGGGGAGACAAGGGTTGTTTGGAAAGCCTGAGGTGCAGCTGAAGTCAGCCACAAGAGTATCAGTGGGGCTGGTGGGACTTGGGAGGCTGATGGTTCACGTAACGCAGGAGGCAGAACTTCACCTGTGCTGGTGGGCTCACCAGGAGTATGAAAAAAGCAGCAAGATTCATGTTGTTGTGCTGATTTAGGTTACAGTATAAGTACATTCATATACACACACATCTCTAGATAGACAGACGTGTGTATGTACATATGCATACATACATGCAGGGTAATTAAAGGCAAGGTAGTGAAAACCTGACTGAACTGAGCTATGATAGTTTTGGACCTTCACAATACTGCAATGCAGTCAACAAAGATTATATAAATTTAATTCAATCTAGTCTCTAGTTCAATATGGAAAGCATGTTTCAGCCAAGTCCCAAGAGTGTGAAACCGATGATGACAAGTATTTATAGGCCACCAAAACTGTTCCAGCTCTAAGGTTCTCAACTTTTCTTTTTTTGTTGTCTAATTTACACCTTTCCTACTAGTGATCAAGTGACACCCTGATGGGAACTCAGACAACTGCTATGTCAACAAATAACACTAAGAAAGTATTTAAATAAACTCGTCTTGCAGTTTGACATTTAGAAAACAAGCAGAGATCGAACACCATATTTGCAAAGAGCCCTTTTTTAGCTTTTAATATGGAGAACAGGGGAAGCTTGCCTACAGCTCTTATTCTCTAAAGGGACTGTTTAGATTTCATCTTTCCACCTTAGGCATGGGATTCAGAAAAATCAACTTCCTGACATAAGAGTTTTAAAAATCCCATAAACCATCAAAAATAATATAAAATAGGGCTCCTACATAAAGCAGCTCCAGTTCTTTTCTGCAAGCAAGACATCAGACTGCCCAAAAGCAAAATCATAGCTCTAAGGAGAGACTGTTTCATAGATGTAAATTATAATCATCAGAATAATATAATTCTTCTTATTTTATTATAAGTTTAATGGAATGTTGAGATGAAATTATCTTTTCTTCCTTGTTAATGTTTCACAGAAAGAGATGGAGAAGCTATACTGGCTTTTTTCATGGTGTTTGAGGCTGGAAAAAAATGACACTCTTCTACATACTTATGTGTTTAATTAAAGTGCTGCAATTCAAAAACTGGATCACAAGTGATTCAATTCTCTTTAAGATGAAAAAGTACTTTATTAGATTATATTAACCATACAATCCACACAGCTAAAATGCTGAAGATCGATGCTACAATAAATAAAAAAATAAAAATATTGGCCACAGCTGAGTGTGATTTCCTTGACTCTTGGGGGGTGGGGAGGAAAGAGAGAGGATAGGGACACCAATCTAAAAAAAACCAAACAACTGGCAAATACAACAATTAAACAAAAAAGACATGAGCTGTCATTATACAGCTACATTTCAATACACAAAGAAGATTCCTCGTATTCATACCCTCAGAATACATTTTATCACTTCCACAGAGCACTACAAGCAACAGGAAGATACATACACAGAAGATAACATTTAGGCATGGTCCTTTTTTGTCAAAAAATCAGTATGCTTAATAGCATTACTCAAAAAAGTTTAAGTTCTAAATATGGAATAAGCACTCTAAGTGATTTAACAAAACTTAATTAAACTAGATAGCAGGATGCATATTCAGAGTTGGATAAATGCATAATTAACAAAGAAAGTTCTATAACTCCAATAGATAGAACAGTGACCTTTTGTCCTGCGCTCTAGTTTTGCAATTTAGCATATGGCTACAGAGATTCAAATCTCATTTGGTATTTTAATAGGATTTCTTAAAACTTGCACAACGTGGTACACTGCATTAAGTACAACAGATACTGGCCCAATTCTTCTACACTTTAGATGGGTGGTTTATAGTCTTATGGATTTTAAGACATTCAAAGGGATCTAATCATCAGCATGGTTCCATTTACACTGACTGTAAATAAAACTTCCTGGAACTTCACACTTCTTAAAAGGACTTCAGCAGTATGACTCCCAGACAAAACTGAAAACTTTGAAGTTCCTTTACCATGTCAAAAATCAACTATTAAGTGCAAAAAAAACTCCCGTCCAAACATTACATAAATATGACTATGTTGCTGGTCAGTACTGTGGAACTAGATCAGGTATTTAGATCCAAACCTCACTACTTACAGCTTACAAATAAGTTTTACTTATAATATAATTTTTTTAGAATAGTCACAGATTTACTTAAACTCTGCCTAGCCGTACTGCAGGGTTAACTTCACGGTGAATGTTTGTCACTCTTGACAGAAAGAACAAGCCAGTCTTCTGAAGAGATGGTAATAATACTGGCATTTAAGTAGCAGCTATCCAGACCCTTTAAAAGAAGCTGACATGCCTCAAGCTGGGGCAGCAAACTTCCAAACTGAACTGTCATGGTACTACTCACTGAATTTCAAGTAACTAGGGAAAGTTACCTGAATGCTAAAAAAGAATATAGGCCTCAATCCTGTGCTAGTCATGTATGGATATACTCTGTATGCATACACACATGCACACACATACAAAAGATCTTTATTCCAGATCAACGACCAGTGACCAGTGCTTACCATCACTACAGATGCCATGTTAGCCCTACCATTACCACTTATCTTTCATGGCTGAAGTCTTGCAAAGAAAGAGTTCTGTGGTGTATTAGTAAGGTCACATACACAACAGGCTAACGTAGCATCAAATTCACACACAGTCATTTTCTTCCCATGGTATGGAACTGTTTTAGCAAAATAAACTGCAATTGCAGTAAAGGGCTGCCTGTAAGCCCAAAGAGCACACTGAAGAGCTTCATCAGGTAGAAGAGACACACCGAGGTGAGTATTTACATGAGCTTGATTCAACTGTTACAGATAACAAGACTATCACCTCTCAACACCACCTACTTTTATTTCTTTTTTCTTTGTTTTTGACTCAGCTTTGTCCATTTTTTCCATTGCATGTTTTTTCCACAGTATACAGCCAACTACTAGAAGTACATAAAGAACTTGCTTTCTCATATGCATCTGCTTTTCCTTTCTTTGGCTTCTGCTTTCTAATTAATGCAGCATTTTGGCGATCACTGTTGCACACTGTTACGGCTAACAGTGCTGTGCTAAGACTCACTACACAACTTAACATGACCATTCATGCGGTAGCTTATGTAAATCCACAAGACTCACCGCCTAGGCACTGTATACTAAGGCCACACAGTGTTAAATAAAAAGTTTAAGAGAAGAAAAATCCCACTTTGATTTAGTATGCAGACAGTTACGCATAACATAATTAACTAGTTATGAACTAGCTAGAGTATTTTGCAGACAAATCAATGGGAACGTGGCAAGGATTTAATGTACAAACCACAACAGCAATGATTTACTACAGTAACAGAAACAACTGTCTTACTATAAAGTAGCTTCAACAGGTTTCGGGTTTGCTTAATCCAGCTGACAAGCTTTCAGAGCTTTGCCTCTATCCCATCTTTAAGCAAAATCCTCAGTCTTGATACAGCTTTCACTGAAATGATTCACCAAGGTAAATATAGGTTTGTTGTTTGGATTTAAACTGGTGCTGTCAATTTTAGCTTGCAACTGGCAGTAAGATATGTGTGCATGTTTCCAGATCAGTGCAAAGACACTGCAACTCCACAAGTCCGGCCAACAGGTAGCTCTTTTCTTCCTATTGTCCCCTTTGCCACCAAACAGGAGACACATGCATTCCCTCTCACAAGGCTCTGGATGCCACTGTCCTCCTATTGGAATAGGAGGCAGGAACTCATCTAGGCACTCTCCACGATTCCCCCACATCCTCAGAGTAACTGTGCTTTCAAGTTTGGAGAACACAGGGCAGGAGGGGAAACAAGGCTTAACATTCCTACAGAAAGGCTGGGCTCTGGAAGCATCCACTTGTCAATCTTAAAGCTTCAGAGCACACTACTTAAATCTTACAGCTGTAGCATTCAAAAGGCCCATACCACTTCTGATGGTTGCCATTTGTGATTGTTTTCAAATGTAATAGTTGCAAAAGAATAACCTGAACTTTGAAAGAACAATATCATTTAAAAACAAAAACATGCTGCTTTGCCCAGAATTCTTTTACTGTGTATATCCAGTTACACTTGTCCATTAATATTTTAAAAATGACAGTAGCTGACATGTCCCTAACTAGAGAGTGATAAGCAAACTATTCTTTGTCATTTGGGTAGTTTAAACTATTTTTTTTTTAAATATGATGTTTTGCGAAATGTATTTAATGCCACCTCAGGACTCAGTTGTTTGTTGTTTTTGTTTTTTTTTTTTAAAAAAACAAACTGTCAAGGATTGCGTATACAGGAGAAAGTTTAATTTTGTTAATTCTACACATCTGCCTTTTGACTTCCGTTTTGTGTGTAAATTGAACATGTTCATGTAGAACCCTTTCTATAATTAAGGTGAGTGTCATTTTTGTCAAGTGATTAAAAACATTATTTTAGGATTCAAATTACTGTCTCTTCACTAGCATGACAAGTAAAATCAGGAAGTTGTATCAACTGGAGTGCCAATTTAATCTGCGGTGAAATTGTTATGTTATACTACTAGGAGAAATATTTAACAACTGTGAAACAAACCATTAACATCTTTGTAGCTACATTCTGCTATCTGCCAAAGTTATAGCAATCAAGAAAGATATATCAAGCGGGGTTTTGAAAAGAGTTCTGTATGTCATTTCCTAACATCACTAAAGGTGTCTTTTTGCCCCCTTTCCTTCCTTGGCCCAAAAAGGCAACGCAAAGCAAAACCCTAAGCTCTATTCCTACTTCAGACTACATAAAAATAATTGTAGGGAATCTACACAACAAATTACTGCAGTACTCACAAGAAAACCCTTGGGATTTATTTTTTTTTAAAGGAATTTTACATAGTCTATTTTGGTTTTATTGTTCTAAGTTTAGATTTATTTTGTTCCCAAAGCAAGACTAAAATATTAAAATATATTAAGATATATTAATCACTTTTTAAATAAAAAAAAATACACAATTAATGTTAAGCTTTAAGAAGTCAGGCTAATGAAGTTTTTTCTGAATAAGTGCAGTATTCCTGCTGATCCCTCCTGGTTACAGAGGCTGGAAACTCTCTTCTCTGCTAAGCAAGAGTGTCTGCCCCCTCTGTCTCACCTCCTTCTCTTCCGCTCAACGCACACTTTGTATGTCAAATGGCTTAATTGGTTACCAGTTGGATTAATTCAAGTGCAATCATGCACTGTATAAATAACTGTATTTAGTTTGGATTTTTCTGCTGCTTCTCACACTGCACGAGACAGAAAAGCTTTTGGGATCATTTTCCCCTACCCACCCCGACAGTTATAGAAGGTGGTGTAACAAAGCTCTAATGGACAGGCAATAACTTTTCATTTATATTCCGAAACCACAATTACTGCACTGTGTTGACGATTCATGAAGTCCATTTTTAAAACTGCAAACCTTTAAATTAAAATATATGCTAACATTTTCTTCAAGTACATAATATTAAAACACTGTATGTAACCAAAAAGTTTAAAAGCTATTGTGTGAATGTTACTTCAATTTCAGTATTTATCCAGAGCAAAAAAATTTACTACTAAAATAAAACCTTCCTCTTTGCTATATTCCGAATATTACTATTAAAATAAAAATAGGAAAAATATGTTCCATATTTTGATACAATTGGTTTGTGCAATAAAACTGATGAAGAAAAATAACAGTCTTCTGATTAACACTGATAATTGTTCTACCAGAAATGGTAAATATTTTCAACACCAAACCTTCTTTTCAAGTGAAAAAAGAGAGTAAAATTCAGCCTGGATTCAAGAGTCAAGACTTATTTTTTTCCTTCTCACACCTGCTCTGCCAGCACTACTGATCACAGCATCAAATTAGGAAGTGGATTTTTTAATTTTAAACTGACCTTCATTTCACTAACATTTATTTTCAGCACCAATGGCTATTTTATTATACAGCAGAACTATTAGCAAGGGACAGAAAGCCTCATTTCATGTAACCTTATTTTGAAAGTGGAGTAAGTATTTACCTTGCTATGAAAAACAAGAGGCCACCTTCAGAGACACACACACTTTCTGGTAACATGCTTGCATTAAAACCCACTCTGAATTGCATCCTAGTTTAAAAGGATATGGAGTTTCAGTCAAGTTTAAAAGAAGCCCCTAAGTATCTTGGATAATGATGGGAATTATGAGATGCAAGCTCATTTCAGCTACTCTCTTAAATATAGAAGTGACACAGTCATAACTCATTTTTAATATAACTTCAAAGAAAGTGGCCCTTTTCCTTTGTAACAATCCATATTGGTTTTCATCTAAGCTAGTTTAGTCATGTGGACACAAAACAGATAAAAAGAATCAAAGCATTTTGGATCGCCTTAGATGATCTAAACAGGGCCAGGCTTATTGCTTGACAGGATCACCTTAAGGCAATCGAAAATGACAAAATAAAGTAATCCCTCTAATTTTAGCTTGAATTCAAGCCAATGAGATAATCTAGACTGGTCTATGTTCAGCCTCCGGATAAACAGATTACATCTATTTCAAGTTTAGCTAATGCAAAACACGACAAAGAGGAGAGAGGGGGAAGTCCCCAGAAGCTTTACCAAGTTAAAAAAGGTCTGTTCTCCTAAGTGGCTAAAAATAATGAAGCCTTTAGTAAAAATAATGAAGTTCTTTAGTCAATAAACTGTTATTGTGTATTTCATTTGTGATTACCTCTCAAGCAGCATTTTCAACTTTTACTTCCTTGCCCAAAACTGCAGCAGGAAGTTACTTAAAACTTCTTTTCACCAATGTTCTTTTTCTTTCACTGCTAAAGAAACCTGATCCCACCAAATAAATGTAAAGAACCATCAACTTTGCTTCTAGAAGAATTTCCACCACTAAAGACTCCCAATATTTAACTTGACAGAAATACATTAATCAGTCTCTCTCCATAAGTGTCAGATCTAGTAGGCCATCTCTTTATGTTCCATCTAACTAAAAACTTGTAGGCAGAACTCAGGGCTACTGCAGAAACAGTCACACAAGACACATTTTTCTTTAGTTTTAAGTTTCCCTGCTAGTAGTAACTTCAACTGAGCATCCTTTCCGCCAAGCAATAAGCAGCTGCCTATTACTCAAACTCAAATCTCCACCATGCTGCCCAATTTATGCCACTATCTATATCAGCTCATTCTTAGTAAGAAAAATATATATAAAGATTATATATATAAAAATGGTTTGGGACACAGCCTTCTGTTCAAAGGCAACCTATTCTTGTTCATGATCTTTAGAGGGAGAAAATGGAAAAAGATGGGTTATAAGAGGTCTGATGAACAATGACTACTTTTCTTAAAATAAATCCATTATTTCTTCTAAGGAGATACCACACAACACACAATTTCAAAGCTGTTGCTGTGTGCAAAGTAGTTTGTGCAATCTGAAATTGATAGAATTAGCTAAAAAAGAAAAAAAAAAGACATGCACAATGATACAGTATCTACTTTAGAAAAATCTAAGAAACTTCAAACAGTACAAGTCTTACAAAAATAGAAAGTGAAATGAAATGAAAGTGCTTCGTTTTTTGCAAATACAGAACTGTCAAAGACATGAAGGTATAAAATAAGATAAATTCCCTAAAATTATGAACATTTTAGAACTGCACACTGCAGCAGCAGTGACCGTGCTTTTTTTTTTTTCCTAAACAACCCATCACGTGCAACAGCAGACAATACCTTCAAATTTCATACTGAAAAAGAATAAAATTGTTTCTACCGCTGGATGACTTGCTTACAAGCATCTATAAGCAAATGATTATTCTCAAACTCATTAAAACCAGTAGTTTCCTCTAAAAAGACTGATAAATCATACGTTTCAATGATGTATCTGCAGGATCTGTGCAATTTTTTACTTCAGTAAAATTATTTTACTTCAGTAAAATTAATTTTCAAATTAAACGTATTATATGTGTTTATATATATTTCATATATATGTATATATACCCACACACAGAATCCAGTACTTAAGTTTACTGTAGAAAGATTTAGTCATTAACTTTTGAATAATCATTTAGTACCCAGCTTTGTCAGGCCATAAAATTAGCCATCCAATAGTTCTGTTTATTTATTTAATCCACTGGCAACATTATATCTGCTATTTATATTTACTACTTGCAGCACAATTTTCAGAGTCCTCTGAACTACAACATAATCCCACCAACTTTACGATGAAACTGCTTTGGATTTATTATTTTAGAAGTACATACCCACAATCTGAAAGTTCCCAAAAAAGCAACACTCCTCACCCAGATGAAAAGGTTACTTTAAAAATATTAAATTTGTAACATTGCATTAGAATATTTTTATCTGAGACTGGACTAAATATAAAGAGAGACTCTAATTGCCTTATTAGGTCAGGTTACAAATGTGAAGGAATACAAGTGGAAGAAGCTAATTCACACTATCATAATTGCCAGAAGGAATCCTCAAATAACAGACACCCTCAACAAGACTAAAAATTAATTTCAACATTGTCCCTCATGATCAAGGCTGTTGTCTCAAACTACAGTCAGTCACATCACACATCTTTGTAGAGTTATCTTGGTAAATGGATTTATTAGAATTAGAAGATCCTCATCACTCTCCACCCCTGAAAAAAGTAATTTTTTTTCCTTTATTAAAAAGGAGGAGAAAAGCTATAAACAATAATGTATGGCTCAGAAAGGAACACTACATTGAGTTTTTCAGCTGTAATGTCAAATGGCACCTTGATTACAGGCAGTACTGCAACCAGTATTATGGAATCCAGAAAGCCAAAGCTCAACAGAAAGCCAACATAAATGATTTTTCAAATTATACCGGCAGTAGAAGAGCATCTGCAAGCAGGAAGATCCAGGCCAGGCAAGCAGGAAAACACATGCCAGTCAGCCTCACCTCAGTCCCTAAGACAGTTTTGAGCAACCAAAATAGATTTACCCAGTGCAAATCCTGTCTGATCAAACCAATTGCTTTCTACAACGAGGTGACTGATGTTGAGGGCAAAGAGGGGGGCTTAGATGTTGTGTACCTTGCCTTTAGCACCATATCCCACAGTCTCCTTATCACAAAATTGGTGAGGTGTGGACTGAGTAAGTAGATTATAGGGTAACTAAAAAACTGACTGGATTGCTGGACACAGACACACATGATCAACAGTGCAAAGTTCAGCGGGCAGCCAGCAACTAGGTGAGAACCTTCAAGGATCAATATGGGACTGATGCTGTTTAATGTCTTCACTAATAACCTGGGTGATGGGACAGAGTGCATTCTCAGTAAGTCTGCACAGAACACCAAACTGGGGTGAGTGCTCACTGCGCTGGAGGGTAGAGCTACTGTTCAGAGGAATGCCTATAGGCTAGAGAAATGAGTTGACAGGAACCTCATGAAATTCAACAGAAAAAAAAAGAAAAAAAGTATAGGCTTGTATGTAGAGTAGAATAACTGGGCCACGATACAGTCTGGGAGCCAACTCTCTGGGAAGCAGCTCTACAGAATGGGACTCAGGGGTCCTGGTGGGCAGCATGATATTTATTTTAATACTTTGAGGGGTTGTTTTGTTCTTTTAATTCCAAGACCTCAATCACTGCCACCACCATGAATCTAGTTTCAATGCTTGCAATGATCACCCCTTCTCTATATCCAATTTCTCTTCTCAAAAATTTACTGATAGTTCCCCAACTTTTTTTAAAAGTACGTAGTGCTTTTTAACCAGCATCATAATTAACTGACTACAAAATGAAATGGATGTAAAAATAGAGGAACCTCAAAGATCAGGAGTATGCACCACAAAGAAGCAGTTTTTAGTAGCCAAATAACAAATAGATCCCAAATTGCAAATACAGCGCATTTTCAAGAAGAAACTTAAATCCACTGACAGAATACTAGCACCATTTCCTTCTTAAGTTTTAACTTGCTGCAGTTCTTTAGGTGCTGTAAATTTTCTCCAGTTATAAAATACAGGAACTCTGATACAACCACTATTTCTCTACAAATTCCCAGCAGTCTCTGAGCGTACATCTGAACTCCTACAAGGCCAAATTTCCTATGAAGTATACTTACTGGATGAAGACAAACCAATTGTGAAAACAGATGTTATGCAAAATGACGAAAACCTTTACAAAGCTACAGTAAGCCTCAAAACTTCCAGCTCCTTGGAACTGTTTTTCTGGACAGAATATCATCCAGTTGCATAAAATAAAGCAAGAGAAAGAGATTAGTTCAGTGTATCCAAATTATTTGGTAGTCCCCAGTATCAAAAGACTGCAACTTCTTTAATGAGCAGTTGATGCCCAACACTTGGCAGAATGGACAGCGACAACAAAAAAGACCCAGCACTTTGAGGATATGGCAAAAAATGCCTTTACTTAAGTGGAGAGAAAAAAAGGTGTTTCAAATATTATTGTCTTTTTCCAGTGGGATAAATGTAAGGGTAATATTAATAAAAACATTCCAAATCTCTCCCCTTCATGCATTTAATATCTCCTTTCCCATTCCCTCCTTCAGTCCCTATTGCTTGTCTGCTTTTCCCACTCACTTCCAAGAGATCTTTGGTTCACTATCCCTTTTGGGAAAGTCTGGTTACTCTGTGCGTCTCTTTCATGGTCCTCTGTGCCCTTTTGCCTTTTTCTGAATACTGTTACTGAGAAAACCATTCTGCCTGATGCCTCTGCAAGCCCTAAGAAACTTCACAAGTTTTATCCAAGTGATTTGCTGACAGGGGCTGCAGTGTGTGGCCCAGAAGCAAAGAGGTAATGAGTAGAGCCTCCTACAATTTCTTCTAAGCTTCTGCCCCATAACCTCTGTCCATCTGGCTTCTCTATGGAAACCAAGAGCCTGCTGAGTACCCTAAATGAATCTTTTAGCCTCAAGTAGTCTTCCTCTCCTTCCTCATAAAAAATCTAGGCCCAGAGTTACTGTGCTAACCACTTTCTGGATACCTCCCAGATCCATATACTACCTCCTGCCTACTGCAATCCAGATTTTTAACATATCCATGCAATCTGGAATACCAAATTCTGAATACAAGATGACTCGGAACATGAGGCACATTCTTTCAGTACCTATTAAAAGCTATGAGACAAATTATCCCAAGTCTGAGGCACTGTTTCATCTCCAGTTAGCTCTGGCAAGGTGGTCACGGTGAACTTCTAGAGTGTTTTCTACTTGGCCTTGTCTGACAGCACTGACAGGAAGAGTGGAAACTCAGAGCATCCCACAGGATATGTAGCAACTCAAACTTCCTGCTCAAGTTCGTTCCCTTACATCACAAGAGATAGCCTGACCTACACTGCCACAAAGGCACCAGCAGAAGTGTTGAGTACAATTATTTCTTAAAATTGAAAAAATATACCGAATAACAGGAATATATGATCTTAAAATAGTGGTATTTGTGAAATAATAGCATTCTGACACAAACAGGTT
The DNA here is from genome assembly GCF_965231255.1 of Vanellus vanellus. NCBI lineage: Eukaryota > Metazoa > Chordata > Aves > Charadriiformes > Charadriidae > Vanellus > Vanellus vanellus. The sequence continues at coordinate 34,337,996 of NC_138906.1, forward strand.
TGATTACAATAGAACTGGGATCACCTTGTTCCTCCCAGAAACATGAGATTAAGGGAAGAAAGGCAGAGAAACACACATAAAAAATAAAAATAAAAATCACACTGTAACAGAAGCACAGCTGCATTTAAGCAGCTAATACTCTTCAAAGTAAGCCCCCATATTCATGTAATTTCTCAGAAAGAAAATGTGTAAAGCTCATCTTCCTACCCAAAACTTTTAGACATCAATGTAATAGAAAACAGGTACCTGTGAACTTTTAATTTGGCCGTATTACCCCTCACTTGAATAAACGCAGCGCTATTTCCACCTGTGAAATAAAAAGCAGCTCTTGATATTTAATATATCTGATTATCAAAAGTTCTTCTAAGCAAGTCAAGGCACAGAAAGGACTTCATACAGGCCATTTGATGCAGGAAGGGACTTAATGGAAGCAAGCAGAGATGGGTTTATCTCCTTCTCCCGCTGGCAGCTGATGGACTGACTAACTGGTCAGGTTCACATTAAATCGGTCTTAACAAATCTTGTACTGACTGTTCAAGGAAATACGCAGAGCAGCAGGACTCAAGAAGTTTAAGGGCCACTGGTGAAATAGCTTCAAAATAAAATACTGAACTAACCACTATGGTTAAACTCTGTATTCTGTTCTGGGAAATCCCTGGATTTTCAGAGAACCCCACTTGAACAAAACTAGTTAAAATTTGTGGGGCTTTTAAAACGTTTTTAAAATGCCAATGTTAAAATAAAAGGATAAATTTCACTCGCTGTGTTTTAACTGCAACACTGAGATCACACCCCCTTCCATATAGAAAAGAGAAAGCCAATCGACACCTTAACTTCTTCAGAAACCCACCTCCCCTCTCTGAGGATTTTACAGCTACTTCTTCTTTAGAGCAAGAATAAAATCTTTAACAGGTATTCCAAGACTGACAGGGTAGGAATTAAATTCTTTTCCAAAGAAAATGACAGTTATAAAAGGTGTCCCCTATCTGAACATACCTAGATCTATGCTTACTCTCATTAAAAATAAGTGCCCATTTCACCTCATATATATCATCACGATTACACAGTTATCATTTCAAGGTGTAATACTATATAAATTCTGTAAACAAGGCTACAGTGCTCTTAAAACATTTCAATATATTTACATTATGAAATAATGTCTAGTTTTTTCAATTCAGAAATCAGACATTACTTATTGGGGGAGGGGAGGAAGAGAACAAGCAATTAAGCCCAAGATCACAATGCCTTGTACTTCTTGAAGTTTCTCTCTCATGTAACTGCAAGTGCCAATTGCAATTGATTTTTCTATTATTCCAGCCTTGGTACTCTCAGCCAAGCAACGGTGAAGAGTGTTAATGGGGCTTCAAAATATTAATTCTTTAGGCATTGCCAGTAACTTACAAACACCACCAGTGGTTTCTTGTTTCTAATAACAGCAACTCTCCTAATGCCAGTTCAAATGCTTTGTCATCTTTGTAAGGGTGGGGAGAAAGGGACAAACACATTTAACACAGAGATAATTCCCTAGAGTGCAACCAGACAGAAGAAATCAACATTTGGAGCTCCTTCAGCTATCTAACCAGACAACCTATTACTATTTTTATTGAACTAAGGAACTTTATATCTTTCTTCTTCCATGCTGTTTCCGGGAACAGTCCAGACTGACATTTTAGAGTTGTAGAACTCTGCATTCAGCCGCAGTAGTTTAGGCACAACTATACACTCTAGGAATAGCCGTGAGTGTTTAGACCCTAGTTTTTACTAATAGACAGCAAAATATTTAAAAATAAATACTAGGAACGCATGACATCCACTCTTTGTAAGAGGTTAATTTTCCTAATTTTTCCATTCTTCACATAATTTTAACTGACACTCCACAAAACATGGTGTTATTAAAAGAGCTGTCATAGCAACAATTAGGGACACAAAGCAAACCAGTGATAGTGTAGACTTCATTTACAGAATATATTGAAGGAGAAAAAGAGGCTTTTTACCTCCCAAGGGTTTGCAACTGATCCTCCAGCTAGACCTCATCTGGCAAAACACTGGCACCAAGGCAAAGCTCCAGCATACAAGTTCCACAAAAGGACAGAAAACTAATTTCTTTCTATGCCCTGGCTAATTGTCTACAACACTTGAAGCTATCTCTACCAGCAAAACATAGTTGAGTTACATGAAGTATCAGAGCAACTTTCCACAGCCATGTGGAAGAAAAGAAAAAATTAACAACTATAGTAACTATATCAAGCAGTTAACTGTGTCCTGCATCTTTCAAAGCTGGACTAATATACAGATTACAATGTGCTACTGTTTCAGTAAGGCTAATTCATTATTATTCTAAAGAAAGTTAAAACAAGATGCTGAGTCAACCTTTACTCTTAAAAATTAGGCTGATTTGCTTGGTTTTGCTCAAAAGCAGTTCTCAATGGTTAGTTGCTATCAAAGTTTAACAAAAAAGTTTGTTAAACATCTCTCATAAAAAAAAAAATGTAGATCATTTAATGGAAAGGAAATACTACATGTAGTTAGTGCATTATCTTTACCGGTTGCATAACAAACAACACGTCAGAGCTCATTTTGTATGGTGCATTTTTAGTTGAGGACAAGGAAAAAAAATTCTCCCACCTCGTCAAATTTCAAAAACCTTCTCAACAGCCACTAGTACTGCAACAAAGTATTCTTGCTAAGCCAAGAATTAAGTTGTCAAAAATTTATCTGCTGATAAATTGAGAAGGAAGGCCTCACTAAGTGTCTCAAAGCAGTTTAACGAGCAACTGAAGGAAAAAAAGAATTGGAAAAAAAAAATCTACTTCTCACTTAAGAAAAAGCACCACCTTTAGAGGCAACACAGGCTGCAAATGTAGACACAGCACAGGCCATCAATTTGAAAGACATTCTAAAACAACTTGTAAACTAAGTGCCATCAAGATCCTACTTAACGTTTGTTCCCACCAGAATTTAAGACACCACTGACCGGCGAGAGCCACAGTTTTAAAACACCAGCTGCCTTGCTGTGGTCTGGGCAGTACAGTTGCTACCACACAAGAGTCGAGAATGGTAAAGACAGTTGTCTGAAAACACAAGAGATGGACCACTGCAACTTGTGTCTATCACAGCCTTATCAGATGAGAAAGTGCTGAAACAGTGAGTTGCATGGAAACGGGCTGTGCTGGGTCTTGAAAAGCAAAGGAGACATCTAATGAACAAGAAAAGGGGAACAAATGAAAAGACACAGAAAGGCGAACCCAACAGACTACGGAAGTGATCACTGCAGGAGGACTCTGAACACATGCAGACAGAATCTATCCAACGTGACTGCAGAAATAAGTTACAATGACCAAGATGATGCAGAATGATGTTTGCTCAGTAGGTAAATAAGAATATGCGTTTGGCACCCAACAACATGATTTCTAATGCAACTAAAATAAGACGACCTGCAGTAAGGGCCAAATAAAAAACACACACGGTATTTTTTCCTGACAGGAAGTGCGATCTTCCCCTGAAATTACTGATTACAAGGTCCTAATCCTAACTGCATCCACACAAAACTGGACTGAATCTGCTGGGGTTTGCATATATGGATACAGTCAAAGGATGTAGGAAACTGATCTTGGGAAACTGTAAGTTATGTTTTAACTGCATGATAACAATACATGAAGAACCAGATTCTGCTTTTCCTTCATGCTTAAATATATTTAAGGATAATATTGTCTATAGTGTTAAATTATAAAATTAATAACTATTGTGGGAGGAATGTTTCTACATTTTTAATGACTCAAAAAAAAAAAGACAGTGATCTTGGCTATTCAAGACAGTAGCAAACTACAGAAGCCCAGAAATGCCCAACATTTTTTAAATCTGATTTCACTATATGTTCTTAAATAAAATAGTTACTTTGGGAGAGGGAAAAACAGTGTTCCCTCTCCTCAAAGTTATTAAGATAAATTTAGGTAGCCTACAGACATGTGCAGTTTTCACTATTGCCCAATTCTAATGTCAGTCCGTCATAAGTTCTAACTCCATTTTCACATACAAAGCAGAAAAAAAAAAAAAAAAAAAAGAGGAGAGAGAGATTTAGGTGTTTATAGAATACTATACATATATCAGTAGGCTTGAAGCAATCTGCAAAGTGTGGAAAGGGTTCCTGGATGCGACTGCAGTTTTCACAAGGTATTTCAGCTACCAAGTCACCATTGGAACACCCAAAAAAGCACGCTGGAAAGGACTTGGTTCCCATGTCCGGTTCCCATGTCAAGTGGGTCCTCTGATAGTCAAGAGCTGTCTGGTTGTTTGAAGAACTCCCCATAACTGCTTTTCAGGCAGGCAAGCAAAGCCTGCAACTTTGCTAGACCCCTCCAAAATTTAAATCATCTCCTTGGCAAAGACGAAGCCTGGAATACATCACCCTGAAGCGTCTTGTCTACAGATATTTTTTATACAGGAACTAGAAGTAAAGCACATCAGAACCCAGTCCTCCAGACACCAAAGCTAAGTACCATAACTGGTCACCACACGCCTAAGCACTAGGTTTTACCTCAAAAAGCTAACAGAGCAAGTGCCATCCACACTGCTACATCAGTGCTATTAGAAAAAAAAAATCCGATTCCAAGACAATAAAGTGTCTTGGATAGGCACACACAGCCATCATCAAACAGAACAGTCCAGTATGAGGCACTGACCCAGAACATTCTATGCCACCCTTAAAATAATGTAAATTACCACGGTTAATGCTAATGCATCACACTCAACACTATTTAATGAAGATTATTAACCTTGATCACCCACCAAATACCCTTCATGCACAAACAGATCATGTATTTTATACCAGTTTAACTGACTTGGCAAATTTACCCTCCCTGGGAAACCTGAGAGCTCACAGCACTACACAACCACTTCCCTAATGCCCTGAAACTTTGAACTGATGCAAATTGAAAGCTTCAGGATACTTTTTTAGCTATCATTCAGGAAAGCTAAGCTAAATTTTTAAGGTGTCAGAAAGCAAGCCTTCACCCTTCAAGACTTAAGACAATTCAGTTTTGGACAAATAACCTTCAGCACAGGATAAAATGACAAATTATAAAACACAGGTAACGCACTTATCATGTTGGAGAAGTGTCTGCATGCCAGACACCTTGCTGACATATTAAAAACAGAAAACCAACTGGTCTTTGTAGAGAAAACTGAGTACGGGAGAAAGTCTCATTTCCAGCAACCAGAACAGACCTCCGGTTTCCCCCCTTGACAGCACCTTTGGACACAGAAGCCATTTCTAGCCCACACTGATCCCCAAATACCCGCTTGCCTCACCGCTTAGCTGTCCAGCTGCTCTGGGACAGAAACCCCCTACCAAGGAGAAGCGAACCGAGGCAGCCAACTTCTACCAAATACCTACAACCACAAACTCCTGCAACAGTAAAACCGTTCGGTTTAAGCCGTTTTAAGAAGAAAACAAACTCGGGAGCCTTGACGAAGCTACCGCAGAGGAGGAGGCCCGGCGGGGATGAAGTCGGAGCCGGCGTTCGGGGCCCGGGTGGGGACATCTCTCCGGCGAGGCCTAGGGCCGAGGCAGGCCCCCTCCTCATCAGCTGTGCTCCCTCAGAAACGGGGTCCGCCGCGGAGGAGCGGCCCCGCGGCCCCTCGCCGGCGGATGGCAGGCCCGTCCCGGCCGGCTGCCGCACGGAGCAGGCACAGCGGGCCGGGCTCCGCCACGGCGCTCGAAGCGTTCCCCCTCCCGTCCCGCCTTGCCCTGCCCCGCCGGAGAAACAGCGCCCGGCCCGGGGAGGAGGGAGAGGTGATAAGAGGGGCCCGGTGCTGTCCTGGGCGAGCTGCCCTCCCCGGCCAAGGGGGAAGGCTGCCTCTGCTACCTCGGCAGGTCGGAGGCCCCGGCGGAGGGCAGAGCCTCCTCTCCGCCGCAGGCCGCGGCGCGCAGCCGGCCGCTCGGGCGGACGGAGAGCCGCTCCCTCCCCTCCCGCACCCCGCCGGCCGCGGCAGGGCTCTTACCTCTGCTAACATTATTACCCCGCTGCGCTGCGGCGCCTCGGCGGCTCTAGCCCCGCAGCATGGTGAAGCCTCGCGGCCGCGCGGAAAGCTCTCCCCCCCACACCCTGCGGGGAGGGGAGGCGAGGCGAGGCGCGGCGAGGCGAGCGCCGCCAGCCCCCCTGCCGCCTCCCTCAGCGGCCGCCCGCCGCCCCCAACCCCGCAGCCGCCCTCGCAACTGGCTCCGGAGCGGCCGCCATCTTGGGAAAGCTACGTGCACCGCCGCCGCTCCCCGCCCGGCGCGACCGCCCATTGGGGCTGCGGGACGCGGGGCCGCCTCTGACGGGGCTGGCCGGCCGGCTCCCTCCGCTCCCCTCCCCTCCCCTCTCCTCCCCGCCCCGCCACCGCCGCCGCCTACCTGGGCCGGGGGGACCATAACCAGCCCAGGCTGCTCTTTGCCAGGGTCCGGCCCCAGGGCTGCGGTGTGGCGGCCGGGAAGGTGCCGCGGCCCCGCGGTCGGGTATGGCTCGAGGGGTCAGTGTTGGAGCCGGAGCCCGTCCCACCGTGCAGCGGCCCTGAAGGGAGAAGTTGAGGGCAGCAGAACTTGAAACGTTGTTGTCAAAGCCGCTCTGCTGTGGGTTTGTTGGGTTTTTTTTTTTGTCCTGCCTCCCTTGAGACGCTGGTGTGCATTCTCTCTGAGCTCTTCGGTGCTAGGCAGCTGTTCTGAGGACGCTAAATAAATTAATTTGGGGCTTTTTTCTAATTTCTGACCAAGTGGCATGCCCCTGGCCCACCAAGTAACACCATACACAGCACTGTGCCTCTTTCCCTGCCCGAGGTGTTAAGAAAGAGACTTCTGTAAGTCTGTTTTACCTGCAGCAGTGTTAAGTAGTGGCGTAAATTGAGGAACCGAAATGCTTCTCCTCAGGACAGGCGTCATGTCTGCACCAGCGCAGCGGGCCCGCTCGCCAGGCCACGAACCCCCACAGCTCGGGGTTCGGGTACACAGAAAGGTTCCGGCCTGAAACTTGTTGCTTTTCTTTTAAACACTGCTTTGTGTTTTTTTTGTTGTTGTTGTTGTTGTTTGCTTGCTTGCTTTTTAACTAGACTTTAAAGTTAACCTCAGGTGCATTAGGAAACGAGAGGGGATTTTTTTTCTGCGTTGCCCATAACAGAAAACACACAGCAAAGAAGTAGTAATGGTTGGCAGTGAAGATGGAGGAAAAGCAACACTACTATTATAATGTTAAGAAAACCAACCTTCTTTAATTACAGTGGTTTTTCTCCCCAAGTAAAAGCAAAGCCCATTTTCTTGCAGAGGTGCAAAGAGCGTTAGGCAGCCCTTAAGGCTGGTGGGTTTTGTAGAAGTTCTCTTATTTTCCCAGGGACTGTTAAATACTTAGCACTTCAAGGTTGCCCACTTCTTAGTTTTATTTGTGAGTATTGCTGAGTTTCGGTTTTAATCATAAACTGTTTTTCCCCTGTCGGAGACACAGCTGTTAGTCACATGGATCGCCCTTTCAAAAAAAGCAAACCCTCATAATCATTTATTTGCCTTTTCTAAATAATCCAAAATATTAACTTTTTAAAGTATCCAGTAAGCTTTGTACTTCCGAGTCTGTATTTTTGAATGTTCCATGCTAGCATTACTCTCTTCCTCCAAGCTGATCCCTCGGAGAAGATCCAAATCTCACAGTACACACAACTATTCTAAACAATAGGTTTAACAATAACAGAACCATACAGTGGTCTTGCACATGGTATTTCACGATCTTGATAAATTAAAAGTTGTTCAAAAACATTGGACAATGGGATTTGTGAAATACCAATTCCATTGTATTGCTTCGGTCCCCTAACATTTATTTACAGCATTCTGTAGAGGCTTATTTGGAAGATAGTCATATATATACACAGCTGTGGTTCTCTGTTCATGGCTTTCATCGCACTTCAATTCAGCCAAATAATGCCCTGTGCTCAGGTAGAGGAAACCCTGAAGGGACCCACAATATAGCAGAATGCTCAGTAAATCATCAGTTGTGTCATTATGGAAAAACATCAACACATACTTAGCTAGGTAGGAAATAGAATCAAACTACTTAAAAAACCTGCTGTTTGCTATGTCACTTAGTCATAAATACATTATCTGTGCAAGACACAGTATCACGCACTGATAAGCTAAATTACCCAGCTTATAAAATATAAGGGGTAAATAGGAGGTAAAAGTCTCCTGATATTTATGAATATATATAAATGATAGTAGTTGAAACAAGATGATGGTCAAGCAAAAAGAAACTGTCTTTTGGTAGCATATTTCTTTACCTTGTATGTTTAGACACATCAGGTAACGTTTTCAAAAGAAGTAAGTACCTTTGAAAACTTACTGCAAAACAGTATATTCCTACGTGTGCTAGATGTAAAAGAACAAATATTATGCAAGTCTCATAGCAAGATAAAGTCACAATTAATATTTTGTTCTTGAATTTGAATTTGCCCCTACTTCTGCTTGGGATTTGGCAGCCCAACAGCGTACTAGCCAGGGAAGCACCTTCCATCCTTGTACTGCTGGAAAAAACATACCAATACTTCTACTAAAAACTGTTTTCTGATTTTACACCTGGCAGCATAGCCTTAATGTTGTTACAAAATAGTTATTAATGTTATGATCCATTGTTCTAGTTTTTGGTTAATACCATCTCAACTTCAAAAGGGGAACGTAATATAATTGTAACAGCAGGAATGAGACTGTGAGGAAGGACTGAACCACACAAAGTAGACTCAAGGCAGAAGAGGAGGCAGCACGGTAAAGGAGAGGTGAGAAAAGGGAAGAGGCAGCATCTTGGAAAGAAGGTGATATGAAGGACTTCTTGAAAAACTAGTCTGCTGGTAGTAGCACAAAAGAGGAAGAGAAAAGAAAGCTGCCCATCACTGAGGAGTTAAACAGTTACGTTGTCTGTTCCCATTCTTGGAATAAACTGAAAAAATGTAGGTACAAATTCTTTTATTTTTTTCTTTTTTTTTCTGGGGAGGATGGTGTTTCTAAATTAGTATTATGAGCAGGTCTGGAAACAAGGCTTCAACTGTGATTGAAAGGATCATCAATAGTAGGCCAGAAGCATTTGAACACTTGTTTCCCCGAGCCCATCTTCAAGTGACAATAACGCTATTAGACTTGGTGAGTCATCCATAAAAGAGTCATATTCCTTACATTTTATTCTTGTACATGCGTTACACATACAGCTTGGGAACTTAGCAGCTAGCGTACTTAACAGAAGCAGTGCAGCCACATCAGCACCGTGGTCATCCAGGCAGAGCAGCACGCTCGTTATTGTCTTGTTGCTTCCACAAACCCACAAGCACTCAGCGAAGAACTGTGTTAGGGCAAGTATATATATCTGTAGTCAAATGCAAACCCGGCAGAAAGTTTTTGCACCCAGTCCTTAAAATACTCAGAGAATTTTCTTTCTCATAAGCCTAGGCAAATACTTCGTTCAACTAGAAGGAGTATGTTAATGCTGATGGCTGCAAATACCTTTGTATTTCTAAGGCAACTCCTACCTGTTGCCAAACGTCTTAGTGTTCTTTGCATTTATTGCAGTTTTCACTGACTATAAGCAAAGAAAGTGTTGCCTGATGGTCTAGATCCACATTTTGAAATCCCACTGCAGATGCTGGAAGCTGCGGGAGGTATTTAGCAAAATTACGGATGAATTAAAATCTGAAATAGAGCTGGAGGAGATAGGGATAGCACCGTTAGGCTCTCCACCTGGAAGTTTATAAAGATTTTTGTAAAGTGAAGCATAGTGAGTGCACTACGTTAAGAGGTGGGCTCAGATACAAAAATATAGTTGTGAGGGGGCGGATGCAGCACACACAGATGAAGGGGCGCAGGCGAGATTTAGCAATAAAAGAGCAACTGTGCCAACTTGCAGTGAAGCACAAAAGAGCGCAAATTATTTTCCAGCCCTGAAAGGAGGGCCATCCCACAATCTAAATAACTTAGCTCATCAGCTTATGAAAAATGAAATCGGTGACATAATTGCTCTCAAGATAGCCTCTGAAACAGCAGTAACCTGCATTTGGAGAGCAAAAATATATGTTCTCTTGGTGTATACAAGAAGACAAGTGAAGACTAAGGAAAGGGGAAACAACAGACAGGGTTGGGGGAGGGATGGACTGAACGAACAACAGACCAATTTTGCTTTACTAAGCAGTTTCACGAGAATGGCTTCGAGACTCTTTCTAACTTCATCAGCAAGCATGAACTTTTGTACATTTCTTTACGGTCTAGAAAAGAACTTTCACAGAATTATTTCTGTATACTATAAATTGTCCATAATCAACTGACATAACCCAAAATTTGGCTTCTGTTCTCTTGTTTAAGTTGTTCGTAGCTTAGGCTGGCAGTATGGTTCAAGTTTGCTTAGAGTTGTTTAGTTTGGGATTCATTTTTTTTGGGGGGGGGGGGGAGAAGATGAGGTGGGGGAGGTCTGAAGAATTTGTTGTCATTAAACGTTTCAAGTGTTAAGTCCTACTGTTTAAAAGAAATTCTATATCTTTATGGTTGGATTCCATTACATTTCAAGTAAGAACAGATGACCCCAAAAGTCTACATTGCAACGTAATTGAAAGGGGAACTCAGAGCGTCTTTTATGTGTGAAATTTGAATATTCTGTTATTTCAGGATGTTGCCTAGTCTAAGCTCATTGGTCTGAGCTACCTGATCGGAAGTTTTGTTCCTGATCAGGATCACAACTCTGTAATTTCCAATTAAAGATCTCATTCACTTTCTGCTTTCTCAGAATTCACCTGAATGCGGCAGAGACAGAAAATGTAAGGGTGTATGTGAAAGGGCCACTCTAGAAAATATGATGTCAAAGTTGGGCATTAGGTAAATAATTACTGAAGAAGCATCAGGTGTAATTCCTGCTTCATCCTTTGCAAGAAGGATGCAATATCTGCCCACTGTTCATGTTCTCAGAATTGTTTCTTGGAGACTGAAATTTCTTTTAAGGCTTTTTCCAGCTTACGCGTCTTCACTGTAGTGAACTGTCTGCTATTCAAACAGCTGTTGCCAGCTACAACAGACACTGTTTGCCCTAGCAGCTTAAGCCTGGTTGCCTAAGTAAGTGTTAAAATAAAGATAAACTATATTTCTTAATACAAGGGAAACTGTCTCAAAATTATACTGATGTCTCTTTCAGGAGTCTATAATGACATGACTAGAGTAATCTCAGAATTGTACATAGATGTTAGTTGTCAGCTGCATAGCTTCTGGCCATGGATTTTCTGTGAAAATAATGCACAGAAACAGAAGGCTCCCTATGCTATTTGCACACTGCTGCTACAGAGGGGAGCAAGATACAAAACTGTTTAGAAAAGTTACCTTAATTCTTAAAATTCCTTTGGAAGCAACCAATGCAATTCTTTATCTGAATGATACATTCATTTGAAGATAAAACTGTTAAACAGGTTTTTTATTCTACAGTATGGTACATGATCCCATTCCCTCCCTTCAAGTGGGTCAGGAGTCATGAGAACATATCTGTGGTTTGAAGATATTTCTGTTGCCCTTTAGAGTATTTGCTGTTAGCCATGTTTGACCTGATGACAGCAACTACCTGTTGCAAAAGGATTTGGTTGGTTTCTCTTCTGAGATTTGAACTTCTGTATGTGTCTGGCACGTAGATCAGCCTAAGTGACGGGCCCACAGGTCTGAAAAGTATCTCCTTTTGGTATCTTCTTGAGGATACATAAGGCCATTTTGGGAACATGTTGTAAACAATTTGTGTATGTGGGTTTTAGTTTTGTTTGGTGATGGAGACTCAGTGGAGTCACTTTACTTTTCTGGTAAGAAGAATTTGTTTGCATTATTATATCATGCTTATCCTTCCAGAGATTGGGTGTACATCACAAGCAGATGAAGTTTGGGCCTGAATTTTCAGGTTACATACTGCTTTAATAGTGATTACAGTGATACTGATGCCATGATAAAGTGTTGCGGCAATACTGAACTTTCTCAATGACTTAAGACCAAAATGAAGATATTCAATGGCATGGAGAACACAAAATGGGTTATATCTAAAACGTTTTGGTAGAAAATACCCACTTAATAAGACTCACAGCTGGCAAAAGAAAGAAAATTAGGAAGCAAAGCTATTTGCTATGCAGTAAAAAATTTACCTTCATTTAACATATTTGTTTTCTGCAAAATTGGTATCAACGGTGTCTTTACATAAACCCAGATGAAGTTATCATCCTGAGAAGTCTGAGAAATCTGACTAACTGTACTGCAGTTAACACATCATATAAGAGGTTCTTTAGTTAGGAAATATATTTAAAAACTAAAAGCTGAGCAGAGGGGAATTAGAAGTGATTCTAAAACTTTTTCCTTTTTTTTTAAGTGACTTTTTCCACTGAGTCTTAAATGCCCAATCCATAATCAGCAAAGTTTCTAAAATAGTTAATTTGTTTAGGATGGGGGGGGGGGGAGAAAATGAGAAGAATGGAATAGCTCAGAGTAAAATAAATATTCTGTCTGCAGTATCAGCAACCCTAGGTGTTCAGAGCCATTAGCCAAGCTCTAAGAATCATGACATTGGAAATGAAAGTGGTTCACATTTTCCCTGTTTCCTGAACATCTTTCTCTAAGAAGCAGTCAAGTTGTATTTTCAGACTTTCCTTTGCCATAATAAAGGCTACAAACACTTTTTTAAGGTTATTTCTTCTTGCATTGAATGTTGTGGTTCCACAAACTTTAAGAAAAAAGCTCAGTGTTTTAAGTTATAATAAATTTGTAGGACTTAGCAAAAATTGTGAGGATACTGGAGGGCTTATTATACTTTTCCTCCATTGTGCGTCACTGATGTTTGCGTCTTCTCTCTGGGTGAAGGAGTTTATTAGTATTGTATATGCTCTCAGAGCTGAAGCTCTCACTGCTTAGACCTTCGAGGTCACTTTGCAAATTGGCTTCATTCTTCTGGTCGTTTGTTTTGCTGCCCACTTACAGCAGTTTTTTCATAACAAAGAGTGATGCAAAAAACCTCTACAAAATGTAGAGATTTAATTTAATCATCGAAAAGAGCCACAGGAAATCCAAACTCCTGAAATGAAATGCTGCTTGTAATGCATTAGGGAAGAGGACAGTACAGAAGAGTGCAACAATCATTGCTTATTTGAATAATGACATTTCCCCTGATTTTGTTAAAAACAGACCCAGAACACTCCCCTATGTACTTTGCAACACAAGTCAGTTGCTGTTCCCCTGAAAGAGGATTAAAAACTGGTCCTATGTCAACTCCAAATTGCTTTTCATTTATTACAAGGACTACCAGGTCCCTCCTTCACCAGAAAAACCTGTTCCTCAGGCACTCCTCTTCCTCATAGTTAGATGCATAGTCAGAGAGGCCATTATGAAGAATCTTTAACCAGGTGGATTTTATATACAAAGTCTGTCCTTGACTAAAGATTTGATATTTCTGACTGTTTCTATGGTTTGTTTGGTTTATCTTTGAGATTCTGTTTTTCTCCCCAAGTCTTTCCCAAGATTTTTTTTAAGGTTACTTTTTGAAAAAAATATTATTTCTGATTGTAACACTCTCTCGACAAGGTAGGAGACCTTCTGCAAGACCACTGCAAGCCTTTTAGGATTAAATTAAGGATCATTACACTCTTAACTTCAATTCCTACTCACATGTTGCCAGCACTCCCCTTTCCCTTAACACATGAGAATGTCTCATCTATCAACCTGAGCCACCTAGACAGAGAAGTGTGAGATGTAGCCCAGCTTTCCTGTGTGGGTTCTTCCTTCACTTAACCAGGAGGACTAATTGCCACTTGTCCATTCTCATCATTTACATCCAGTTCCCAGAAAGACAGACAGGTTTCTCCACAGTTTATTGTGAAAGAATTGGAACAACATATGCCACTGCTGCTGACATGAGGACATCAGCAATACATCTAAGGTCATGAAGGATCAGTATAGGCATAATCTTAGATAGGCTTTTGCGGAGTGACTCATACACCTGAGTATTAATACCTGAAGCAAAGGCAGATCCTAAAGTAGGACAATGAAATTCTCCATTTTAAATCCCATATTTTCCTGGTAATTCCCTTTCTCTCTTGAAATAGTTCCTGTGGAAATGCCAACTTGATGAAAGATTTGTAAGTCTAAAATGCATGTTTCGTCTTTCCCTCCCTCCTTGATGTCAGTGGGTTTAGCAAAGGGTATCGCTTTTTCTTCAGGCTGAGCATACAGTACTTCAGGCTTATTTATGCCTCATATCACAAGCAATACAGATACTGCAGTCAAATTATACCCTAACATAAACCAACAATATAATCACATAGATTTTATTTTGAAACACCGAATATAAACATTGCTTGACCCAGACTACTCTGGAGTCAAATTTGAGATTGCAAAATTACAGACTAAGCTAAATTCTCTTGAGCAGCTATGCACAGGAGTCTGCAATGCAGTTTTGAGTTGAAATTCAGATCTGCTTAGTCATCATACTGATAAGAGATTTTGGATTTACGCAGATTGATTAACAGCCTTTTATAAACCTGTTCTTGCTAGATTCCCATAAGGATTACCATTTCATTTTTGAGATATGAAATAACTGCCAGGAAAAGCCTCATTTACTCCAAACTCACCAGTGCTTTGGAGATGAAAAAGGAAAGGAGGAAAGAAAATATATGTTCTGTCCAACTCTGATACATGACTGCTTTTAACATTGTTATTTTGAATTTTTATTCATCTATTCAGTTAAAAACTTGCCCGTTAAGAACAATGTTAGCTTCATCAAGTTCTTCCTCAATACAAAATGCAGTTAAAAACTTATTTAAGATCTTCAAGTATTTTTAGAGTTAAAACCCAAAGAGCAGCTAGTTCTCTAATTTAGGCTCCAAATTATCTGACAACAGTGACAAAGAGCAAGGCTGGAACAGAGATTTTCCAGTTATAAAACATAAATCAACTGCACTAGATCTTTTCTTGCACCTTTTTGGAACAACCCAATAGACACACAGAAACAAAATGTATCAGGGGAAAGAAACAAAACCAAGTTAGAATGATACGCTTATTGTGCAATTTTAAGATATATTTTTCAAGAAAATCACAGTCCCATCTACATCCAGCTGTGGAAAATAAACATCTGCCCTGCAAAGCCTCCTGGTATTCATCTTCATCCATCTGTATTCTCTCTGCTTACCCAGTGCCTTTTTTTTTTGTTCCGTACCCTGCAATATCTGGGCTTAACACTTCTTTACTTCTATTCCTCCTTTTTTATACTAGGAATATACTTCCCTCCTCCTTTCTGCTCCTAGGCCTCTCATGTGGCAGCTTCTCCACATTCCTTACAGAAATACCTCTTTCTCATGGCTGAGCATGAACATGGGCTGATGTCTTCTACTTTGCACCTGGGGATGGTATGGTCCCAGGGCAGTGAGCAAGCTGCCAGGCTTCGTCCATCTTCTCCTCTCCCTCAAGCCAAAGAGATTCTGTCTCCGAGAGGAAAGGCACTGTGGGATAAGGCTGATGGTAGCTACCAAAAGCACTTCTGGATCGTATGCATTCTCACTAATGGGGAAAGGAAATGTCTGCTTCTGTAACTTTAAACTGCATAGCTTTTCAGTAAATATGAAATAACTTTAAACAGACATGTCAAATATACGTTGCAGTTCATCATTATAGCCGGTCCTGTGGTTGGTTTTGTTGTTCACCTAAAGCTGACATCTGTGGAGTCATGTGTCTGAGCCATGTGATGATGAAAGATTCTGCTCTAGGCAAGCAGGTTTTGGTCCTTCCTCTTAACAAAGAATTGCTTACATATGTAGATCCTAAAGCCTTAGAAAACCAGGGAAGTACAGAAGATACATTTTTGTTCTGTGATATAGACACCCCTTGATTCAAACCCCTCCATCTTTGCTGCTCCTAAAACTTTAAGCCTTCAAAAACTTTTGTATCTGTTAACTTCAGCACTAGAATAACTTTTCTAATCACTCTACACACAGAACTAAAGCAAACATGTTTAAGTGCCTGTGGGAATGTGACCAAAACACATTTAGACATCTTCTGACACCTGCCTACTGATTGGGATTGGGTAGCTTTATTCCAAACAGTGCTCCACAAGCAGATTAATATTTTAAAGGACAAGTCATCAGTATTCTGCTCTGAAATCTGGAGATTTCCAGAACTCAGAAAACCTCTTTATTGCTTTGGTATTCTGTACCCAAAAATAACTATAAAGAGACAGAGCTTTGTTCCCCAAGGACATTTATTTCTGGGATAATAAGGAAAAATACCTTTCTTCTCTTACCTTAGGTAAGAGCTGTGAGTAGACTTGCATTAATTCATTGGGATGCACATAGCTAGGACTAGACTAGTTACACAAATGCTGCCATAGCTTTGTAAACCCCTTCTTAAACCTTTATATTATGCCCAGAGAAAGTTCAGTCATGGAATGAATTACAATGAATTGGAATGAATCTAGAACAAATTGGAGCGAGAGAAAGCAAAAATACATCTATTTCCACAGAACAGTTTCTTTTTTTTCCTTTGTAGTTAACATTCTCATCATGTATGTAAAGTATATAGCTGCTGATTAAAAGATTGCAAAAGGGATGTGGAAAAAAAATCTTTTAAACATACAGAATGAAATAGTTTGAGTGGCACTTTGTGATTTGTTTTCCAATTAAGAATGACATTTAATTTTAAGAGTTGAGCTGTTTTTAAGATAACATTTTGTTGGTCCAGGTGCATATGCCTACTACTGTGATTACCAACTGTAATTTTCAGGATTTTAGGCACGGAGTAGGCTACATGCTCCCTTGTATCTTTTTCCAATAGTCTCAGTTTTAATGTGTAAGACTATACTTACCGTTGTGACTGAAACAACGCCAAATTTGTTTTCAGTTGCAGTTTTTATGTATTTCTAGATTATTAAGCAAGCTGTAGGTTTTAGCTCTTCACTGACTTCACAAGTATTTGGGGTAGAACAAGGGAAAACATAGCTTGTTACGCAGATCATAAATTGTCCTAAGATCAGTTTTGAGGTGTGTAGGTGTTAGCATTGATTTCACAGTTTTTGCATTAAAATCCAACGGTCAAACTAATAAAATGTACTTTCTTCATAATGAATATTTGTAAATTGTTTAGTTAAAAATGACAACATTTACAAGTACACTTTTTTAAAGTACCCCAGCTGTATGAAATGCTTCATAGAAAGAAGTAAAACTACATCTCCACTGCTAACTTACAGATAAGAGGCCTGCAGTGATGGCTACGTGTTCTCATTAACCTGACACAAATTGACCCTGTCTTCCCATGCTCCCAGTTTCTAACTCCCATTGGCTTCCTGATGCTGGTACAAGCACTGAGGCTTTCGAGAGGGTGCAGTCAGGCAAGTTCAGGAGCACATGCCACCCATTTGGCAGCAGCATTTAATCAGCAGTATTTAATCACATTAAACTGACTGTATAATCATGACCTGATTCTGCAAAACCGTAAGTTCGAGTTTTGCATCTTAAAAGACTGCACATTTTAATCATGTTATAAGTTATATGGTACTAAGCACAAAGCAGGAGACCTATGGAAAATAAATCTATTTCCACTTCAATATGATCCAGCTGACAGTAGTACTGAAGAAAAACTGTGATGAGGGAATTAGTAGGTTGGATATGTGCTCTTTATATAATATCAAAAGTAGGTGTGCCATGAAGTAAAAAGAGGAAGGACAGGGAACCTGATTATTTCCCGTTTTGCTTTCAGAAAATTGTTTACTTCAAAATGCTAGCGTGTCTTTAGGAATGCATTAAACAAACTGCCTGGATTAAATCAAAACAGTAATTATGATTTCATGAGTTATTCTGTGTCTTTTAGGACTGAGGCTTTGATCTCTGACATGCTATATCATATTAGTGTGTATTACAGACCACCATGATGTTACTTGACAAATAGGGAATCTCATTATGGTGGGACTCACACGTAGTTAAAGTATCTTGCTGAGACTATAAAAATAACCTTTTTTCCTGTATAAGCTTAATGCTGCATTTCAATTTTGTTTTTCATGAGCGATAGGGAAATTTTCCAAACCAAATAAATAATCATCTGTTCTTTGTGTATCTGCTGTTGCATAACATGCAGATTACCAATGAAGGGTTTGTTTTAAATTGTATTTTCAGACTGATTTTATAAGATAACAAAGTTGCATGTGTGGGCGCGTATGTATGTCTGTGAGCGTGCATGCACACACACATGCGTGTCCCTGACTGTTTTCCATTAATACCTTTGAGCCCTTTGGCTAATTCCAACCAAATTAACTTAGGACCAGAGTTCTAAAAATAAATATGTTCCTACAAGGCTTGGAAAATGGCCAAGTAAAATAAGGAAATCTTATCAGTGTCCTGATTAAAGGAAAGGTAAGTGCATATGTTATTAGACACTAGAGAATCTAGCTTGAGGAAACCCTGTGTTAATATCTCAGATGTGGAAAAGAGAGACTTTCTTGGCCTGTGCCTAAACTGGATGGTGCATGTTGTGATGCGTTCAACATGTATAGCTGGTTTTATGTCTTCTTTCTTTACCAACATCCTTGGGAGTATTTCCAAGTCCTCCATTCAGGTGCAGCCTTTAATGTTACAGACCTGAGTCCCCAGAAAATCCAGCTTCATGAAACTACTTGTTGAAGAGTTTTAAAGGGTGTCTGATGCTTCCATCCAGCCTGTGTAGATGTTTGTTGCCTGCAGACAGCAGTGCCAAGCAGGCAGAACCTGCTACGGGAACATACATCCAGCCCTGCTAACCTGTCTTCCACCCTCTGGGATCCCCCTGTGCTTCATGGAAATAATCTGCAATCAGATAGGTAACTGAAATGTCTAAAGATAGATTTGCAAAAGCTTCTCACCCCATTTTCACCTGTGAAGTCATAGGCCTGTCTCCATGGACTAGCAGCGACTTAGTGCTGCCAGGCACTTTCAAAAGTAGATCACAGCTTACAGGAATTCAAAGTGCATGAAACTTTGCAGCATGTGCCCCACTTGATATTTTCCAACTGTTTGGTTTTTTTTTTCCCATTTTTTGATACTTCCAAGCAAAATACTATATGGCACTATAAAAGTTTATCCTTTCTCATGAGTCTCACGTGTGTTTCAGGTAGTTTTTTCAAAGCTTTTAAATTTACTTATTCTTATGTGAGCTTGATTTTCTTTAAAAAAAAAAACAAACCAAAACCAAAAACACCCAAAACCCACAAAACATGAGTTTCTTAATTTTGTGGTTGAAGAGAAAACTTTAAGGAGTGATGTAATGATGAAAAAGTGAATCAAAAGAAATAATAATAAAAAAAAAAAAACACAACCCCACACTTTGAAAAATAATCTCAGATTGTTTGTAGACTGGTCTCATGATTTTGACTCATGATTTCGAATGCCCTTGTATATTCATAGTGTGTCTTAACTGGACAAAGAAGTCAAAGGGGATGTTCAGAACACTCTTAGCAAGAGCAGTACTACAGTTACATACTACTTTTAGATTTTTTTGTTTGCTGTAGCCTAGAAAAGGCACTCTCCATTTGGCATAGGATATAACTCTACTACAAAAATGTGCTGTAAGTTGTAATTTGGTCTTTTCTGGTTATGCTATATGCAAATATATTCAAAATGTTTGATGAAGAAGTAAAGTTTCCTTCTCTGTGAAACTGCATTTAGTATAGAAACTGGGAAGAGAAGAGACTGATTTATTGTTACTCTTATTTTATTTGATGGGTGTTTGATTTGGCAATAGTTTTTCCAGGTTTTAAAAGGCTAAGAAAATATAAGGACAACTATTTACTTCTTTTAAATTAATTATGGAGGACATTTTGGGAAATAATCATCGTCCCTGCATGAAACTATTGCTTTAAAGCAAACAACAGTCAAAAATAAATGGATTATGTGGCTTTTTCACGTAGTGTTGTACATATATAGTATGAATTTAGAAGCTTTTATGGAGTTTATGATCTTTTATGGAGCTTTTAGGGAATGTTGGTATTTCTAAAATATTTTACTATGGAAACTCATATGGAAGGCCACTGATGATATATAAACAGAGTCTAATTAAAAACTTTAAGTATCTGTGAATGCATTCCGTAGTTCAATCATAAAACCTATTCATAACCAAGCTGTTTTATAACTAAATATGTATTTACTTAAATCCAAAGGCTGAAATGCACAATGGAGAAAAGTTATCCTATTACAGATATAGTTTCTTGCTATTTCAGTTAAGGTATGAGATTTCAAAATAAAATGGTTGAGGTTCCTGTTATGTCTTTCCACAAGACCTAGAATTACAAAACTTAATATTCTTGATAATTTTTAGTTAAAAAAATACTTTCAAACCCTAATTATGAATGATAAGGAGCAAAATAAGCTGTCTTAAAAACTGGAAATTAATATTAACATTTGGTTTCATGTGGATTTATGACATAGTCCTGCCTATACTCTCACAATAATCCCATGTTGCCCCAGGTCCATATAGCACACTCACTGCAGAACTCTGGTCTTCTCCAAGATCTTTGCTGAGCTCCTCCCTAGCAACGTCTCCAATGTCTACCATGATTTGCAAATATAACCCAAATACCCCAGCACCCACCGTATCCTAAATCTATCTTATCTTACCTGCTGGCTGTACAAGACAAAGCACATGCTATGAGTCGCTCACTTATGCATGTGCTGGCTGGCTGGCCGGTGTACGTACATCAGCCAAGCACTTCAGTTAAGTAGGATGTAAAACGTCTGCATTTTTCATGTCTTTCTTTTAATGAACGTTAGTGGCAGCTCTCTTCTCTCCCTAGGTGTCATTTTTTCTTCGCTGAACTTGAGGATGTATACCAACTGTGAAACTTCAGTGCTTTTGTTGTCACTGGTGCTGCTAGGTTCCAAGTTGCCTAAAGGGAAACTTGCAGAAGCATATATTTACTTATATAGCCATTTCATAACCCTCATTTTCTGAGGAAAGTATGCAAAAAAGAGCCAAATTCAAGTTGAAAAAAGTCAGATTACCTTCTGACTCTCTTCCACATTTTTTCGTAGTGGTTTTAATATAAAAAGCATGAGAAATTATTATATACAAGTAATTCTGAGCATGTTCTTTTTGAAGCCCATATATTTCAGCATAATGCATTGGCTCCTGGAGTGATATTGGGTTAATTATATGATTCTGAGCTACTACAAAAGTGGAAGACCAACAAATGCTGAAGAGGAATGAGCCTCTCAATCAGTATGTCTCATGCAAAGTCAGATTGTATTCCCTGAGTACATATTCGGGGGTGACCCTTTAATGTATGGCTCCAGGTGTATAATACACTGGGCCTGCCATTTCCAAAGTAGTTTTGCCATCCCTGGATTTTGAGTACAGGGTGTCACTGATAAGCATTTCAGTTGTGAGGCTTGTTCTACATTGTCTCTGTCAATCCAATTATAATTATGTTTATTCATGAAAATCTGTAGTAGTTTCTGATGCTCTCCCAAGCTTCTAACATTAGTGCAGGAATACCTTAAGATTCTTTATTTTGCCAACTTTATAACAATCTGTCTGAATTTCCTCTTAATCACATTATCTTTTTTCTTTTTCCCATATAATCCCCTGGAGACCTAATTTAGTGCATTTTATCTTCCACAGTGATGGCTCTACCTTTATGCTTAGTTGAAGAACCAGCTAAAAATTAAAAACCTCTACGATCAAATGAGGAAGCTACTAATAGATGAATAAATTCACAAAATTATTTAAAGGTCAGAAAGGACATCTAATACGGTTGCTATCTGTCAAACAGACAACAATGCCAAAACCCACACTTATTATAAAATTTGTGACAAAATGTTTTCAAGGATTACTGTCTTTTACTCATCACCAGAATTGCTTGGTACAAAGTCCCTTGAAGACTAAAAATTGCATTCTCTGCTCATAACTAATGGGAAATAAGTGAGTATTTTCTCCACAGTCTTTGTCCCAGCTGGTGTTGCTAATGTTTATACATGTATACCTGTGTTAAATTGGCTTTTTAGGAGAGGAAGTCAGAGGCTGGCTGGTTGTTTAATTGTATCAGTTAAGCCACTGAAGGCAATATTTTGGGGTTGGGTTTTTTTTCAGCAGGTAACTGCAATTCTGTAACCAGAAGAATTCTCCTGGCGAATGAGGACAGGTGGTTCATGTCATGGCCCTGAGTGCACGAAGAGACCGCAAATGATGTGAGAAGCCTCACCTGGGACCTTCACCTACACAGCTGCTGCCACTGGCCCAAGACCTCCATTTAAGTTCTGGCCTAGAGCTCTACTGTAAGTGTGTCTCTTTTTTGGTCATGTTTGTTGGGGTGTTGTTTTGTGGGTTAAACTGAGACTTGTTACCTTGTCTTTGCCTGATGATGGCTGGATAGTTGGTGGGACCTGTTGCTATCCCTGCTCTGCTTGCCCAACTGTGCTGTGGTTGGACTGGGTTCTGTTGGTGAGGTCCTGCCTGTGCTGTGCTTGTCCTCAGCTCCCCTTCCCTTGTGGGATGTACTTGTCTCTTCCTGCTCTATAGCAACTTCTGACTTGGTTTTCTGGCTACCTTAACTTCCTGGCTTGGATTTTCTTTCATTTATTCAAATACGAAGTCTGTCTATAAAAGGAGAATGTGGTGAGTCTTCATCTTAGAGTTCATTGTACCAATTAAAAATGGGAAGAGGGGCATGCTTCTAATTTTAAAAGAGTATTGGGAAATCTCAGCTAATCTGAAAAACTGCTGATACATATAGAAATCTTAATGAATTTAGCCAATTACTTTTCTTTTCTGGCTGTAAGTATTAGTCGCTTATTTACTGTAGTGTCAGCTGAGTGTTGCTCTTTCAAGCCCATTACTGTATATTAAACAAACTGGAAAGTGTTTTGTAGTGGAGGATTGCAGAATGTACTATTTGTATATGCCAGAAGCAACAAATGTTCAGTTTGGCCTGCTGAGTTTTATTAAGAGTATAACACCAAAGAAAAACTTGGTATAACCTTGTTTTGTTTAAAATTTAAGTCCCTTACCATTGACTGTAATGGATGCAGTGCTATGCCAAACCCATCAGTTTTGCCTGAGTGCTACCAGCCTATTCCTTCTGAAGCCCTCTTGCTTGACAGCTCAGCATAGAGCTAAAAAAGTTCCCTGCCTGGAAGTATGCAACTAACTTATTGCGTGATCTAAGTTTCTACAGTAGCATAGGAGAAAAGTGAGGCAGGAGGGCTGGGGAAAGCAGTAGGAGTAAAATAAGCGAAGACGTGCTTTGCTAGGACAATCAAAGGTACTGGATGATTCTGCTTGTATTTTAAAAGGTCTTGGGTGGTTTTTCACTTATCTAACAGATGATGTTAGTTGTATATTTGGGCTATGAATTATCATGCCGATCTGTTTACCATGTGTAATTCTGTGAGGAGTGTTGGATAACCTAGTGCAATGTTTTGCTTTGGAATGTGCTGGAACGTAAAGTGAGTTTTCCACTTCAGTAGAGCAAGTAAGGTTGTGGAACCTAATTACCCATTCTGAGACTAGAGCTCAGCTTCCTGTAGAAGTGCTGTGTAGGTGCCAAAGGTATTTTGGGTTAGCAAAACTAATTTCTGTCAATAAGGAATCATTTCAGCATGAAACCTAAAGGTCACAAGATGTGTGGAAGAAATGCTGTCACTGGGAGCAGCTGAAAATTGCAGCTGCATATACAAGAAGTAGAAAGTACGCATCACTTCTCCACTGACAAGTGTAACTCCAGATCAATACTTCATTTTTGTTTGCCTTGTGGCAGTTCTACACAGCAACTTTAAACCTGTGAAATATGAGACAAGGGCAGTAAAACATGTTTTCTCTTTTTCTAAGATATCTAGTTTAAATTATTGCTAAGCACTCTTTCCAAAAGCCATTTCCCCTCCTGCCACACATGCCGGTGACATGCTGGTGCTGTGGTCTCTGCTAGCACCCTGTGGTGATGCTCGGTGGAGCTGGGAGTGCCCAAGCACCGTTGCAGGGCCAGCAAACAGGGCTGTGACTCAGCCCGCTCTTTCCAGTCCTCTTTTACCCCAATTCGGTGCAAGCTCAGGCACTCTTTATCAAGATTATTTATTAGTTTTGGTTTCTTTTTGTTGAGATACAATTTTTCACCGAATAACTACACCAGCTATTAACCGATAACACTTTACTGATTGGTGCTTGGAGAAACAGGACTTGACTTAGCTTGTGACATTTAGACGTAAGAATTTCTTTCCTTAAGCAAGGACTTTATCCAGACTTGTTCTGCCTGTTTGTAGTATTTGGTATATGCATTAAAAGTACTAGAATTTCTGAAGAAGGACTGTAAGGAAAACTTGGAATGTGTTTGGGTACTGTGTTTTTTCATTGTAAATTTATCTTCATCTCTTAGCCTGTTCAGTGACAACAGACATAAGAGCAGGTTATTAACTGTTGCTTTTAGCTAAGCTCTGCAATTTGATTTCCAAACTGCAATACAGAGGTTTTCTGCAGCCAGAGGCATATTTAAAGTGAAGCATCATCTCTCTACAGTGCAGCACTATCTCCACTGTCACTTGTGTGATTTCAGTGGTCCTAGATGAAGTTGGCAAAGTATGTGACTTGTGAATCAACTCTACTGCAGCAAAGCAGATTGTCTTTGGCAGGTAAGACATGGATATTTTACCCTTTCTCTTGTCCTCCATGATGGGACTGCTGAGGTTCAAAATTCCAGACTGTGGAGGTTATAAGTTGTGTTTGTTCACATTAGAATTGGGTCATTACATTTTATTTTTGTACCTCCTACTTCTTTTCTTACAAGTATTTGGGCTGCTTATTGAACAAAGGCTCCCTGAGCTACTAATAGAGTTAGAACCCAGCCTCTGTGTAGATTTAAAAAAAAAAAAAAGGGGGGGGGGAGGGGTGCCCTGGTTTGAGTGACACAGGACTAATTTCTCTTCTAATACTTGAGAAAACTGCACTTTTAGAAGACTCCAGTGTCTGAATTTGTGAAAATATTTGCTTTACAGCCAGCTATGGTGTGTGGCTCTCAAGGTCTCAGTGTTTTCGAGCTAGCCAAATGTGGGGATGAGGAGGAGCGAGACCTGGGCACTTGACCCAAGCTGGCCAACAGGATTATTTCATACCATCAACGTCACATTCATTGTAAATTGGAAAGTTTCTTGCAAAGCTCGCTCTCTCCTTTGATGGCTACTGTCCTGAGAACTTCATGCCCTGGTGCTGGAGCCCTGAGGCCTTCCCTTCCTCCTGAAGCTGTAGCGCTCGCAGTGTCCCACACCTGCTGTCCACTGCTGGGAGTGCACAGCTTCCTACTGATATAGTTGGCTGAGTATAATCTTTGCATATTCTGTATTGGTGTCGCGATCAATATCAGTTCTTTAGTGCTGTTAATGTTAATTATCTAATCTTATTCTATTAAATCTGTTTATACTTGAGCTCCTGGGTTTTTCCCAATTTCCCTTTCCCAGGTGGGGAGGGGTCATCAGGTGATAGAATGATTGTCTAAATGACAACAAATTGTTATGGATCTCTCAAACCATAACAGAGGGTCATCAGCTGGAAACCTAGATTTTGAAGGAATTCAGTTGTCTGAAGAAAAAAAGTATGCTTTTCTATGCAGCTTTGACAGTTTTCCATCATTGAACCTAAGTACAGAAGTGCACAAGTATTTGAAGAAAATTGTCTGTAAATACTGTATACGGAAGCAGTTCTGCAAGTGAGAATTTTATAAGGACCTGCTTCTAGGGAAGAATCATGCATTTATTGGTTGTCCAGTATTCACACTGCTTGTCCTAGGTATCTGAGGGCTTCAAGACTTTGACTGCTGTAATAAATGTCACTTTTGTAACTAAGCAAGGTATTGGCTTGCACCTCATTCTGTGGATCATCTACAGAGATAAATGTTCTTTTAATACAAAGTATGTATTTGTAACTTTTTGGAAAATATCACATACCATGTCCCTTTCAAATAATACTAAATGATGCTATGATTCTGAATAATCCAGGTACACTCAGAAGGAAGAACAGAATCCTTTAATTACTGCAGACAAGGAATATCCCTTGTTACATTGCCTCTTTGTCTTCTATATTTAAAGAATGCCAGTGATAATGAAACTAAACAAACATTTCCAAATGTGTGAAATGGATTTTCTGCCATTGCTATGTGTTCAGGTCTTCTTTTCAAAGTCACTGAATTTATGCAAAATTAAGAGGATGGGAAAGAAAGGAATTGCTGTGCATGAGGGAGGCAGGAAAAGCTTAAAAGCCGAGCAGATTTAGAAAGTAGGGAAGCAGTCATTTATTACTGCATTTATTATATCTTGAAAAACAATTATTTGCCATAAGCTGAACTGCAGTTTCCCTGTATTGGGAGAACTCAGTACTTCAACTGCAAGAATAGGTGAAACTTTTGAACATTTAATGGCTTGTAATGAACTTTGTACAAACTTTTTTACTACCATATTTGTGATGTGACAAGTCTGCACAAACCATGATCATGATACAGCAACAATACCAACATGGCTTCAACAAATGCTTCTGAAATGCCAGTGATAGACTTCATGCTGCACAGCAGCACTGTAAGGGGAAGTAACGTGGTTATAACATGTCAGAAACAGAATTTACTGGTGGATTTGAGGCTTGCTGTAAGCTATTACAGAGGAAAGAGACATTGTGCTTCCAGCATATAGTGACAATACCATGGGTATGCCCAAAGAAACTACTTTAAAGTAGTTAATAGCTATTGCCATCCAACTGTAGAAACAAACTCCCTGTGGCTTAATTCCCACTGTTGGGAAGCAGAGTATGTAATTCTGGTCAGAATGATAGACAGGTGTTAAGGAGAGGGGTACAGACAGTCAAACAGAATTTAGC
Organism: Vanellus vanellus; assembly: GCF_965231255.1. NCBI lineage: Eukaryota > Metazoa > Chordata > Aves > Charadriiformes > Charadriidae > Vanellus > Vanellus vanellus. Next base: position 34,364,853 of record NC_138906.1, read on the forward strand.
ACTCTTCAGAAGAAACTGGAGGAAAAATGAAGTGTTAATGTATTTGAGAAAGGAATCGTACTATCCTGTGTATCCTCTACCTAGTGGCAATTTAGAGTGGGGCTGCTAGGTGCTTCTGCAATACAAACACGAAAGTTTCTAAATCAATATATGTTACTGATTTCTTTTTAAAGGAAAAATAAACGTCCTCTATAGTGATACATTAGAGTGACATACTTTTGTACAAGGAAAAATTGTTTTCACTGACATGAAAGTTTCTTGATTTTTCACTTTGGATGGTGGACTAGAAGGCCAAATTTCAAAGACAGTAAGTTTGAATATAAAACTCATTCCAGAGAGGTCAGTTCCAGAAGAACTTAAGTACTCTTAAAGAAACTAAGAAAACCTCGAACCCTCCTTTTTAAGTCAGATGTGTAAGGCTGCTGGTATGCAATTTTACCATAATATAACTTGCTCAAATGTGATTTTTTTGAGACAAACATTGAGAAAATGCAAAAAAGTAAAACATTAATCAGGAAATAATGCCATAATTATTTTGGATCCTCTGTATCAGACTATGGTAAGTATACTAGACAGGTTTATTAATGGGATTGTTATTAAAATTAATGCAGTAGCTTGTGTTCACCAGTAAGATAGAACAAGCCCTCAAAACTAAGATTTCTTTACTATGTTTCCCAACAACTGTGCCTCTGCACAGCACTAATCATTTAGATGTCATTTAACACCTTAGACTTTCACCTTTCCCAGGAGTCAAGTGTGTTTATCTAGGATGGTATTTTTTCCCGTTATTCTATTAAACAGGAGTGCATGCTGATATAAAGAAGTGTCCCCAAGCTTTCTCTTCTCCAGGTTGAACCATCACAGCTCTGTCTCGTATGAGAGGTGCTCCAGGCCCTTCATTTTTGTGGCCCTTCACTGGACTTGCTCCAGTGTGTCAATGTCTCTCCTTTACTGGGGAGCCTTATCCCCAGAACTGGACATTAGATGTGTCTGCCTCACCAGTGCAGAGCAAAGGGTGAGGATTATCTGTCTCAACATTGTGCAGCTAACTCAGCACTCCTGGGTGGATCCCATCACATCCCATAGATGGTTGTCCAATTTGTTTAAATGTTCCTTAACCTGATCCTCTATGGATGGTCAGTCCCCATTGCTCTAGACTTTTCCACTGGCCTCGGGGGACCAGGGGTTTCTGTGAACAAGTCTTTCCTGTGCAGAAGGCGTTTAGTACCTTGGCTCTGTCAATGTCCCTTGATATTAGGTCCCCTTTCCATTAAGCAAGAGGCCCACGCTTTTTCCAAATCTTCCTTTTGTGGCTGGTATCTTGGCAGAAGCTCTTCTGGTTGCCCTTTGTGTGCCTTGTCAGATTCAACTCCAGATAGGCTTTCGCTTTTTCAACCCATCTGTGCGTGCTTGGATAGTGTCTCTATATTCCTTCAGGATCTCCTGTCCCTGCTTCCACTTCTGGCTTACTACTTTCTTATGTCTGAGTTTTGTCAGGAGCTCCCTGACAAAGGCCATGCAGGCCTTTGCTTGACCTCGTGCCCCTCAGCTGGAAGAATCCTTGAAAATCAACCAGCTCTCTTGAATCCCTCTTTCCTCTAGGACTATCTCATGGGATTCTTCCAGGAAGCCCCCTGAACAGGTCAAAGTCTTTTTTCCTGAAGTCCAGGGTTGTGGTTCTGCTTATTTGCCTTGTTGCCTCCTCTCAGGATCCTGAACTCCACAATTTCATGGTCACTGCAGCCAAAGCTACCCATAACCTTCACATTCACAACCAGTTCCTCCTTGTTTGTCCAGCAGAACATCTGCCTTTGTTCATTCCTCAGTTGTCAGGAAGTGACCACCAGTGCCCTCCAGAAACCTCCTGGATCACTGGTGCCCTGCTGTGTAGTCTGTTCAACAGATAACAGGTGGTTGACATCCTTCCCAATGAACATTAGGGACTGCAAATGTGAAGCTCCTTCAGTTGTCTGAAGAGGCCTCATCTTCTACTTCCTGATCAGACAGTCTGTAGCAGACACCCACCACAAGATTGCCCATGTTGGCCTGCCCTCCCATTCTGGCCCATAAACTTTCAGCTGACTCATTGCCCATCCCAGGGCAGAGCTTCAGGCATCCCTGCTGCTCCCCCACATGAAGGACAGTTCCCTCTCCTTCCCCTCCCAGTCCTGTCCTTCTTAAAAAGCCTGCATCCACCCATGACAGCTCTCCAGTCATGTGAGCTATCCTACCATATCTCTCTGGTCCTGATGATACTGTAGTCCTACAGCTGCATACAGACTTCTGCGTCCTCCTGCTTGTTCCCTGTGCTGTGTGTGTTAGTGGTCGGGCACGTGGGAGGTGCCCAGTTGTGCTGATTTCCAAGAAAAGGTGTAAGAGCATTCCTTATCACACTTCCCTCCTCTTGTCGGTTCCTTATTTCCCCTTTCTGCTCTGTTTTGTTGTTTTAAAGGTCTGTCTCATTCATGTCTTACAACCTTTGCTTGTCAAACCTGGTCCACCGCTTCCTCACCTGGCTATTGGTTGTCATCTCCTGGTTTTAAATCTCTCCTCACCAGGTTGGCTAGCCTGTAAATGAAGATGATGTTTTTTTTCCCCACCTGGTCAGGTGAATCCAAGCTCTTCCTACCCATCTTTGAGAGGCTCCTATCATAAAAGCTAAATCCCTGTCAGCAGCACCAGCTGTGCAACCAGTTGTTGACCCACGCATGAGTAACTGCAATTCAATACGTATGCCAAACCTGGGGGTGTACCCACCTTTATTTGCCAGGAATGGGCTCTCAGAGGAGATCTCTAGGATGTGAATGTAATCTTTGCTGTGTTTTCAGCCTTTGATTACATGCTTGCTGCCAAGAGCACTTCAGATTCTGTTAGCTGAAACTTACTGCTTTCTGGTACAAAGTTTCTGGATTCTTCTCTGTTGGAGTGAATTTCTTACTGATAACTATTTTATTGGATGCTTGTTCATTTGAAAAAAAAACATTGTCCACACTGGATTTTTCCAAGTGTGTACATTTTCTAATAACTTAGAGCTGAGTATTTTCTTGATTGGATTTCATTTTAATAGGTCATCTGAGTGGCCATAATCTCTTAATTGAAAAGAAGGCAAGGATTAGGAAATAAATAGCAAACAAATTTCTATTGAGGGCAGAAGTAATGACCTCTAGTTTGTTAGAGATTTACCTTTTATGCCTAATGCCTCCCTTCACTGCAACAGCCCCAATTATCTCTGATACTCCTTTGAACCTTACCCTCCATATGGCAAATCAGACAAAAGCTAGTATGTGGTTTTTCTAATGTGGAGTTAGGCACAAGCTGATCAGTTGCCTGCAAAAGCTGGGGGAGGGAGAAGGTAAAATGGCTTAATTTCGTTGGCCTTTCCTTTATAGGTGATTATTAATTTAGGTTTATTCCCTCTACTCGATCACAGATTTCTTTGAAGCTTGTAAAAATTGAAATCTTTCCAGTTTGGTTTGTAGCGGTCAATGCATTAAAATCTTATTGGGGACAGACTTCCAGACTTGTGAACATATAAATAGCTTGACCGAATCATGCTGTATCAGAAAACTAGCTGAAAAAGGGTGTGTAATAAGCTTGTCCTACATGAAAGGAGGGACAGGTGTTAGTGTAAGGTGGGGTATCGAAGTGGGCTAAGTTCCACTTCCCTTTGTGCCATAGATTTGTATGCATCTGAAATGTACTTCTTGTTGTGTATCTCTAATTAGGAGATTTTTTTTTTAGTATAAAATGTGTGTAAACTGCTATAGGAAGTCAGATTACTGAAACCATCAGTGTCTGGAGAAGTTTGGTATTCACAGGACAGGACACTGCAGAGTCCAGTTGGAGGCCGGTAACCAGTGGAGTGCCTCAAGGGTCGGTACTGGGGCCCATATTATTCACTATATTCATCAATGATTTAGATGAGGGAATTGAGTGTACTATCAGCAAGTTTGCTGATGACACTAAGCTAGGAGGAGTGGCTGACATGCCAGAGGGCTGTGCTGCCATCCAGAGAGACTTGGACAGGCTCGAGATTTGGGCAGGGAATAACTTAATGAAATAAAACAAGGGAAAGTGTAGGGTCCTACATCTGGGCAGAAACAACCCCAGGTTCCAGTATAGGATGGGGAGCTACCTGTTAGAGAGCAGTGTAGAGGAAAGGGACCTGGGGGTCCTGGTGGACAGCAGGATGACCATGAGCCAGCACTGTGCCCTTGTGGCCAAGAAGGCCAATGGCATCCTGGGCTGTATTAGAAGGGGGGCGGTTAGTAGATCGAGAGGTCCTCCTTCCCCTCTACTCTGCCCTGGTGAGACCACATCTGGAATATTGTGTCCAGTTCTGGGCCCCTCAGTTCAAGAAGGACAGAGAGCTGCTGGAGAGAGTCCAGCGTAGGGCAACTAAGATGATTAAGGGAGTGGAGCATCTCCCTTATGAGGAAAGACTGAGGGAGCTGGGTCTCTTTAGTTTGGAGAAGAGGAAACTGAGGGGTGATCTTATTAGCATTTATAAATATATAAGGGGGAATGTCATGAGGATGGAGCCAGGCTCTTCTCAGTAGCAACCAATGATAGGACAAGGGGTAATGGATTCAAGCTGGAACACAAGAGGTTCCACTTAAATTTGAGAAGAAACTTCTTCTCAGTGAGGGTGACAGAGCACTGGAACAGGCTGCCCAGGGAGGTTGTGGAGTCTCCTTCTCTGGAGACATTCAAAACTCGCCTGGACGCCTTCCTGTGCAACCTCATCTAGGTGTTCCTGCTCCGACAGGGGGATTGGACTAGATGATCTTTTGAGGTCCCTTCCAATCTCTAGCATACTGTGATACTGTGACACTGGGCAATGACCACCTGCAGGATTCACTGTGGTCCTCAGCTGTCACAACTGCTCTCATGCAGAGATTACTTTTCTATGGGACAACACAGGGTTTCTCAGCATTTTAAAGTTACTTGTTGTACTGGGTCTGGCTGGGATGGAATTAACTTCCCCGTAGCAGGCCCTATAATGCTGTGCTTTGGTTTTGTAGCTCGAGCGGCATTGATAACACAGCAATGTTTTGGCTATTGCTGAGCAGTGCTCGCACAGCATCAAGGCTGTCTCTCCAATCTCCCCCTGCCAAAAGGCCAGCAGGCTGGGGGTGGGCAAGGGGTTGGGAGGGGACATAGCCAGGACAGCTGTCCCAAACTGACTGAAGAGGTATTCCATACTATATGACATCATGCTCAGCAATAAAAGTTAAGGGGTGGGAGGGGGAAGGAGTGTCGTGGTTTGGGCTGGACTGGCCACAGAAATGAATGACAGATGCTCTATTTTATTTCTTGCTGCTTTAGAGAAGGGAGAGCATCTCCCTTCAGGGAGAGAAGGATGAGACAGAAGAGACTTATGAGTTTAAAAAAGAAACTAAACTAATGAAAATATTAATAAAATAATAAAAATAAAATAAAGATATACAATATATACAAAACAATATCGAGCTTCCAGGATGATGATTATGAAACTGACAGGCACTGGGAAGTCTCAGACTGGACTCAGCAACAGATGGGAACTTGGTTCCAGATCTGGCTTCAGGAATGCATGGATCAGGGTCAAAGGCAGACGAACAGACAGAGTCCTATTTGGGTCCAGAGGAGGCCCACAAAGATGACCAGAGGGCTGGAGCACCTCTCCTGTGAGGACAGGCTGAGAGAGTTGGAGTTGTTCAGCCTGGAGAAGAGAAGGTTCGGGGGAGACCTTATAGCAGCCTTCCTGTATCTGAAGGGTGCCTACAAGAAGGCTGGAGAGGGACTTTTTACAAGGGCATGTAGTGATAGGACGAGGGGGAATGGCTTCAAACTGGAAGAGGGGAGATTTAGAATAGATATCAGGAAAAAAATTTTCACTATGAGTGTGGTGAGGCACTGGAACAGGTTGCCCAGAGAGGTTGTTGAGGCCCCATCCCTGGAAGTGTTCAAGGCCAGGCTGGATGGGGCTTTGAGCAACCTGGTCTAGTGTGAGGTGTCCCTGCACATGGCAGGGGGGTTGGAACTAGATGATCTTTAAGGTCCCTTCCAATCTAAACCATTCTGTGATCGGACACCAGCCATTGAAGAAAGAGGGCTGACCCTTTGATCCCTCAGCTTTTATACTGAGCATGAGGCAGATGGGACGGAATACCCTGTTGGTCGGTTTTGGGTCACCCATCTTGTCAGCTCCATCTTGTCCACAGGTGCGACCCCTCTGCGCTTTTCCACTTCCGACCCTCCAATGGGTCATATAACAAAGTTAGCAATATGTATAAGCAAGGGCCTGTCTGCATAACATTCCTTGGTATAAATTATAAACAATCAGGTCTTATCACTGCTAGAAGCCACAGTGTCTGACAAATATGCTGTTAATTTCAGAGAGTTGAGTTCGAAGAGGCTTAGCTGAAGAAGTAAAATTGGTGAAAAGAAAACTGGTTCTGTTTTACCTCAAACCAGGAGAGGGAGGTGGACATGGGGCACTTGCTGTGAAGGTATTTGTCTTCTGAAGTGTCGTGATTTGGGCAAACCAGGACTTGAAGCAACTGCTATGTATACTGAGGCCCTACTTCCCAGGAAGTGGCTGGACATCACCTGCTGATGGGAAGTGGAGAGCAAGTTTTCTCTTTGTTTTGCTTTGCTTCCATGTGCAGCCTATGCTTCTTTCATTAAAGTGCCTTTATCCTGACCTAGGAATTTTTCATCATCTCTCCCCCTGTCCCGTTGAGGAGAGGAAGTAAGAGAGCAGCTTGTTGGGCACCTCGCAGCCACTGTGCTTATTTAATATAATCAACAATATTTTAGTTTAAATACAAATGTGAAAATAAAATTCAGAATTCTTACAGCAGGTATACAGAACAGTAGATATATGTTGGCTTTAAAATGTGTCTATGGTGAAACGAACCAGCTAATGAATTTGTGGAGACTTGCTAATATATATGCAGTCCCAACGGACTGAAAGTGACTGTCAAGAAAAAATAAAAAAGGCACCTAGTTTTTAATATTACTTGCTCAGTTTATTGATCACCGTTAATAGGGTGAGAATAACACATGCTAGTAATGAACTCTAGTTCCTTAGTGGTTTTTAAATAGATTGATACCTGTCAAGAAATTAAGCACATCATCAGATTCAGTTTGTAATCTGAGACAAATCCTTATTCATTTTACTGGTGTTCAAAGACTATGCTTACTGGGGCTACTTGGGTCCTGAATATCGTAATATTAAAGCTGTCTGTCTTGAATATAAATATAACCAATATTAACATCAAGGATTTAACTCTAGGTGGCAGTTTATTCCATCATTTTTTAGAAGAATGCAGGCTTAGCAAAAGTATATTGATCAGCAAGCTTTTGTAAGTGCACCATTATAAATGCTGAAAGAGACATCACATCAAGCTGTGATAACAGCTATTCTATTTTTTTTTTTTAAAAAAAAGTATACTTCTTCCTTTAGCCAGGTCACTGAGCAAATGGGTTTCAGAGAGTATGACTCAAATTTTACTTTCCTGAAGGTTAGTCTTTTCTGTAAATCTGACACGGCTGGGAAGGGCCTGATCCTGACTCTTAAAACCCTCTGCCAGTTCTTTTACCAAATTTGGGGTCTAACCAGCCAGTAGCTACTGAATAAATTGTCTCTACTCTTGCTATTGCTACTTCAAGTACTTGATGTGGGCTGCTGCTCCTGATCAGCCAGCACTGGTGCAACGTGACCTCTTGTTCTGGCTTTCTGCAGGCCATTTGCACCAACACTGTGGGTTCACACCAAACGGTTTTGTCTCATTGCACTTTGTGGTGGGTTGACCCTGGCTGGACACCAGGTGCCCACCAAAGCTGCTTATATCACTCCCCCTTCTCAGCTGGACAGGGGAGAAAAAATATAATGAAAGGCTCATGGGCTGAGATAAGGACAGGGACATCACTCGGCAATTCCCATCATGGGCAAAACAGACTTGACTTGGGGAAAATTAATTTAATTTATTCCCAATCCAATCAGAGTAGGGTAATAAGAAATAAAAACTAAATCTTGAAACACCTTCCCCCCTACCCATCCCTTTTTCCGGGGCTCAACTTCACTCTTGATTTCTTTACCTCCCCCCCACCTGGCAGCGCAGGTGGACAGGGAATGGCTGTTGTGGTCAGTTCATCACATGTTGTTTCTGCTGCTCCATCCTCCTCAGGGGGAGGACTCCTCACACTCTTCCCCTGCTCCAGCGTGGGGTCCCTCCCATGGGAGACAGTCTTCCATGAACTTCTCCAACATGGGTTATTCCCACAGGCTGCAGCTCTTCACAAACTGCTCCAGTGTGGGTCACCCACGGGGTCAGAAGTCCTGCCAACAAACATGCTTCAACGTGGGCTCCTCTCTCCAAGGGGCCACAGGTCCTGCCAGGAGGCTGCTCAAGCTTGGGCTTTCCATGGTGTCACAGCCTCCTTTGAGTATCCATCTGCTTTGGTTTGGGGCCCCCCACAGGCTGCAGGTGGATATATCCACCATTAACTCCATGGGCTGTAGGGACACAACCTGCCTCACCATGGTCTTCACCACAGGAGAATCTCTGCTCCAGCGCCTGGAGCACCTCCTCCTGCTCCTTCTTCACTGACCTTGGTGTCTGTAGAGTTGTTCCTCTTGCATATTCTCACTCCTCTCCGCTGGCTGCTGTTGCAGAGCAGTTTTTTCCCCTTCTTAAATATGTTATCACAGAGGCACTACCACTGTTGCTGACAGGCTCAGCTTTGGCCAGCGGTGGGTCTGTCTTGGAGTCAGCTGGCATTGGCTCTATCAGACACGGCGGAAGCTTCTAGCAGCTTCTCACAGAAGCCACCCCTGTAGCCAAAGCCTTGCTATGCTAAACCCAATACATACTTGCTAGGAGGGGTCCAATATATAGGCACTATGATGAAAACGTATTGGCAGATTTCAGTGTTGCTAGAGTTGCAAAAGATAATGAGCTTTCAGCACCATTTTGGCTCTTTCAATTTTGCCCTCTGCCTTTTGCAGCGGTGAACGTTTTATCATGTAACAGGCAGAGTCCTCACAGCCCATATACACCCACCTCAAGAATGGTATCATTAGATTAGCAATACTACTATGCTGACATAGTAGATGAAAACTGTACTCCAGTTTCTTCGAGAGGTCAAGTTTACTGCAGATACCACTAAATGCAGTTGCATATTTGGGGAGGCAATCTGTCTGGGCTACGTAATTGAAATAAGGTTTGTCCTAAGCGAAGTATATTCCCTACTGAGCTCACAACCCTTCTCACAGATTGCTGTGCTCAGCTCATTCTCATAGGGGTTTGCCACCAAACTGCTTTCAGATGGCCCTGATAAAATGAAGACAAACCTCAGCACCAGTGGATTGATGGTTGTAAAAAGGACTTTTTCATGTGAAGAAGAAAATGATAGGACCATAACAAAATTCAGGCTGTAAGGGAAAAGCCTTGGAGGGTTCTAGTCCTACTTCCGGCTCAAAGCAGGGTCAGCCAGGAATCAGGCCAGGTTACTCCGCTCCCTGCTGAGAGGTTCATTTTGCAGACTGATAACTGATGGTGGATTACACCTGCAGATAAGGCCAAGGGAGAGGAACAGACATCCTTCATATTAACAGGAAGTAATTTCTGAAACTTATAGTATAACTCATAATTGAGAGAGTCAGTGGATATTATTAGATGTTATAAGGAAGACTTTCCCTCTTAACAGATTTTCCCTTTCCTCCTACATACACCTGAACTGTATGAAGAATTTTAATAACACTCTCAAATGATGTACCATGATACTTCAGGTATATACATTTGCAGTGCAGCAATGAACAAGAATTGTGATTTGCAGTTGGAAAATTAAAATTTAAAACCAAATGAGGTAGGAATGTCACTACAGAACTTCTATGCAAAGCCATCTACATTGGGAAACATCAATAAAAAATATAAAGACAGCCAGGTACAGAGGAAGGGCATAACCTGTCATAAATGAAACTCCAGTAATTATCGCTGCTGGACCAAACTCTAGTCTGTCTGCCAAGCTAGATGTTTAATACACGAACTAAAACAAAATTTAGGCCAAGAGACTACCTGGTCATGGAAAGCGTGTTTTGTGACACACAGCTAAGATCAGACTAGATGATCTAATGTTCTCTTCCGGGTAGAAAAAAATAAATCAGTGAATGCTTTGGATTTCCTCTGCTCATTGTGGGAGGGAAATTAATACACAGTATGATGTATTCTCAAGCACTGAGCATTTGGTAACTGGAAGAGATATAAATCAGCCTGGTCAATTCTTTTGTGTGTGTGAAGTGTCAAAATCTTGGTATGATATGGTTCACCAAAGGAAATGATCTAAATAGATGATACCTGAGGAAAAATAAGAAATGTATAGTATGGAGCTCAGAAAGAAGAATGAATAGGAAGGCAAGTAGTAGAATGAAAAGAAAACCTTCAAAGTTAAGTTGTGGAATACTAACTTGGCATACTTTGAAAGTAGAAGCTGGAGAAGGAATTAAAAATGTCAAGAGCAAACAAGATGTAAACTTTTTAAATTTTGCTTTTAACTGATTCATTAGCAAAAAATCTTATCCTGCTGCAATTGATAACAGTGACAAAACATTTAGTGACATCAGCTGTGCCCAGATCAGTCTCACTAACTCCAGCACCTTTCACCAAGGTTGGAACATGTGTGTGTACTCTCCCTAATCCATATGCAGGGTGTACCATATGCTAGCTGTTTGGTTTAGAGTCGATTGGGAAAAGTCCCCAGCTTAGACTGAAATGTTATTTCCTTGCTTGTCATAAACTCCTTGTGGGACAGTAATTCAGACCTAATATACTTTGGATGGTGTTCAGTTTTGCTAAAATTAGTTAAATATTCAAAAGTTAAATATTGCTTTCAAAAGTGACTAAATATGTAGTGGTTAGCGGAGAGTCTAAGGAACAGTGTCCCTGTCTGCATTGCAGCTGATCCAATCCGGTTACACAACAGGGGTTTTGCTGATAAGACTGACAGTTTCTAATTTTTAACTTAAATAGCTTTATGAAGATAATTTAAGTTTTGGGGATGCTATAGCTATCGTTTCAAAATGCAGTGTTGCATATTCATAGATATCCAACCCCAAACCCTTGTCTAATTTAGATGAGTGTGATGGCTAAGGAATGCAATAGATTTCTGCAAAAGAATATGGGAAGTAATCCCAGCAATTTACATATCTGTTTTTCATTTTACCAGTCAGAAACTCTCTGTGGATGACCATTGAAATCTTTGCACATGATACCAGTGCTTTAAATAAAGTAAGGAAATTTTCTGTTAAATAAGTTTGTACAGTAATATGTGTTTTCATTTGAAGTATTACTCTATTTGAAGGCGTATTAGACTGTACACAATCTAGATGGACTAGAGAGACACGGGCACCAAACTGACACATTGGGTACCTAAAATCTAACCTGATTTCCAGTGTTTCTGTAACTCTTGGTTGGATGTATGCAGTCACTAAAGTCCAGACAGTGGAGATTTGATAACTAAATCCTGATGGATCTAGAAAACATGCTTTATTCTCTCAAACGTGGCTTAAGAAATCCAGTTCAGATGTTTACAGAATATTCCCATTTATTAGCTTATTTCTCTGAAGGTTCTCACCCCCGCAGCAGATGGGAACATGATTGACTACCCGATGTGATGCTGCTGACCACGATGGTTTAAGCTACATTGATGGACTTTGTACAGAAGCAACTGAGACCCACGTGCATATGCTGCACTATGACACTTCCACTGTGGGTGTCAAGTGGCAGGACACAAGGTTGTAACAGACACCTGAAAGAGTAGTGATGTCTCCATTTTCACAGCCATTTGCTAAGCAAAACTGTCTGACCATTTAAATTATAGCTAAGTGCTTAAAAGTCTTTCCTAATCTTTATAAGCACATAGCAGTTCTTAAGAATGCACATAACTGGACTTTGTTTCAAACAAGACAGTTAAGTAAAAACACATCCTCCGAGAGGTGAGGGTCTTCCACCAATTCTGCATAAAACAAGCTCTAACAAGCTTAAAACAAGCTTTCCTATCTTTTTTTTTTCTCACTTAAGACAATTTAAGTCAAGGCAAGATATACAAACTACTTTTATCATTAACTCCTTATGTGCAATTATTAATTATCTCTCTTCAAAATCCACATTCATTTCATTACAAGCAACTGAAATACCAGAGGTTGAGAACTATAAGTGTGGCCATGGAGGTCTGTTCTGGTGCCGCCTGAGCACTGTCAGCACCACAGGCTCTCGTAATGGTGTCATTAAAAAAGGTTGGCAGTTTGGTCCCCATGCTTTTAAAAGCTTTCCATATGGTATAACACTCTTTTTAGGTCCAGTGACTGCTCCTTTTTTGTTCTTATTTTTGTTGTGAAAATATCAAAATGCTGAACTCACAGGCCTCCGTCTCAAAAGGACTGTGTTACCAGAGCTTCTTCCATCTCTTTCTCCAGATTCAGAAATTCAGTTAACTCCCTTAGATGAATGCCTTCTTACATGGGTATGCATACTGTCACCTAATTTTCTTCCTTAAAAAGACATGTTCTGAAAAAGACTATGGGACAGTATAGGCTGCTGAGTGCAAGCTCTAGGTGGTACTTTTTCAGTTTTGGCAGGTGTGTGTCTACATGGGAATGTGCTAGAAACTTCATCTCTGTAGCAGAAAGCATGATGGTAAAGCATGATTTACCATGGACTGGATTTCCTCGCAGTTATCTTCATAGAGAAGTTAAGGGGCCCAGAGCTGGTTTAGTTTAATGAATGCACTCTCGTTTGAAAGCCCTTTAAGTTACAGGTCACAACCACTCCATGCATTAATATTCATTACAATTATTTTATTGTTTTATCACTATTACGACTCCTCGAAGCAATGCGAAATTCTACTGATTCCAATGCTGAAGTTGCAGTATTTCCATTGCTGCATGAAGGACTGAGTGAAATTTTTTTTAGAAAGAGGGTAGGTAGGAAAGGCACAAATCTCCATGGAAAAGCTAGTTGGTTTTTAAGTGATTTGGCTAGTTATTTGTATACTCTTCTACATTTTAAACTGCCTTGCTTTTTCCCTACATCTTCTGTTCTGTTAACATGGGAACTCCCTGACTTCACACTACTATATAAGCACACGTTAGGAACTTGTCATCGATACCCAGGAATAAATAGTCAGCAAGGTAAACTCAGCTCAAATCAACAAAACAAGTCTCCCTCTTTCTCCCCCTGTACTTAACATATTTACTATAGCTACCACTGTACCTTTTCCCACGCTGCAGAATTCCTCCAGAGGTGCATATCCTCAAACAGATTTCCAGATGTGCTAATAAGAAGCCTCATTCTTTGAGCAGACTCATTTTCCATGGCCCTGAATGAAATTTAGAAAACAAATATAATTGTCTGTATTCTAAAAGAACTACTGAAGTGTATAGGCTGAAACAGCTTTCTCTTCTCTTGTGTAAACTTCAGGATAGAAATGCTATGCTACGAAACAGTAATCTTCTGTCCTGATCACTGCTCTTAGCATTAAGCTCTCTCTTGCGTGTAATCCTGTGTTCTCTATGATGAAAATAAGAAACTGTTGTAGACCTAATCTGCCCATTAGATGAAAATATTCTAAGTAAAAATAAAGTCTGTCATAGTTTTCTAGATTGATTCTCCATTTTTTGGGGTTACTCTTTCTAATAGAAATTAATAACTTTAATAACTGTTACGGAATGTGACTGTTCCTTGCAAGTTTAAGCTCTTACTGGTCTCAGGGCTATTTTCAAGATACAAAAGTTTCTGATACATAAAAAGTCAAAGAATTTTCTTTTTAAATGTTCAATTCCAAAATATTTTTTTTTCTGAAAATTATTTTGCTTGCAAATTTATTTGCTTGAAGATAACTTTGAAGTTATTTTGTTGAAATAACAGAGGTAACCTGGGGAGGTGATTTAATGAATCTATCTGAGCAGAGAAGGAATGGTATGCCTGGTCTCCTGCAGTCTGTATTGCTGTTAATTGATTCCGGTGTGATGTTTGGCTTTTTCATACCATCATGAAATTGCTAACTCATGCTCACCTTCTAATAGTATATATCTCTTAGCTCTTGTTTCAAGGTAACTTTACCTAAACATCGTGTATTTTGGCACTCTCCTTGCCCAAGCATATTGTTTTCAGTTTTGTAATTGTATTTCATCTTTTTTTTTTTTTTTCCAGGTTTCCCTGGAAAATATAATAAAATATAATTGATATAATTTTGGGTTCTGCTCTTCTCCTCCAGCTTACTTATAGTTCCTTCTAGGCCGGTCTTTTCCTCAGTTATAATAACTGTACTTTCTATTCCACCATCCAAGTTGGGAAGGACATAGACTAGAGCATGAGACAGGCCACCTTTACATCAGCTACATGCTTTCATCTTGCCAGTGAACCAGTGAAAATGCTTTTTTAGGTATTTTACCCAAACAGTTTGCATGAGCTTCTGGCAGTTTCATCAGGGGACCATGTTTGCCCTGGTTCCCTATAAGAGTATAGTGGACAGTGTGATTACCTTAGTACATCGAGATTTAGGAAACCAGTTTCCAATAAGACCAAGGCCTGTTGTAAAGGAAAACAGACAGTTTGGACCAAAAATGTAATTTGCTTGTAAAAATGTCAGTTGTCTGTAATTTGTTTTTTAAATATACAGTTCTGGGTCTTAAAGACCTGCTTCTTTGCTTTATTTCATAATTATTCCAAACAGTGAAGTTAATTTAACAGCTCTAGAGTTTATCAGCCCTTCTTTCATTATTTTTTAAAACACAGGCATTACACAGATCTTTTTTCCAGTATTCTAGAAAGTACTCTGTCCTTCATGAGTTTCTAAATACACTTGTTAACAGTTTTGCAATTGTGTTGATTTAGGTCTTTATGTATGTGAGGAAGCTCATCAGATTGAGCAAATCCGAACATTTTTAAGTTACTTAAACACTGTCTTACCTGTTCTTTCCATACTCTAAAGCAGAAAACTTACTCCTCTGTTATTGGTATTAATTTTCTAGGCCTTTGCTATCATTTGGTCTTCTTAGTAAAGACATATTTAATTAAAAAAGACTTAAAGCACGTTGACTTTCTTTGTTCGGGAGCAGACCAGTGCTTGGTCATCACCTTATTATTGTTTATAAAATTATTTCTTGTTAACTTTGATTTCGCTTTTTATTTGCATCTGGTTTGTGTTCCTAATTTTTGCACTACATATCTGTGCTCTGCTATTCTGATAATTACAAATTAACCTAGTTTTCCGTTTCTCCCTTTCATATATTTGAATGTAATATAAATTATCTGAGAAAACACCTGTTCCGTTTAAGTTTGGTTGTTGGGGTTTTTTTTAGATTGATCTTAGATTGGTCTGTTTTTTTCCTAGATTGATTTTTTCCTTAGATTTCCTTAGGTCACTGGGATTTTATCAATCAAATCTCTGTGACTACTGATGTGTACCCTCTTTTGTTGTTGTTAGTTTCCATCCTTCTCTTTCTAAGGACTGTGAACTCTCTAATTTCACCATTTTCACCCAACTTGAGAGACAGAAGCCTTTATATTCTTATTAGTTACTCTTTACTGCTCTTAATTAAATTTGCAAGAATAACCCTTTTAGTTGTCTTCTCCATTTTCTGTGAAAAAAAAAAAAATGTAGACATACATTCCATTAACTTATTAGGAAACCTGTGTTTTACTACCCTGAAATAACCTCTAAAATGCATAGTTCCTCCTTGTGAATATGAATAACAGGTTACCTGTGTCACAACAATAGTTATATTTTGGTAAAGCTACTTGTGTGTTATATTCCTTCACCAGTGTTATCATAAAAAAATACATTTGCAAACGATTCTGTCCATTGGTTTGAGTTTGTTTCACTCCAGCGTGCAATTTGACTTACTTCTGGGCAAAAACCCTGCAATAATATTATTTAAAAGATAGCGGTGTTATATTTGTATGGAAAAATCCTCCTCCACCCAACTCATTTAACTACTTGTTTACAAAGCTTTAGCCACAAGATCTGAACTGCGAGCTTACTTCTCACTGCATCATTTATTCATGCGTGTGAAATGCAATCTTTAGACAGATCCAATGGCTTGTGGAAAATGAGCATTGAATTACTGAGCAGTGTTGCTACATCAGTGTAGTGTTCATTTCAGAACATGTTTTACTTTAGGTAAACTTGCATATCCTGAGCTATTTTGTTCAAGGAGCTGAACGTTACAGAAGAAGTCTTATGAGAAAACAACAATGAACAGCACCATTTAGGCAAATGGTTAATTTTATCTTTGTTTTGCCAAGTCGCAATTCATTGTCCTTCTTGATGGTGCAAAGCTAATTGGCTCTTATCACAGTTACATTACCTCCAAAGGCAGATAAAATTAATGCAAAGTAAACATCACCATGATCAGAGACTGACTGATTAGAAGGGAAATAGGCTTGCATGAAGTTGACGCTGAAACCCACAACAGGCGCTCTCAGAATTACAAATCAAGAAGTTCTCCAGGTTATCAGCTACTGCTCCAGTTCATTATTTTGTATCCTTTGCTTTAACCTTGGGCCACCCTTAATACATCTGCTCTGCAGTGATTAATATGACTGATGAAAATAAACTATGGAAGAGCAACGCTGTATTGCATGACTAACTACTCTATCAGGTTACTTGTTTACAGCTTTTAAAAAATGTTTTTGTTCATATAAATAAATCAAAGCCTGTTAAGCTCTGTGCTGTATGTGAAACACTATCATATCTGACTGTGGAACTTCCAAGGGGAGTCCTTCACTTTCAAGAAGTTATACTTTGAACTGCAAAATCTCCAGCCTTTTATTTTCTTCCATTCAGTCCCTTCAATATTTGCCATGTTTGCCGAAAGGTCCTATTTGAGCCTGGGAATTATGTTATTTCTTTCCTCAGAGGGTTCACAGTTGAAAAAAATCTATATACTAAATTCCTTCTAAGAAATCTCAAATAACTTTGGCAACAGTCAATCGCTATTGAGTCTGAATGGATCAAGGAGTATAGGGCATGACCGCTGAGGTGTCAGGATCATCCTTTGCCTTTTTAAGTTTAAAAATAAAAATGCCAGTGACTTTATTTAACCCCAGTCTTCAGAAGAGAGTGCAGAAACATTCTTGGAAAAACAGACGTTTCGACCCAAAGAGAATACGTTACATTTAGTCAAAAGTTGCAGTTAGTTTTATGTGAAGCAAGTAAAATTCTAGAAAAGATGAAAGAAGATTTATATTTACATGGGATTTGTATTTGAAGATTCGACAGCTACTCTGTACCAGATAACTGATTTTAGGGAATATGATTCTTAATTAAACTGAATGGCTTAGAGTCTTTTATGGGGAAAAGAGTTGTTAAAACCCACACAGAAGTAGGAAAAGTTCAGAAATTGTGATCTAGAAGCTCATAGACTGACACTTATCAACTGGACAAGTACTTAGAAGACTACTGTAAAGAGGAAAGAAATTAATTATTCCCCATGTGCACTGGTGATTGATTGTACAAGAAGTCTGGAGCTTAAACTGGGAGCGAGGGTGCTCATATGGATGTGTACATACCTGGAGGACAGGGAAAAGAGGAGCTTCTCATCAAATTATTCTTGGACAAGGCAAAGCAAAGCCTGTCTCTTTCTCATAACCTTCATCAGAGAGGATCCAAACAAGACGTGTTTGCTCTCCAGCTAAGAATACACTGGAGATGACAGGCTTAATTAGATGTATTTATAATTAATATTTTCTGTTATATTTAATATGTGGAATATTAAATATTTCAAAAAGAAAGTATTAGGGCACGGAGCCTGGGTGAATCCAAGACATTAGGCAAAGTGGGAGCTGGGAGCCTCCATTCTATATATGAATATATGGAGCAACAGAGAGAAAAGCAGAATCTAGAGGATGAAGTTACTTGGGGAATGCAGTGAAATATCCATATGCAGCTTTCCAAAGGAACAGTCTGTAATGATTGTAGGTGAAACTGTTTATTATTTTACATGCAGTTTTTCATTTCCAGTCCTTCAAACCACAATCTGAGTCTCTCAATTTCTTAAAAAAAAAAAAAAAAAAAAAGTAGGTAATTTTTATATTGTTTTACCAACAGCTTTGTCTACTTTTTTGTCTACTTTCATGTAACGTGGTGGGTGGGTTATGTCGCCACCAGTAAACTAGTTGTGTTCTATCCTGTCAAAGGCAGAGAATTAGTACATAAATGGGATGCAGGCAATCTGGAAGCAACTAAGCTGCAGAGGTTAAGCTTTGTAAGCTGAGGGTCTGCACAGCGTTTGCTGCTAGTTCCCAGAAGCTCACCATGGAGGCTATGTTGTCAGTGGCTTTGAGTTTTTTTGGTAGGCATAGATAGGGAAGTACCCCTCTTGTAGATGGCACTGAGTCACCGAACTGCCTCGGCCTTCTGCGACGCAGCAGAGGAAAGTTTAAATTAGACAAGTTCACCCCTGGGGTAAGGATTACGAAGTACTAGAGTAGATGCCATGGGAGGTTGTGTAATCGTCATCTGCAGAGGTCTGAGAGCAACAGTAAGGCAAAACCTCTCTCGGGGATGACAAGGCACAGCTGATCTGTTTTTCTGTGATAAATATTTGACTTTCTAAAATCCAGCACCCATAGCATTTTACAGAAAAGAAGTTGCGTTCCACTTAATATTGCTGACACGTGGTGTCAAAATATTCACTTCCATTTTATCGCATTTCACATAAAAACCTGAGCCTGTGATAAAGTGAACTCTGCTATGCATGAAACTATTTTCCAATGAAATAGATTCACCTTAGAGAGAACAACTGCAGAACAGAATTCAAAATGAATTTGTTGCCAGTGTATTTGTATAGTCATCTTTTTATAGTCACAGAGTACCATCATCATTGTACTTAAGAACAATAAACAACCACAGCTGCATTCCCGGCAGTTGAATGGGTAAACAGAAGGTGAAACTTTTTTCAGACAGCAGCTAAGTCATCCTGTAATGAGGGAAAGAATGTGGGGCAAGCATATTTGAGAAACAGACATTTCAGAAAAACGTGTTCTAGTTTAAATGCAGTTGCTTACTTGTTAATCCATTATCGGCCCGTTCTGAATCTGAAAATCTTATTGATGCCCTTTTTACGTGTTTCCCAGTTCTTTCGCTCTTCTGCAGCACGTCTGTGGGGATTAGAGAGCAAGTCTCTTTCTCTCCCTTTCCATCAAGATCAGCTTTTTTATCTCACACAGAGAAGCTTTCCTGCAAGGACATTTAGCTGCAGCCTCTGACAAGCGCCAAGCCAGACCTTCCCATAGACCTCCTAACAGATAGCTAATGCCGGGGCCCTCTGTGCTGCTCTGATGGCCATTAGCATGCTGGCACCATTTCACTTAAAGTTAGCATCTTTGTATCATAGCAACACAAAAGAATGCTAAGCACGGATAATATAGCGGTGTTTTGTTACAAAGAACAATAGGAAAATTCCTGAATTGACTCTCATGTTTGAATGATCTTTATGTGCAAATTCACATAGCAGCTTTCCCCCATCGGATACATAAATGACGGTATTCTAGCAGTAAGCCAGTTTCTAGATGAGCAAAATGACCTCTTTCTATCTAAAAATGTGTGACTATACCACCCGCTCTTCAATCATGCAAGGAGAAACAAGTTCCACAATGTTATTGTGATGAGGGCAGGTCAGCTGGTTATTTTTAGCTGGAGCTAGCACATTTAGCAAACTCCCACAAGAGGAAACATTCTTTACCTGCAACTGATTAGCATGCAGAGCTGCACAACTCCATCCATTTAAGCGTCAAAACAGCTATTTTAGTCTTATTTTTACTAGCAAATGCTTGCTGCTCAGTGTTAGGAAAAAGGTGCACTCAGAAGAAATGGCATAATATGTTTCTGATCTCAGAAGCTAAATGCAAATACTGATGACTAAAGACTCTTACGTTGGAGTAACAAGCACATAAACATTAGCACATCTACCGCCTGTCATTAATGGCTGTAGCCATTAAAACACTCCTGCAGTAGGGAATGGAATTTTCACTGTATTTTTTTGAGGTTTCTTTTAAGTTTTTCATGTCAACATATTTAAAATTTTAACGGAAGCTCCCATTCAAGTTCAAACCCCTCTTTCTCCTGTAGTTAGGATGATATTTTAGGATAGCCAGGCTCTCTTCTAATTGTGCTCCTTGACCTGGCTGCACAGGTTCACACACCAAAGAGTTTCTCTTTCTCCATACTTAGCTAACCAGACACAGCTAGCCCAGGGAGAATGCCAAATTAGCATCTGGAAAGGCTCGGAAGAATGATCTACAGTTTAATATTAATCGCATACCTTAACAGAGTCATGTGGGGGAATGCTCTCAGAAGAAACCTCGCAAAAACTCCTTCTGCTTGCTGTCATCTCCTGGATTTATTCCCACTGCAGGGTGAGATTCTGTCTGAATTAGTAGATACATACAAGGAATCATGAAAACATAAAGACAGAGGGAAAACCCAGTGCTTTGTTTAATTACTATACTGCACAGGTGTTGCAGTTGATTAGAATGGTAAACTTAAGTCAAATTTTAAAATTGTTTGCTGTTTGCCATTAAAGAGCAGAACTTTCCTTCCCTTCAGAAGAAAGGCAACCTACTTAGAATTTGTAAAATATCCTTCTTTTTTTTCTATTATTTCCCCTTGTAGATACTCGTTGATAATAGTTATTGTCCTGGTTTGAGCGACACAGGACTAATTTCCCTTCTAATATTTGGGAAGGCTGCACTTTCAGAAGACTCTAGTGTCTGAATTTGTGAAAATATTTACTTTACAGCCAGCCATGGTGTGTGGGTTTCAAGGTCTCAGTGTTTTTGAGCTTGCCAGGTGCAGGGATGAGGAGGAGCGAGACCTGAGCACTTGACCCAAGCTGGCCATCAGGATTATTTCATACCATGAACATCACATTAATATAAATTAGAAAGTTTGCTGCGAAGTTCTCTCTCTCCCCTGATGGCTGCCATCCTGAGAACTTCTTGCCCCGGTGCCGGACTGCGGAGGCCTTCCCCTCCTCCCAAAGCTGCAGCGCTCGCAGTGTCCAACATTTGCTGTCCACTGCTGGGAATGCACAGGTGCACAGCTTCCTACTGATATAGTTGGCTGAGTTATAATCCTTGTATATTTTGTATTGGTATTGGGATCATATTGGTTCTTTAGTGCTGTTAATGTCAATTATCTAATCTTATTCTATTAAATCTGTTTATATTTCAACCTCCGAGTTTCCTTGTTTTTTCCTGATTCCCCTTCCCAGCTGGGGAGGGCTCATCGGGTGATAGAATGATCGTCTAACCAATAATAAATTGTTATGGGTTTCTCAAACCATAACACTTATGACCATAAATTCTGAGTTTTTGAAACCTGACATCGAAGGGGTTCTGTCATTCACTTTGCAATTGCTGAAGGTGCTGACCATTGCATTTATTAGAGACTTCTTGAGGTCCCAGCATGCCATTTTCCACTCCCATGCATTTTAAGATTTTCTGGAGTCTCCTGCCTCTTTCTGTCCACTTCCCCGTTACAAACTCCCTGCCCTTTTTCCTAGAATCCCAGCCCAGTATCCTTTTTTTTTTCCCCTTGCCAAGGTTTCTGCATGTGTTCCAGGTTCTTCTTTCTTACCCTCACTTCCACAGAAAGTACTTCCATTCCCTCCTCTTGGGCTACCATTTATTTTTTGCAACTTCCCTCTACCATAGGTTGGGTTTTTAGGTCATTCAGCATGCTAATGTTTAAAAACTGCATGGTGCAGATTAATAGAGAGACAATGAAACTATTGTTTTTCTGGAAGGTGTTACTAGTTGGAAAAAACTGAGACATCCATCTGTCTTCAGTTACAAAACCACTCAAAGCTGCTGGATATCTGACCACAATGTCAGCATCTAAATTTGTCCTATATTTCTAGTATTTTCTCCTCCAGCTTCCACTGACTCCAGTAGCCACTTAGGGGTAGAATTCAGAAGTTCTGTTGTGTTGTATACAACAAAGGAATAAAAGCGTGTAGGTAGGAGACCAGCTTTTCTAAGCAAGCAACATCACTGAAACACAAGAATGTTGGAAAGTTCTTAACGCATAAGGAATATATAATCTGAGAAAAATGCAAAAAAAACCCACCCCTCATTATTAGTTGCTCCAACTCACTGAGTCTGGTTTATGAGCAGATACTGAGTTTAAACAAATCTAAATGGACCAGTAGTAGCAATTTCACATGCCCAGATAAGTAATTCGGGTCTGCGACCCATTTATTTACTTGCTTCTTGAAATAAGTTTTCCATTGTTTAAGGATATTCCTAACAAAATGTACAGGTTGCCAGTGTAAACATGTAAAAGCTGATAGATATATGAATTGATTCTATTCTTTTCAACATCTTCTGATGTCTTATTGAATGCCATGCAACATTCATGGATGTTGGGCTGTCCTTTTCAGTTCTATTTAAGGAAATGTATTTGACTAACAGCAGTCATGAGTTTGTGAGATTCTTCTTGTTTCTAAACTGGCGATTCGGTGCGTGTCAGATTATTATTTTATGACTTATTGTTTGAACTGAAATTGGGCTTTGGACTGACTACACAGTGTGGCCATCCTATCTGACATCCAGGTTTGTACTGTGGCTTCACTGTGGACACCTGTTACGGTGTGCGAGAAGGAATCAGCAATGATTGGGATTTGAGTGTGAGAGCCTAAACTGGCAGTTAAATAAAGAATATAGTGTATAGGAGTCTTGCAATTATGACTGAACAAGTGGAGAAAGTTAATGCAAACTTGGCTCTCACTTGTACAGCGAATCTTTTTCTTTTGGCTACCCAGTCCATTTCCCAGTCAAACTCCAGCCAGGAGGAAACCTTTAGTACATTTTCTGACCCCTCTAGCCAACAGAGGAAAAGTTTGCCATGTTCTTCCTCAAAAGCCCCATGGCAGCACAGTACAGACACACCAGGTGGCAAACACTTCTCACCAACAGTGCATCTGGCAAGGGCAGGCCAGGCAAGCACGAGTAGATGTGGATCTGGGGACACCTGCTCTTTGCATGCAGTCCTGCTCCTGTGTCCCTGCTGCACCCATCACATATGAAAAAGCATCAGTTCTAGAACCAGTGCTCTCCAAAGCCCAGATTGTCGTTTAATTTTGTGAACATTCCTGTGAGTAAAATTTGATTGCTGGGTTGTTTTTGGTAAATAAACACAGGAGAACCATGAACGCTGCCAGAGTGAATTAAAGCAATGCTGCTGGGGCATGTTCGCTGTAGTACTGGTGACTTTTAGTGCTCAGTACTTCAAGAAAGCAATTAAGACATAAACTCTTGGGCCTGGTAAGAGTTTTTGTACTTCTGAACCACCAGGGGAGTTAATCGGTTATGCATTAGTTGCAGTCCCAACTATACAGACTGTTATTGCCCAAGAGACAGGACTTATTTCCCTCATCCAAAACGTTCTTTCTGCTCTCAAGCCAACAGCTCCCATCATGGGATGGGAGCAGATGACCAACAGCTCCCATCTCCATCCTGCAGCAACATTTATGGTTGCATTATGACAACTATATGCACTGAACTAAAACTACATAACGTTTATGCAGAGTAACAAAACGGCAAATACCAGGATACTCTTCCCACTTTTTCACTTTGGTTTCTGTTGCAATGTTCAGCAGAGCACCTAACAAAACCAGCTTGACATTTAGAAATTTTCAGTGGTGTCAGTATTTTGGTAGACATCCTTACGGTATTTCTGTTAAATTGCTATTTGTTTCCTCAAGCTAATCATTCTTCTTTTAATCTGAAAAGTTCCAACTTCTGTCACTGGAAAAATACTGAAAAGAAAAAAGGAACAAAAAAAAAATCCTTAAATCTGACTTGCAACCCCTAATGAGAAAAGAAAAAAAAAAATCTGTCATCTCATTCAGAAGAAAGAAAAAATGCTAGGTTTTTTTAAGTGAAATAAATGCTTTCCCTAAACATGATCGCAGTTGACAAAATGCTGAATGTTTAGGTGGCAATTATAGCTCTTTCAGAGACTGTCAAATCTTGTCACAACACATGTTATAAATGAGGACAGATTTAGACATCCTTTCTGACAGTTATGTGTAGGATGTGGATGGTTGGCAGTTAAATTTCAAATGCAGGGAAATTTTCCTTCCAATAGATCTTTGCTTGTTTATTAAGAGGGAGTTACCGTGCGCTGAATCTTGTATCTACCATGTGCAGCTTTTCATCCTTACAGCTTTTGACATTTCACTTTAACTTTCTTTGTGACAGCCATCTGAACATTGTTTTAGGTAAAAAGTAACCTATGGTGCTCTGGAGATGTATGAAATTTTTAAAGCTCTTGGTGTTTTCATACTGAGATTGGAGTAGGAAATGTGTCATATTATACATGGATGGATAGATAGCAAGAAAGCAAATAACAGAGACTGCAACAATACTGACTGAAGGGAGCAGCTTCATGATGCACACAGAAAATGGGATAATACACTAGCCCACACTCATCAGGTGAGACGTGCAAAATGTTGATGAAGTATTCGTAATAATAACATGCATTACAAAGCACAATTCATGTGATGATAAACTACTTGGGTGTCATTAAAGGCCAAACCTGACATGAATTTCAAATGGTTTCTGATGTTAAAAGGTCAAATGCTGTGGGGACAAGAGTCCCGGCTGGGTCAGACAGAACTTTTTGGAAGCTCTGAGGGCTTCTGGAGCCTTCTCTGAGGCATGCTGGAGCAGCTTCAATCTCACATTTTATGAGTGCAGCATAAGCCTTTTTGACTGCACCAGCCTCAATCTGCTAACCAGCACAGACAATGACAAGCTTTGCATTCACCCTTCCTGCAAAGGTCAATAAAAAGGTGGGAAAGCGAGAGGCAGCATCTCCCAGTTAGGTGATGCCCATCATACACTGCATTATATACAGCTAAGTGGAGAGAGGGGAGCTATAGCTCCTTTAGCCCCTGCTCCGAATTCTAATAATCCCTTCAAGCTACTGCAAGCATCTCCTGGAAGGAACCGGTAAGAGGAAAAAAAAAAGTGTTTACCCGTTTTACCCATTTTGTAGTCCTCTCACACTTGAATATGGCAGGCTGTAGACTAACTTTTATGAATGGTGGTGTATAGAACCCCAGTGAATTAGGTAAGTGTAACGCTAACGTTTCAGAGATAGTAAAGAAGAGATGTCATCTATGCTATCAGGACCTTGTGACTCTTCTATTTAGCTATAGTAGTAGTTTAGCATAACAGTTATTCACGTGCACACTCTTAAGCAGATATTTGAGGAGTTTGCTGGACTGGGACCAAAGTGTTCATTGCGTTGGAGGACTGAACACATAAACTGGAACACTGTGGGCAGCTATACCTTTTGCAGAGCTGAAGTTTTTGTACTTTCTATTTTCGTGGCAGTGTTATGTAACTAGCAGATAGATGAACTTGTGCTCGTTCCTAAAGATCATAAAATATACAGAAATATTTGTGAAATTCTATCTTGAGTAATACAGCTTAAGTCTTTGAATTCTGAATGGGTAGCTCTCCTGTTTCTGTCTGGTTACAGACCATTCACTTAGCCCTAACGACGTGCATCCAAATGAATGCTTGCTATTTCACAAATGTGAAAATAAATGTACTGGTTTTATGCTCCAAGACATCAGCGTTTATTGCCTCATTTGGGAAAACAACAGACTTATTTGGTTCATTTATACTCTATTCAAATACTGTTTTGAGAACAGGGATCAGCGTCTTGCATCTCGGAACTCTTCATGAACGGGTCTATATATTCCCAAGCATCCTCCCTTCTATCCACTTCTATGAAAAACTTAAGGGGTTAAGCATTACAGGATGTCTCAGGTATACATAATTAATTTGCCCACAAACTACTAAAATGTAACATATGCACAATTATTTTTTATTGGTTCAGTTCCTTACTGAGCTGAGTTTTTATGTCTCTTCTTGACTTCAGAGGTTGATTTACTAAGTGTGAATAAATTTTACCTGACAGTGTCTCTCCTTTTCAATCATTTAACCAATGAAACCTTGTTGGTAATACAATATTAAATGTTCGCCTATTTGAGAAGTATTTTTGAGTACTTTTAACTTTAAGGAAATGGCATATTTGAATGTATGCATTCAGGATAAAAAAAGAATTAGCTACTTGAGAAGTAATCTTCACGTTACTGGTTTGTCATGGGAGTACACTATCTAATTTTACAGCTTTAGGCAATAATTCTGATTGTGATGCAGCCTATCAGAAAATTAGAAGTACCAACAACTTCAGCCCTTTTTAGTGTCAGAAAACTAATCTTTAGGATTATAATTGTTTAAGTATAATTGTTTGAGGTTTTGTCAGACTCGTTCTCCCATTTGTATTCACATATTTCTAATTACATGAAGAAAAGGAAAGATATCTCCCATAAGAATAAAATAAGCAACGTATTCTCAAATAATATTTGTAAGTGAGCCACTGAACGAACTTGAGAAACATTAAAATGCAATAGCAAAACATCAATGTTTAGATGGAAGCATTTTAAGGCTTCTTTCAATAAATGGCTTTCCTTCCTAAATGGCTGATACATCTTCCAATGCCCAGGGATACAGGTATTTCTACACTCTACCTGTTCAAAACCCTGACATCCAAGCTCTTACATTAGAGACCTACGTGTCCTGGATAATGGCACGGCCTTTGATGCTGGGGAGGGGAAAGGCCGTCGTGCTATTCTTTCACTATTTCTGGTTTTGGAGTCAGGGTGGTGAGAGAGGCCATCTGGACCAAAACGGTATTCTTCGATGAAAAGGAGAAATTTAACCCCTGCAGGTACAAGTACCTTGACTAAAGTACGTGAAGACAGATAGGTATCTGGAAGCCCTTTCATATTGTCAGGGTGCTGGGTGCACTACTGAGCCTTATTGGCCCTGCCTGCTCTCCTTTGGGGCGACCCCCAAGGGGACCAGAACCCCATTCCAGCCCCCCGCACCCCCGGGGCTGGCAGGCCCTGTCCCAGTGAGGCGGTAGGATGCAGTGCTGCCACAGCTCTGCCCTGCCACCCTGCCGGGGAGTCCCTGCAGCCCCGGCCCCAGGGAGACCCTGGCCCATATATCTGGAGGGTGCCCTCCATTAGGTAAAGAAATCTGAAAGGTGAAGAACCAGCAGCCAGAGGAATCACATCGCCAGCAATCGCATCTGCTCCCTGAAAAACTCTACATGAATTGCGTTGTGAAACCAGAGCAAAAATGATCTGATCTCAAGTTGCTGAATTTCATTGAAGTCAGGCAGAAAAACATGTAACTGTAGATTTGGGTACTTAATTCTATGTACCTGTATTTGAAAGGACTTGGTGTAAACCACAAGACTAGCACTCAAGACTGAAGAAATGACTGAGTAAGTCTTCACCCTCCAGCTGCCCACAGCTGGGATTTGGAGGTTCCTTTGTATTTCAGCTTCTCAGCCTACCATTAAAAACTGTCTGCAATTGCTGCTAATCTGCTGCTGCATCACTAGCCAAAGCACTGGCCCAAAAATCCACAGGATGGTTTTAAGAAATTCATGCCCAGTATGCAATCAAATCCTGACGAGTTGCTTGTTTTCTTCAGGATCTGGGTGAAAATGTAACAGCCATTCCTAACTGGAACAGTGTATTGGGACAGGTTGACATCTTAAACTTAATGTGGTGCTAGGTGATTTCAGTGAGAAGGTAAAGAGCAATAGAGACAACACTGGAAAAATGTATTTGTGAAGTTTGGTCTTTGATAGAACAACGGAAAAAAGCAAATTCATTGAACCTAATGATTGCCAAAGATAAACATGTTTGAACTGTTTTGTTCAGTCATTGTGTGAGGAGTCATGAGCAGACCTGACATATTCTGGATATTTTTACAGGGTCTATAATTGATCACTTTCTCATGAATAATCAGAGGTAATGACCAGTCAACAATGTGAAGAAGCACCGAGATGCTAAACTTGATACCAGTCCTCAGTTTCTGCTAAAAAAAAGTACTTTTCTGCTTTCAGAATGCCAGTGCATGGACCAAAATAATCGTCATTCAATTTTATTGGCACTGAGGTTCTGATGGGCTTCCCAAGGAAATTATTTTTCCATGGACTGATAATAAGGATTCCCCATTCTTTATCATCCAACAGGGAACAATGCTTCATCATTCTGTTTGAGCAGCACTGGCAATATCTAGCTTTGTACTAGAGCCTGCCAGACATCAGCCACGGGTACACGCACAGACATAAGAGCATGACAATTTTTATAGGATACAATACTGCAAAAACTTTAAATTCAAGATTACCAAATATTTGGTCATCACTGACCAGTACAGCAACCTACATCATCACCTTTGAAGATGTCTGAGTCATCATCGTGAAGTAGTTTCTTCATAGATTCTTTTATTATGCCAAGAACTGTCTGTACTCTAAAATTTTAATGGTACCATACTGTCAGAACATAAAAATAAAACAACTATAAAACAAATGTGCAAATACCTTTGTAAGGCTTTGGCAATTGGCCAAAATGAGGCTCACTAGAAAACAGACAATTGTCCTTCCTTGTATCCTAGTCAAGAAACTGTACAAATCCAGCCTTATTTGGGAAGGAGGGAAAAACTGAGGACTGCAGCACTTTGATTTTCTTTTATATCACAGAATCACAGAATTTTCAGAGTTGGAAGGGACCTCTAGAGATCATCTAGTCCAACTCCCCTGCTAAAGCAGGACTGCCCAGAGCACATTACTCAGGACTGCATCCAGGCGGGTCTTGAAAATCTCCAGAGAAGGGGACTCCACAACCTCCCTGGGCAGCCTCTGCCAGTGCTCTGTCACCCTCACCGTAAAGAAGTTTTTCCGTGTATTTGAACGGAACTTCCTGTGTTCTAACTTTTGCCCATTGCCCCTCGTCCTGTCACTGGGAACCATTGAAAAGAGCCTGGCTCCATCCTCCTTCAACCCACCCTTTAGATACTTGTACGCCATAATAAGGTCTCCCCTCAGCCTTCTCTTCTCCAGGCTAAAGAGTCCCAGCTCTCTCAGCCTTTCCTCATAAGGCAGATGCTCCTTACAGATTTATGCCACTGATGAATAAGTAAGATAATAATTGTTATATTTATCTATAGCTTTGACAGTTTATCTGATACATAGGCTGAACACTCACATAGAAAAGTGTATGTATTGGTTTTTTACAAATTGCAGTAAAAAAATAGAAGCTTTCCAATCAATAATTTCTTACTTAATCGGGAACTTTACAAGTGAGTTTAAGATTTTCTGGAGTTTTAGTTGGAGTCATTATCTAAGTTGCACGGTTGCATTCCTCAAGAAAAAAATACATAACGCTTGTTTCATTTGAACAGGCTTACATAAATAAATGTGTGTTTTAAATGAATTCTGTAACAAATAATGCTACTGCTATTTTATTGGTCTTACTTTTTAAAAGACCTGAATGTTCTCTGATAGCTGTATTGTATGCAAAAAAAGATTTAGGGCAAGATCATAGTTCCTCTGTCTTACATATAAAGACAGAAATATAGAAAGAACCAGCTTTCTGTATTTTTCTTCTTATGTAATTCTAGTACTGTGACTTGGTGGAACAGGAGGAATTTCAAAGGTTATGTACAGGTGAATTTTGTTATACTCCTGAATTACTTTTTTTCCAGGAAAAAGACTGCAGGACGTTGAGATAAAATTTCCCACTTTGTGCAGAGAGTGAGAGAGAGACAGAGAGAGAGATCCTCTCTCCAGCTCTCAGATGTGACCTGGAATATATCTGTATGTGGATGCTTAAATGTTATAAATACATTTATATATACTTATGTATAAATATGATATACATGTATATGACATAGATCGTATATATGTGTGCATATATATGATGTATATTATAATTTTTTATATATAAGATTTTATGTTATACTGCATAATTCTTTAATAATCATTAGCACAAAAATACATAAGCCTCCAAAACCCAGAATATTTCACTCCTACAGAATGGTATTCAGTGAGCAAGTACATTTTTCTCCTTGGGGTACAACACATTGCGTGAAATCTTTCAGAAACTAGGCATCCATGCAGTACGGCGAGTATGTGTGACCTCTACAAAGTTATTCAGTTATGTGCAAAAAAAAAAAAAGTAGTCTGACAGAAGTTGAACACGGGCCTCTTGTCAGCAACAGTTCCTTAATTTCTTTAGCTGAGAGATAAAAATTGTGGCAAGCAACCAAAAAGAAAGAATGAAACATAGTAGAGGACACACACAAAAAAATAGAATGGAATATTTAAAATAGACTAATTACTAATGGGATTTTTTGTATGTAAAAGACACCACTTGTTAATTTCCATTTCTGACTTCCCCCTGAAACCGTTTTGGCATTCTCAGATTTGTCAGGAGCCTATCAACCTGTCTAAATGGAATGCATTAGTATTGTCAGTGTCCAATTCATCCTGTAGTGTTAAAATTGCAGAACACTGCAATTTTAAAAAAAATATCCATTTGATAGTCATGAACACAATACATTGCCTTGATGGCATATGCATTTGTAAATGGATACTATCTTTACAAATCCAGAATTTCTGTAAGAGTAGATATGTCTGCCCTTGGTGGTCTGTAAATGAGATGGGCTTTTTTCTGTCGACTGATAAAAATTCCCCTGTAAGACTTCACATAATAAAAAGCAGTCTTTTAAAGAGTGAATATAAGACAGTGGACACCTTGGGTGGCATCCATCTCACCTAATTTTCGGCACCTACATTTGAATGAAGAGCTGTCCTCTGGAGGTATTTCACTCTGTTGCCTGAACGGGGGAGCCGAGGGTAACGCAGTCACCCAAGTTAAGGCAAATGAGTTTCACATCTTGTGTGAAAGCAGGATGCTGTACAGATTGCTGTTTGTAGGATGCGTCTGTTGGAGGATGTGGATACAGTGTGATAGAGAATGTTTTTTGACATTCATTGGAGAAGGGAAAGCTTGATGCTGCAGGCACTGAGTTTCTGTGACTCCCGTTGGCTTGGACAAGCACTGATGGTGCTCTGTACCTCACGTGACTACAAGTTTAGCATGTCGCCTTCCTCCTGCATGCTGAGTGCCTGCTGTGAGATGCTGAGCAACCTCAAACCTCATTAAAGTCATTGGCTACAGCCCTGAGCTATCTCATGAGATGAAATTGCACTATTTATACTCTGAGAACATATGCATACTGTACTATTAGTGCTAATATTTTTGTCAGAACACTTTTTAAAAGCAAAATGTGAGAACATTTGTGGGCAGTAATCACAAAACAGGGTTGACAGCTCCTTCCTTCTCTTACTCAGTCACAAAGGTTTTTCCTTTCAACAGATGATGAAATGTAAATGGAACTGGTCATTTTCAGAAACTAGTGTTATTTGGTTGATAATACGTGAATACCAAAAGGGTGCAGACAAGGTTATTGCCAAGTAGAAACTGATAATAACGGGGTACCTGTAACCCTACCTTAAATTGAAAGAGGAGCTACGCATCCTGACAGTAATACCTGTGAGTGGGGCAGTGCATACTGTATTTGCAAAAGTTCACAAAAGACACAGGGGACTAAGCACCCCTCTTCCAACACCACCTGCCTAGGAGTTACACATCAATTTTCATTTCACCAATAGCCTTCCATAGTCACGGAAGTCAATCAATAATAAGAAATACATATTTTAATGTTAATATCAAATGTTATTACAAAACTATTGTATGTCTGTGTAATTATCTGTTTAACAGTGGCACAGCCATGGCAATGGAATCTATCTTTGAGTCAATCAAGACACCAGAAACATCTGCAGCACAGACCATCTACCCCAGCCGGAAAAGCCAAGAGCAAGTCAGTGAAAATCTTTCCTCACACCTGAGAACTGTGCAGGAAAAGCTCTCTTTCCACGGACATCATGGTTCATACTGCCCTGGTTCTAAGCTATGGCATCTCAGGCAAGAAAAACTACCGGATATTGACATTTCAGAACATGAAGTAAGAAATTACAGGAACGAATAATAATGTCACCAAATTGTTTTGTCCCCCAGAAAATGACTTGCTCAGATACTCACACGGAGCTGTTTGTTGCACTTGATCATCAATGAATCATCATCAGGCCCAAGCTGCCTGCATCAAGCTTATCGACAGAGGCTCCCAGCACTAACTTCTGCCTGTTCTCCATCACAACTCTGTCATCACTACAGAGCGTGGGATAATAATAAAAAAAAAAAAAGATAAAGCAGAAAGCTGAAACAAATCCTACCTGATGAATCATTATAGTGAGAAAAATTTGTGTAATTTCAGGCTCACGCTTTCATTCAGAATCACGTATTATCTGCTAATGCAGTTCATTGTAATAAGCGCGTAACAAAATCAGATGTAGTCGTCCACCCGAACAAGCATGATCTGGTCAGGTTTAATGACAGGGTGTTCTTCAGGGAATTCCTCTTCTCAGCTTAAACACAGCTTGTTTTTAAAAGAGTAGTTCTGTTAGGAACTAAAGAAATTCATCTGTAACATTCTTTACCTTCTAACAATGATTATGAGCAACAAATAAGACACACCAAGTGCAAAGGCCAGGCATTTTATTTTTGTAATTATTAAGCATGTTTACAAAGACTAATGCATTTGGAATTTTGTAAGCTAGATATATTTATGATCTGTGGGCAGTTCCTGATATAGTTATGATCTATCCTTGTTTGGATAAAATTCATTTTCTATTCAGGGCAAGTGAAGGAATACTTTAATGCCTGCTAACTTAGTAATGGCAAAGAATAGAAACTACCTTGCAAATTGTGGATCAGCAGGCTGAAAAAGGTGCTCAGTCCTGTAAGCTGAGATTTGTACAATGAGGTGTGAATACAAACGCACTCCTTTGGTGGAACTGTATGTCGGATACCAGGAAGAAACAAGGACATCAGAAAATCAAGGAGACGGCAAGAAAACACTGGGAATAAGTAAACAGGGCACAGAGTGACAGAACTTGCTGGTCGGCATAAACAAGACTCTGGATATGGCAGTCACTGGAGCCTGTTGTCAGATGACTTTGGGAAAGACACCTGGTTCAGAACGAGCAAAGGACAAGGTCAGAGATCAGAGTAGGGTTAGGACACCTGAGGGGTCACTTGCACCAGTATAATGGGACATACCACTGTCTTCCACACAAAGTTTAGAAAATTTGGCACCTCAGCAGCAGAAAAGATGGAAAAAAAGGATCTGGACAAAAAGCAGGCAAGACTGCAACAGTCAGAGGTGTTTAGGATGGGGCCAGAAGAGGACTCAGGATCAAGAGTGAAAGGCAGTATAGGAAAGCTAGGACAGGGCTCAGCTTCAGCTCCAGTTAGTCCAAGCCTAATGGGAAAGCTTTCAACAGATATCCAAGCCTTGTACTTAGATCACCTTTTTACACAAATGATTGCAAGTTCTGCACAGTTCACCACAGCATTAGGGGGCACTTAACAACCTCTGCGTCGTGTAAGACCCACTTTGGGGGCACAGTGCTGCTGCAGGACGGTCGTGTGCTGGCTTGGCATTACGAGCAAGCAGCCTGGTCCGGTCACTGATTTCACGACTTACTGTGTTCAAGGAAACAAAATTTGTTTATATCCTCTGCACACAAATAGGTCGGGATCAAAAACCACTTGACTCTATCATATTTCTGAGAAATAGCCCACAAATTTCCAAATACTGGCTAATCACTGGCACTAAAAAGAAAGGGTAATAACATGTTTAATTTTAACCACTTGAATAGTCCTATTGAATGTAGGTTATGTGTACACATTCCTGAAAGCTCAGGCACTGAAAGAGCTAATCACACATTAAATTATCTTCAGTGTGCAGGAAATATATTTTCATAAGACACTTAAGTATATATAAAACTTCTTTTTTTTTAATATTAGTACAAAAATCCCTATTATCTTTAAAATGTTGGCATCTGTGTTGACTTATTTAGATTGTCTGCTTCTGTAGCAGTTAAGTGGTTATTTACAAATTGCGTAAAACTCTCTGATCAGCTAAACTGCTGATCTTTTTTCAGGAAGAAAGCAAACACTTTCTGTAAACAACATCAACAATTATACCAAATCTGAAACGTGAATTTTAATGTTTATGAGCCACTGAAGAAGATACTCACTAAAAGGCTAGCAGTCTGACCTGAAAGACCTTTTAAGTAATTCTCAGTCAAAATAACAGGCATCACAAATAAGTTACACACCTTCCCCCCACCGAATTTCAATGTTTTTCTTAGAGAAGACAAATCTTAACATTTTGGAGAAGGACTTAATGCAAACATTCTTAGTAAAATACAAATACTTGCAACAGCAGATACTCTTGTAAGCATTAATACATATATGAAGCATACACAGAGAATTGCACAACACTGGGTAGAAGGTCCACATTTTTTAGGGATGTGGTGCATGGCTGATCAGCACAACATGCTAGGTATCAATCTATTAATTCAATTAAAAGAACAAAGTGATCTGAAACATTGGACAGATCTAGCCCTATAAGGTGACAGATGAGGGGCAGGTGGTATTCCTACAGAGGAGTACAGCATGACTTGAACTTCTCCAAATTTTGAAGATAAAAAGCAGAACCATGCGTTCCATTGAAAACTGGACAAGAACTTAAGGAACAGACACCAGCTAAGTTTTGGGGCGTTTATTCATCTTCCTCAGCAAGCAGATGGCTGCCTCCTTGAACTTCAAGCTGAACTTAAGAATCATCTCCGTAAAGTACGTTTTGTCAATCTGCTCTGGATGTGACTAGAAGCATAGGTGTGTTGCAAGATTACACCCGAGAAGAATAATTGAAGCCTCTTGACTGCCAGAGATAATGAAAAGGATCTGCTGTCTGGCAGTCAAGGAACAGAAATACATCCAAAAGGACTGATCATTTCAGCAAAGAGCTGGCATATAACTTCAACTAATGGGGCAGACTTAGCTTTTGTTCCATTCCTCATCAGTTTTCACGGACCACAAGTTAACAAGCACGTGTACACTGGAAGTACAGTTTGGTCATTTTAAATGTTAAGGATTTTTTTCTGTTCATGGTGATGGGTTTTACTTTTTGTGAAACGGTGGTTTATGAACTGTATTGGAAAGGGACATATCTGAGTATCATCTTAATTAATTTTAATGGTCACACAGTACAGCACATCCTATATGTTTCTTTCAGCATCGTAGTGAGGGAATTGCTCACTGCTTGATGAGCCTTAAGTACTGCTTGATGAGCTGTTACACCTCAGTGCCTTTTTAATATCTAAGGTAGTTTCCAGTGAAGGCATGGAACTTGTGAAAGCTGTTTTTCCACAGTATTAATGATACTAAAATATGTGTCAATGTGAGAAATGGTTTAGTGAATGCTACAGAGTTTTGTATGTATTAGTTTTTTCAATGATTTCAATATTTTCAGTGTTTCTGTTTGACTGGGGAAAAAAATAAGAAAGAAAAAAAATATTTATGTTTTTTCTCCTAGTGCCTTCACTACGCACTACCTTAAGTGAGGAACCACAGGGAAGACAATTTTTCTGTTCCAGTGTGGTTTCCAAAACACTTTGTGGCCCTCCCAAAAATGACCTTACTGATCTTCTGTGCGAGAAATATACAAGCTTTTTCCATTCAAAAATCCAGTTATTGTAAATTACAGTGTCTGTGAAGGGTGTCATAGCCCTAATGGTCAGCAGATACCAGTTCACAATGTGGCAGAGATGAAGCTGCAAGGATGATGCAAGTCTCTTTTTAGGGACAAAAATGTTTTTGAGGATTTCAGCACCTCATCTCAGGTTTTAGAAATTAAATTTATAGATTATAATGCAGGCATACCACATTCTTTTCTCACCCTCGTGACTTTCAGTAAATGTTTGTAATAACTCAGAAAGGCAGTGACAAAATGGGGAATGCTACGTTTGAAAGAAAAGTGACAGATATTCACTCCAGCAAATCAGTCAAGTCTACAAATCCTTTTTTTGGTCAGTGGGATTAGGAGTAGATAATGTAGTAACAGAATAGCAATAGTAGATCTAGCAAAAGCAAAATAAAGGCTGCCTGAATATTGCCACCATGCAGCACTTCATTGTATTTATTAGCACTGAGTGGAAATGAGTAGGACACGCACAGCAGTAACCAAAACATGGAGGTGTCTCAGAGCTGCCTGTTATTTTCCAGTATAAATTCAGGAGTTCCCAACATAGCATTAGAACAGTGACTAGTCTTTTAGAATATAATTACAATGCCGATGCCTCCTTTGAATAGACAGAGGACAAGAGTACATAATGAAACAAAAGCATGTATCAGTTTGAAGCATATTGATCTGTCAGAGAAACAGTACCGTGTGATTTCATTAGCTAATTTGGATTTATATCTGTCACACGGCACTCCATGACTTAACATCTAGCAATACCACTGAAACCGATTCCCAAACTAAAACACTGAAACAAGCTAATGAGATTCCTCTCCAAGTTGAAACACATGCAGACAGAGTTTTATTTCTGATTTTGAGAAGTGAGATTTATTTTGAGGATCACAAAAAAGACGGCTTACCACAGTTGAGTTTTCACCTGTTGTATCCATTGAGCAATCAATGACATTCAGGCCCAAATTCCAAACCTCTTTCTTTAGCCACCAGCTTTACCTTTTAGTTTTAACTAGTTCTTCACCAGTCTTGGAAACAACAGTTTTAAACGCTTGTTTCAGAAAAGCTAATATCTGAAAACAATACAGCAGAAAGAGTAAGTACAATCAATCTTAAAAAGATTTTAAAAAATGAGTAAAACACAGCATGAGACTTCTACAATAATAAGTGGAATATATATAAATACAAATGCATATTCCAAAACCTTTAGGCGGAAGACAGCTAATGATTTTTTTTGATTGCTTAGACTTCCAAGAACTACACTGCTTTGAGGTTAACCTTTACCTGGAAGGGACGAAATAAAAGGAGATACTTCCTTCTCTCCCAAGTAACGAAGAAATCTATCCATATATTTACATTAGAAATGAATGTGGTGAAGACAGATTCCATAGACCAAGTGCTTCATATGCCGTACAGAACAGTATTAGCAAAAGGGAATTCTGGAGACTGTGAGTCCTTAGCAAAGAGCCCCAACGTGGGTTCAGAAAGATGGGCATCCTCTAGTTGAAGATGCCAAGAACTACCAAAACTGAAGACCACGAGGGGAAAGCAGCACGAGAGTGAATGCACAGTCACCTCAGGCCGTGACAGCCCACGGCAGCAGAAACACCTACCACGCCTGGACCACACAGCAGCTCCTACACTTCCTGCCCGTGGCGAATGCCAGAGGCCCGGTGACAAGTGCCTGAGGCCCTGTGGCAGCAGCGGCGGGCGCCGTCCTCGACGCGTGTCCTCACTCCACCCCGCCACAGCCTCTCCTCGGGGGGCCGCACGGTCGGGCCCTGCACACCCTTTCCGCCCACTGAGCGGCAGGTGCATCCCCTGCCCTGAGGGCTGACAGAGATTACCGGGGGAAAGGGTGGCAAGGGGCGCGAAATAACCCAGCGGCTCCTCCGCAACCGGCCGCATGCCCGTCCCCGCGGGGCTTTCACCGCTTCCCCGCGGGGCCCAGGCCCGGCCCGGCGCGGCGGGGCCGGCATGCGGGCCCTGCCTTTCCAGGCCCGCGGCGAAGCCCTTCCGGCCGCCGGCGGCCGCCGCGCAAGGCCGGGCTCCCGCGGCCATCGGCACCCGCAGAGCCCCGAGGCGGAGGGAGGAGGCAGGGCCCAGGCGGGGGTCCGGGCACGGCCGCCGCTGCCTGACACCCCCGCCCACCCCCGCCACGGGCAGCCGGACCCGGCAAACCACACTCCTTCAGGTTTCATGCCCGCAGCGCCTGCCGGGGAGCCACTCTGCCCCTCTCCGCCGGAGCGAAGCGCCCCACGGCGCTGTTCCCACCGCGGCGCGGCCCGGCTCGGCCCCCAGCGGCCGCGGCGGGGAGCGCGGCGCAGCCCGGCGGCCTCCCCCCGCCGCCTTCCCGCCCCCCCTCTCCCCCCCCCGCCGAGGCGAGCCGAGCGGCTATTTTTAGTAAATCCTCCCCGCGTCGCCACGGGCTGCCATCGCAGCGCGCAGCCCCTCGCCAGCTGCCGCCGCCGCCCCGCCCCGCCGCGCTCCGGCACAAGGCTCGCCCCGCCGCCGGCTCTGCCGCCCGCCGCCGCGATGGCCACCTAATCCCCGCGGCAGCCGTTGCCGCCGCCAACTTTTCCTCCCCGCTCCGCTCCTTCCCCCGGCGCTCCGGTGGAAGATGGCAGTTGGGGGAAGGACTGGAAGTTGCAGCCCGCGAGCGAAGAGATAAGGTGGGGGCGCGGGAAGGTGAGTGGCACCGGCCGGCAGCGAGCGGGGCGCCGTGGGGGCCGGCCGGTCCCGCCGTCCGGCCGTGTGTCGTTGACTTACCGGGGGTGGATTATTTTTATTTTTTTTTTTGGGACCTTTGGGGAAGGTTTCGGGAAGTTGAACCGTGTCAGGGCGAGCAAGGTGGCGGGGGGGGCGGCTGCCCCCCAGCAAGTTTTGTTTCGCGGGAGCGTGAGTGGAAGAGGAGTTTTTCTGTGCGTCTGCCCTGTCTGGTGTGTGTGCTGGGCTTGGTCTGAGAGGGGGGTCCCTTCGCCGCCCCCTCCTCCTGTGGGGCCGTGGCCGTGTGGCGGGGTGCCGGGGGTGGGTGGGGGGGTAGCCACGGCGGCTCGGGGGCTGGCTGGAGCCTTCGCGGGCGGAGGGGACGGGGCGGGCTCCCCACGGCCGGCCGGCTAACGGGGAGTCGGGGGAGGGTGTCGGGGGGAGCTGCACTGTTGGGGGCCGAAGAGATGGGATCTCCTCTCAGGCACCGGGGGGCGATCTGCTCAGGCACTGGGGGGGGAACTGCTCAGTCACCGGGGGGCTTCCCTCGGGCACGGGGCTGGGACTCCCCTCAGACAACGGGGGGCTCCCCTCAGGCACCGGGGAGGACTCTGCTCAAGCACCGGGGAGCTCCCCTCAGGCACCGGGGGGGGGGGGTGGAACTCCTCTCAGACAACGGGGGGCTCCCCTCAGGCACCGGGGAGGACTCTGCTCAAGCACCGGGAAGCTCCCCTCAGGCACCGGGGGGGGACGACTCCTCTCAGACAACGGGGGGCTCCCCTCAGGCACCGGGGGGGGACGACTCCTCTCAGACAACGGGGGGCTCCCCTCAGGCACCGGGGGGGGACGACTCCTCTCAGACAACGGGGGGCTCCCCTCAAGTACCGGGGAGGACTCTGCTCAAGCACCGGGGAGGCTCCCCTCAGGCACCGGGGGGGGACGGGAACTCCCCTCAGACAACGGGGGGCTCCCCTCAGGCACCGGGGAGGACTCTGCTCAAGCACCGGGGAGGCTCCCCGCCGCCCCCATCGGGGCTGGCGGGAGCAGGCGGTGGCCGCCGGGGGAATACGGTTGCATCACGTCCCCGGTGC
The DNA here is from genome assembly GCF_965231255.1 of Vanellus vanellus. NCBI lineage: Eukaryota > Metazoa > Chordata > Aves > Charadriiformes > Charadriidae > Vanellus > Vanellus vanellus. The sequence goes on from NC_138906.1 coordinate 34,404,244, forward strand.
GTGGCCGGAGTTGTGTGTCCCTGTATTTTGGGTGGCGGGGCGGTGTGTGTGCATCCCGGCGAGGCAACTTGCAGGTTAGCAACGCCGGGCGTGGGACGGGTAGTTTCCAGTGAGGGTGCAGGTTGTTTTCGTTCGCCTAAAATGTCTGGATTTTGATCTGAAATGGAATATAATAGCAATCGGTAATAATTTGTGCTTACCACTGTTATAGAAAAAAAAGCAGGTCTTACTTGTAAGGCACTGTATTAATCTTTGGAAGATTTACACTGAGCCCACGGCAGTTTGTATTTTTAAGTGCTCCAAAGAGGTCTAAACCCACTGTTAAACTACGTGAGAGTTTAAGAGGGGAGAAATGGTTAAAACAAGCTGAACATGGGGAAAGAAGTAGCAAAGAGAATTGTGGAGACCTTTTGACATATGAAAATGCATGGATGTTCTTTTCTGATGCAAAAGCTGTTGAGCATCTCTGTCACAAACAGCACAGAACAAGCACCAACACAGAAACTGAGGAATTTTAAACATACTTGTCTTTCAACATTGTCAGCTTTAGTTCCTTGACATTTTGTTTTCTGTGACAGAAGAATAGTTTTGTGACAGTTATTCAGGATTTAATTCGCAAGCTCACAAAGGCCTGCAAAATCTGCTGAGAACTCATGAACAAAAAAGGAAGGTATTTCACATTAAGGTGCCTCAAATGCCTTCTCCCTCTCCTATCTCCCGCCTCTCTCCTATCTCTCACCACACCTGGTTCCCCAACAGCTTCCCTAGATCTATTGAAGGGATTTAAAATTATATTTTTATTGAATGTTACTAAATTTTCTCTTATGTCCAATGCATTCCTGTATCGGTCGCCCCAGCCCACATATGTTTTGTACCCAGAACGCCTACTTTGTTCAGAGAGAAATGCAGGCTTGTTCTCCGCAATAATAGCGGAGCAGTCTTGGAAGGCAATCCCTTCATACACTTAAGTTGTCTTGGTATTTGTATAAAATAGATAGGTCTCAACTATATATAACGTTCCACTGTCAATGATTCGAATAATACACTATTTCAACACCTCTTTTTCATTATGGTGGCAGAGATGTGATCCAAAACATTGGGGAAAAAAACATGTCGTGGCCCCAGAGAAAAGCTGCAGTCAGTCATATTTACCTACCACTGGTGTCAGCTTCTTCATGTAGATATTGAAATAGCTCTCTTTTGTATGAAAATGTCATTGTCGGTTCAGAATTCCAAAAAAGAGAAAAACACACCATTATACTTATTGGTGACCAAGTTGATGCAAGTGCAGCACCATAGTTAGTTAAGCCTACCCAAAACACTGTTCTCTGAGTCAGATTCCTTTGTATTTTGGTTTCAAAGTCTATTTGAATGTTTAACACACCCAAATATTTTCAACCTGACATTAAAATGCCAGTTTTGAAAACAGTAGTGTTTGGTTTTCCATTAACCTGCTTTTCTACAAATACAGAGCAGTCTACAGGATGAAATGGGAATAGTAGTTTGTAAGATGTTGTGTATCTTCTGTTTACCACCATCTTCCCGTGCCCAGAGCAGTTTAAAACCAAAAGTGAAATAGTGCCTTCCCTGCTGAAAGTCCCAGTACATGCTTTGTTTGGTGCAGTTGTTCCTATTAGAATTTTTCTGGGGAAAAAAAAGATAATATTGTGATTGAGTGGCATATATTTTTTCTAATTTCTTAATAGAAAATGACATTTTAAAGAGATTCCATTATAAAAACTATGTACTTTCTAAAAGCATTTAAAGTGGAAAATAATTTTCAGTCGTTCATCTCACTACCTGAGATATTCCTATAGAAGTTGCTGTTAAAAATGTAATTTGCATACTGAAAATATTGATCAAATTCATATTTACCTATCATGAAAATGATACCAATCCTGGTATGAATTACCATGAATACTGAGGGTGACTAAATGTTGTTGGAATAGTAGTTTCTTAGTATTCAACCAGTGCTTAGTAGCAGAAATGTAGTTTTGAAAATAATCAAATCCTGTTGTGTATGAACAACTATAACCAATTAAAAATGACAAAAAAAAAGTTGGGTTGTAGCCTAGTCATCTCCAAAATGGTAAATTAAACACATGTTTACCAGGCTGCACGTAATACCGTTGTTTTATATTCATCAGTATCCAGACTTGCTGATTTAAAGCTACTTAGGGTATGTGTATACAAACAGCAATAGAAAGTACTTCTGGTTTACAATGTAGTCATAGCTGAATCATGTAGCTGAGAGAGCTTAGTATATCTCAGGAGTGAGGGTTTTTTTCCCTTTTACAGAAGAGGTTTGGGCCAGATTTGCTGAGGATTATATGCTATGTCCTATATGCATACTCTTTACATGAAATTAACTTTCCATAGAAATGCAGGTTAAAAGAATAAGTATTTATTGGAGTTTTCCAGTCTCTTTAAGAGTATATAAGAAAATGTTCTTTCTGTTGCTGCATTTGAGTAGGAAGGTATGTAATATATTTGATGAGTTAAATTAAAGATAACTCTTAACGTAAAGACAGAACATTGGACTATTCCATGATAAAAGATATTTGTCATGCTTCACGGTTTCAGTAATGATTTCCAGAGAAGTAAACATTTTCTTCAGAGAAAGTTGCATTGCTGAATCGCTTGAGGTTAGATTGTTTACTGAAACTGACATGTGAGTAAGGCATTTTAGAGGTGACATTGCTTGATGAAATCACCTTTCATTTGCTCCTTTTGGTTTTGAGTTTTTAGATTAGGATGATCATATATGACCAAAGAATTTACCCCTTATTTGATATAACTTACTTGGAATGAATGCATTCTGTTGTGAACATCACGTCAGGTAAGGCTGCACTAGTGTTTACTTTATTATTACAACTTTTATAATATTATGAAGTTTATTTGTACATGCTAACCCATAGCTTCATCTTCAAGCAGTTTAAAAATTACAGATAAGCAGTGCTTAACTACTGTTCAAAACTATTGTTGCGCTACTTTGAGGCCATCTTAAAAGCCTTTCAGCTACAAGGTATAATCTAACTTTCCTGTGAGGACATACCCAAGCTTCTTAATTTTTATACAATATATAGTTATTTAACTTTTTTCCAAATAAGTTTGTTAGTGCAAAAAGTTAACATGAGTTCAAAAACTATTTCGACAAATTGCTAGACAAAAAATGTATCAAAAGCTAGAAAGCAGAGAGATAATGGTTCTGGATCAGAATGTCCCAAACCTGCAAATATTATGGAGACTTCAGGGTATTCCAGGGACCTGGTTGCTTTGCACTTCCTCGCTTTTCCTTACTCATCTGCTGTTGAGCATCTGGGGTCAAGATATTAGGCTAAACAGATCTTTGGTTTGATTAGGTTTTGCTGTTCATACATTCTTGGACAGTCAAGATCGGCAAGGTGGAATTATGAAATTTAGAAATTCCTTTATGGGAAAAAGTGATTGAAAACTTTTGTTGCACAACCTTCAAGGTCAGATATTTCCTTGTCTTTAGCACTAATTCAATGTATTATATAGATTATGAGCTGAGAAGGTAGTAGGAAGCAAATATTTTTATTATTCTTGTATTATTTTTATTTTCCACTAATTTCTTGTTAATGGTGTTTTTCAATATAAATATTAACATTTATCACTCACAAATCATGATACATTGTTGAAGTTTCTTTATAATGTCTAGTAGCTATCAGGATAGTTTGGTTTTAAAGTTATTGCATAAATGTAATCTTATTTTGTTTAAGGAAATGAAGTGGTCTTCAGTGAAGGTAGCTCAGAGCTGCCTGTAAGATGACGACTACTTACAGTATGTCTTTTATTTGTCCCTAGTTCTTCAGTCTTGGAGTAGAAGATGCTGGATTCTGTATCTCTTAATTTGATTTCTGCCCTGAGACTCTCAGTCTTTGTTTTAAGTTAATTTCTGTTCAAGATAGAATGCTTTTTCTCTAGAACGGATGACTGTCACTCTTTGGGCTTTGTTCAGACTTGAATCCTGTATCTGAGCACGTGTGAGTCTCTACTATCATGTTCACTGAGTCCAGCTTCTGTTGCCATGCTGGAAGAGAAAAGAAGGCCTTGTCTAATGACTGTCTTGAAAAGGCGGTGCCTGGTCCACTAGAGAAGTTGGCAGCCGTGAAGGATAAGTCAGTCTTGTGTCCATGTAAGGTATGAGAAGACTTGAGCCTGAACTTATTCATAAAGAAAGTGGTGTGCTGCGTAGTGCCTTTGGTGCCTCAACCTTTTGCAATGCCAAGGGTCTTCCATTTGTAGCTCTGCACTCTGCTTTTCCCTTGCAGCTCTGTAACCTTTCACCAAAGCTGCTGGGTCAGTGTTTCCCTCGCTGTCCTCGGGCTGTTTTTCTCCTGGCCTTGCACACGCACACCCTGATGCTACTGTTATGTCTGGCTTCCCATGGGAAGTGATTGCCACTGGTGTAAGAGTCAGTCGTTTTCACCATCCTTTTCTTGCACCATTTTTTGTAGCTTTTAATTTGCATTAGGAAAAAGACAAGTATCTGAGAAGTGTTATTGAATAATATATGCAAAGCTTAACAGCTGGTTATTTTGTAGCACCAGCCTCTGATCAAAGACTACTCCAATCAGTGCTAATAGCATCGTAAGTGGGGACAGGCAATAGGGAATTTGAACAAATCATGAGGAAATCTGTATAGTTTCTATAGGAAAAGTAGTATGGTGGACCACCTAATGCACTGGAGAGGACACCTGGAAGATTATGCTTATTGGGAAGACCCTGTCAGTTTTCTTCCTGACTAGCCACTGGACAGTTTTGCCTTTCCCCTTTCCATTTTCTCCTTTTGCTTTTACAGTTCCTTTTCCCTTTTTCTGTGTTTTTCTCTTTTTATCCACACCCCTTTTTTTTTTTTTTTCCCAAAAGAAACTTTTATTATTGGAGTTGATGCATGTCATGAGCTATAAACTCTGCAAGTAAATCTTTATCCACTCGGTGGATAAAGAACTGGCTGGATGGTCACACTCAAAGAGTTGCGATCAACGACTCGATGTCCAGGTGGAGACAAGTGACAAGTGGCGTTCCTCAGGGGTCAGTACTGGGACCTGTACTGTTCAACATCTTTGTCGGTGACGTGGACAGTGGGGTCGAGTGCACCCTCAGCAAGTTTGCCAATGATACCAAGCTGTTTGGCGAGGTAGACATGCTGGAGGGGAGGGATGCCATCCAGAGGGACCTGCACGGGCTGGAGAGGTGGGCCCAAGGCAACCTCATGCAGTTCAACAAGGCCAAATGCAAGGTCTTACATCTGGGTTGGGGCAATCCCAAGCACAAATACAGGCTCGGTGGGGAATGGCTGGAGAGCAGCCCTGAGGAGAAGGACCTGGGTGTGCTGATTGACGAGAAGCTCAACATGAGCCAGCAATGTGCGATTGCAGCCCAGAAGGCCAATCATATCTTGGGCTGCATCCAAAGAAGTGTGGCCAGCAGGCCAAGAGAGCTGATTCTGCCCCTCTACTCCACTCTCGTGAGACCCCACCTGGAGTACTGCATCCAGCTCTGGAGTCCCCAACAGAAAAAGGACGTGGACCTGCTGGAGCGTGTCCAGAGGAGAGCCACAAGGACGATCTGAGGTGTGGAGCACCTCTCCTATGACTAGAGGCTGAAAGAGTTGGGGCTGTTCAGCCTGGAGAAGAGAAGGCTCCGGGGAGATCTTATTGCAGCCTTCCAGTACCTAAAGGGGTCCTACAGGAGAGCTGGGGAAGGACTTTTTACTAGAGCATGTAGGGATAGGACGAGGTGGAATGGCTTTAAACTGGAAGAGGGCAGGTTTAGATTAAACATTAGGAAGAATTTTTTCACTTTGAGGGTGGTGAGGCACTGGAACAGGTTGCCCTGAGAGGTTGTTGAGGCCCCATCCCTGGAGGTGTTCAAGGCCAGGCTGGACATGGCCTTGGGCAACCTGGCCTGGTGGGAGGTGTCCCTGCCTATGTCAGGGGGGTTGGAATGTGATGATCTTCAAGGTCCTTTCCAACCTAAACCATTCTATGATGTAAAGGTGCTTACAGACTTGTAATGAGAAGTCTGGGTAAGTGTGCTAATATATTGATATGCCTGTTTAAATACAAATTGTCTGATAACTTCTCTCATTTTACTTTTTGGTCAAACAGAAATCATACATCCTCTGAGCCTTCATTTAGTTAACCTAAGTTTACACTTCTGGTTGATTTTCATGTAAGAATATCTCTATTCCTCCAGATATTTTTGTGCCCTTATCTGAATTTATATGTCTTCAGCAAATGTAACCAGAATGGTAGTCTGTGCCCATGGAAACCTCATTAGCACCTTGTCCAAGAGTGGTAATACTCTTTGTCTTTTTAAAAAAGCTCAATTGATGTGTCCTAAGATGTATTCACATCGAACTGGAAGTTTCATTTCCTGTTACTTTTTGTCACACTCATGATTACATTAAATCACAGAAGCATTCAAGTTGGAAGGGACCTTAGGAGGTCTGTAGTCCAACCTCTTGGTCAAAGCAGTCAACATAGAGTTCAGACCACATTGTTTAGGGGTTTGTCCAATTCTGTTTGGAAAACCTCCAAGGAAAGAGATTCTACAATCTCTCTGGACAATCAGACCCAATACTTAATTATCCTCATAGCAATTTTTCTTCTTTATGTTGAGTCATAACCTCTCAGTTTCAATTAATGACTAATGTCTCTTGTTCTTATGCCAGGCATGTCTGTGAAGAGCCTGGCTCCACCTTGTTGGTAACCTCCTCATAGGCACTGGCAGGCTAGTGTTAGGTCCCTGCTAAAGCCATACCATCTCCAGGCTGAACAAGGTCAGCTGTCTCTCAGCTTCTTCTCATAGGGCAAGTGCTCCAGCCCCTGACTGTCTTGATGGACTCAGGAGGAGACATCTTTCAGTTATTGGGAACATGAAAACTAGATGCAGTATTCCAGATGAGGTCTAGTGCTTGGATAAAGGGGAACCCTAAAACTTCATATTGATAAATCTACCAAATAGTAAAAAGCACAAGATTCTGAAAATCCGTGAATAAGGCATTGAGCAGAACTGTACTGTCTTGAGACCATCAAATTAATACAAGCTATTACGTGAATTTGTTATTTCAGCTTACACAGAAACACAGTTCATTCAATAGTTCTTATCAGAAGAGTTCTTCAGTCATGTTATTTTGGAGTAGGGAAGCAATGTGACATTGGAATTTTATTTTAAAACACTTTACATGCATTAAAATATCTCCTTTACAGAAGCATGTGAAGAAAATGACATGACACAGACATTCTGTATGTCTAGGCTTTTAATTATACGAAACTAATTATTCAAGTTTTTGACAGTTATCATTAAGTCCCCAGGGTGCCTAACTATTGAACTGAAATCTTGCTTTGACAAGAGGTGGGTGAACTGCAGGCGTGAATGTAAGATTTCCAAGGAAAAAAGTTGAAATGCTAAATTTCAAATGGAAAATAAGCAGCATGCACACAGTAACTGTGTTTAGTGGGTAAAATGCATAAATTATTGGCATTTTCCCTGATTCATAGATAGCTATTCAGTTGTTCGTATATAGCTTAAGATGAGAGGAAAATGCTGACAATATACAATAGATACAGCTATCACTTTAATCTTTTATGTTTCTTCTTTTCATAGACAATATAACCAACATTGATTAATAAGCCACGCTGTTAATGAAGTGCAATTTTGATATTTCATATTGGCGTTGAAGCTATTTTATTTGGAATATGAATAGTTACTCTATATATTCTCTGAAAACATATTATAAATTTAAAGATTAGCAAGTTGAAATGGAAAATAGTAGTCAGTAGCTAAAATGGATTATAAGGAATCTTTTAATGTGGGTTAGGTCTGCCCTGCTGACCTCCGTCATCCTCACCAGGGATCTAGCTGGAGGTTGCCATAGGATCCTTTTTGGCCTCTGTGTACTCAGTTTTCCTTCCATAAAAATCAGATTAAGTAGGGAGCAGCAAAGAACTGAAGTTCAATCTCATCAACAGCCACAGAGTGAAGACATGGTCAAGATGCAGCCCTGGGGCAATCTGGGCCACAAGAGCTCACAGGTGTGAATAGTTTGGAGGGGAATCCAAACCAAGATAAGAGTTAGAGAAAGGTGTTTTCATTTGTAAGTGATATATCTAGGCTTAACTTCTGGATACTCTCTGTAGTAGCAGCCTAGCAATCCATTCCTCTTACATGTGTACAGTCCTTGCTTGAAGGTGGATTTGCAGTGATTGCAGACGATTTGCAGTGAACACAGAGCACTACGTAACAAAGGAAAGCCACCTTTTACAGAATCACAGAATCACAGAATTATCAGAGTTGGAAGGGACCTCTAGAGATCATCTAGTCCAACTCTCCTGCTAAAGCAGGATTGCCTAGAGCACATTACTCAGGACTGCATCCAGGCGGGTCTTGAAAATCTCCAGGGAAGGGGACTCCACAACCTCCCTGGGCAGCCTGTTCCAGTGCTCTGTCACCCTCACCGTAAAGAACTGTTTCCGTGTATTTGAACGGAACTTCCTGTGTTCTAACTTGTGCCCATTGCCCCTCGTCCTGTCACTTGGAACCAATGAAAAGAGCCTGGCTCCATCCTCCTTCAACCCACCCTTTAGATACTTGTACGCCATAATAAGGTCTCCCCTCAGCCTTCTCTTCTCCAGGCTAAAGAGTCCCAGCTCTCTCAGCCTTTCCTCATAAGGGAGGTGCTCCAAGCCCTTAATCATCTTAGTTGCCCTTTTAGAGATGCTAGTTCTCCTATTTTGAACATATTAGTCTCTTATGAAAATCTGTGAATGAAGTAAGCATCAAAGAGGGTATTCAACTGCTCTTGATAAATCCAGGTTTCTTACACAAAGTCTCATGGAAGAATATGAAGTATCTATATCTATTTTATGCTGTCACATACACCTTGTCTCCCACTCTTTTTTTTTTCATCTCCCTGAAAGAAAGAAGTAACAGTCCTGATATGAAAATGTTATTGAATATTGTTATTTTTTAATCATTTGGAACAGAAGAGTTCAAAGTTTCCCATTGACTGGAAAATGAAGTTAGTAAGTGCTTTTTTTTTTGTAAGCTTTCATCATAAACTAGTGCAAAAGATATAGGATTAATGTGATTAATGGATGTGTAACCCTAGATTTTTACTACATTGTGGTGAAAAACATGACTGGAGCAATGCCAGCCTATTCATGGGATGAGACTTCTTTTAGGATTTCTAAGAGCTGATCAACCATTCTTTTTCCTTGTGCTAATGCATGTTATTGATACTGATTCGAATTATGAAGAAAATGTGGATTTGAAAATAAAGTGATAGGAACAAGCATCTTCTAAACGATTCACTGAGGAGGACACAGTGTTAGGAGCTTGATTGAAAAGGTCAAGGATTTTAAATACCCTTGAGGAGTTTTGCCATTGACTATAATCAGGTTAGGATGTTGCCTTTGCACGTGATTTTCACCTCTTGATGGGCTATTTGGATTGGGAGAAACAGATAAGATTACAAGGAGAGCTTGTGAGAGCCCTGTTCAAGGTTCACATCTACTGAAGACATGCACTGTGGAAGACTGTAGTATAGTCATCTCTTTCCCAGCCAGGAGCAGGAATGGCAGGGAGAATAGAAGTTGGGATTGCAGCTAGCAGCAGTTAAGTGCTCATTTAGTCATTAGGGCAACCCAGAGAGGCTGATAAAATTTAGACAGACTGTCGAAGCAGTGGAGGAGCTACAAAAGCATATAAAAAAATAATTCCTGATGATTTTTCTTTGCCATCTCTTATTAATTACCTTTAAATAATTTTAATAGATTTTGGCATGCACTCCAGGTGCATTTTCCCTACATCAGAATATCTGCATGCTTCTGTCCTCAACATCACTAGTTTTCCTTAGTGATACCTAAATAAAAGGTTGTAGCTTCTTCAGTCTATTCTGATTACATGCAAACAGAGCGTGCTGGTATGCGTAGGAGATTTTTTTGGGTGTCTGGCAAATGCAATCCTTTTTCTCTAGGCCACAAAGTATCAACAGAGCTGCTTCCACAATTTCCCTGCAATTTTTATGGAGAGTCTACGTACATTGCATGTGAGAAATGTGGAAGTGCTGATTGACTTTGTAGTGATAAATCAGGTGTCATTTCTGACCCTGCTTCCCATTTACTTACTCTCAGTGATCACCCGTACTTCTGGAGTGAGCTGCTGGGGTGTTTGTCGCCTGTGAAGTCTGTATGCATCATTTCTCCTCACACCTTTCATTTCTGTGGAGTATTTGTATTGCGGTCTTTGTAAGAAGAGACTGGGCTAGGACAGAGGACAGGAGACACAACTGAGAATCTGTCTTTTTCAGGTGATGTTTGGACCATAACTTAGGTTTTGTGCATACAAATGTCACAAAGATCAAGATACACTTTTGTATAAATCCATTACTGTGTTGAGAAAAAAGGTATGTGTTCTTTGCAGTGATTTCAATCCAAGCATTTTAGGAGAGAGAATGAAAAGGCATATTTTTCATATTTTAAGGCCACAGAAATACAATTAAAATGAAGGAAAAGTAAGTTAGATTAAAAAGATTCTTTAAATTCTGCTTGCTTACTCTGGTGGAGGGCAGTTTTTCTTCCATGAAATTGATTAACTGTGATATGTAAGCTAAAGTATTTATCTTAAAGTATTATATGATTGCTTCTTTTTCAGGTCCCTATTGTTGCGGTGTATATACGGTGATTGCATATTACTCTCCTTTGTGCAAAAGAACACTATATAGCTTCCTGCTCCAGATATGTTAAAATCAAGATAATGAAAAGACCAAAATCTGTCATGTATATAGTTATGTTCTAAAATGAATAATAGCTGCATAGATTGCCAAGGCTAGAACGGGGGTCTAATCTATTTATATTGTTTCGTTTATATTTGTGGTTTTTTTTGTTGGTTTTTTTTTTTTTTTTCAAGTCATACATCACAAAGGGATATGGAGTATGTGCTAAGCACACAGAAATCAAAGCAAAGTCAATGAGTCTTCATCCTTAAAGCAGTTGCTGAACATCAGTGCAATGATCCATCAGATTTTTATATGCAGGCTATTATTCTCTTATCTACAGACTTTTTCCACTAATGTTGCTGCTTCAGTTACGCAAAGGAATAATTAACTGTACTGATATTAACAGAGCTGATATTACTGACACATATCAAGGTAAATAAAATGAGAGTCTGACTTGCATAAGGTTGAAAATATGTTAGCTAGTGATTCGGTCTAATTATACTGAATTAAATCTAATTGCATATCGTCATCCAGTCCCCAGAATTTTAATAGTAATTGGATTCTCATACTTCAGGTGATTTTTAAAAATCTGAAGCATGTAAATTATGTGGAACTTCTTCTGTAAAATGGAAGTTTCTGGAAAAACGAAGCACTGTTTAAAGAAAATTACACATTTTGGTCAGCAAGGTTTTGTCAGAAACTATTAATAAAGACATAAGATTAATGTGAATAATCACTGTATAAGTCTAGGTTTTTCACTTGTTTTATTTTATTTTATTGTGTATCATAATACTTTATTGTGTAACACAGAATTACATAAGTTTCATATTTTGTTATGAAAAGAGGGTACTAATAATATTTCTGTTTTGAAAGATGACTGCTACATCTGAATTCTCTAGATTTACCCTGGTGTAGAATAGTGTTGGCTGTGGCATCAGTAGAACTACAATTGTAGATACAATTTTTGTGCAGAAGATAGCTGAAGAAATAATTGTCCCTGAATCAGGAATTCCTATAGTTCTAACCATTTTCCAGCTGGTTAATTGTTTAAAGTCAAAGTAATGTTGTGCATACGGGCAGTAAGCATTGATGTTACATAGCAAATGGTTCTTGAAACCAGTTATGTTTCATTCTGCATCTGTCTTTAAAAAATGTATTGATTAGACACTAAGAACAGTGCTCCCAGAAGAAATAAAGGGAAGTTTAAGGGAGTGAAAAATATTTATTTTTTTTTTTAATCTGAAATAGATGAGGAAGCTCTTTGGTTTAGTAACTGCAAGGTTACTCAGTGCTGTGGTTCTTATTCCCTAATAGTAATAAATTGGAATTCTGTCATTTCACTTTACATTGATTTTTCTTTTGCAATGCATCTGAAAATTAATAGAAGCTTTGCCTATGTTATTGCAGTTCTGTAGTAAAAGGAGAAAAAATAACTTTCATCCTAAGAGTTGCATGTGAGAGTAAAGCCAGTACAATTGTAATGATTTAAGTGGAAGTGAATGTTTCTGGAAAGTAAATGGAGGTTTTGGACTTGGATATAAGGGCTAACACAGGCAACTGGCTTAGTCAAGGTCTATTGGCTGATGACAACTAGAAAATACTCAGAGCCAACCAATGTTGCTGACGAAGTATCACCTGGGAGCAATAGGAAGTGAGTATGAAACGAAAGAACTCTTCTTCTCAGTCCTGCCTCTAACCTCACCCTGGAAGCTGTAAGAAGAGGTCACTACAGAACTGGCATTATATCTTGGATCTATTCCAGAGAGTCCCCTTTTTTTTTCTGTCTCTCACTTGATCAAGAGTCATAGCAAGGGTTATGCCAACACCTTGTATACCACAGAAGGAAAACATCTCTTTCACATAGCTGTAAGATATATCATGAGTCAGATAAATATTGAAAGAGCTAATGAAGACAGTCTCAAATTAAAAAAACAAAACCAAACAAAACCAAAAAACTCCAACACATTTTTTTATTTGAATACCCGTATTCCCATTGTCCTGGAAATGTATAGGACATACATATATTTATGCCTGGATAGGGAATAGCATGAAATAATAGTGAAGCGTGATTGTTCCTTGATTTTTTTTTTTTGAAGGCCCACTATATTTTGATGCTGAGTTCCAGATTAGAAAGAGTCATCTTTCATGTCCCAGTGGAAGTAAACTATATTTAATAATATAATTGAATTTATTTGCTATTCAGTGCATAATTCCTGGAACAAAAAAGGATCAACAGAAGAGCCCTCCATTCTGTGTAAGGTTGTAAAATCTGCTATTTTGTTATAGAATGGGGTGTATTTTTCCTTCTTTTCTTATTACTGACATACAGAAAGTAATTATAGCTTTGTGTGTGAGCACTGGAGACAATTTGGAGGCAACTGAATAGCTGAAATAAAGCTGAAGGAAAGGCACTTTTAACACCTCAGTTTTTAGAATAATGAACTGTGAAGAAACTGTGGCCTCACCTGTAAGAGAAAGAGCTGAGCTCTATGTCACTCTGCAATAAGATTAAATGCAGTCAATTTCAATTTGCTGTTTCAGTAGCAAAGGAGGACATTTTCTGTATGATTCATGCAGAAAGAATGTTTGTTTCTTTATAATCTTATTCAGATTTCAGTAACCCTCTAATTACTGTGTCCAGTGGGCATAAATACTATTTAGATAAAGCCGAATGCTGTGACTATGTCTAAGCATAGAGTTTTATCCATGATTGCTCATGAAGGCTGGGATTTGTCTTCCTGCACGGGGAAATGTTAGATGCCACTCTAAAACTATAAATCTGAATTTAGTTGTAGCGAAATTGCTCTTGATTATAGGACTAATTTCCCTATGTGTACAACTTTCTATCCTCTAGATGCTCAGGCCTACATCCCAAGCCATTGCATCTCTCTGTAGGCTCATCTAGTTGTCTAAGCATTCTTAAGCATGCAAGGTGCTGGCAATATTGCCCAGCAATCCAATTAATTTTCTACTTTTGTTCTTCCATCTTCTGACTACTGCACTGCACCATATCCCATAGAGAAGGGTCTGGAGTCCAGGAATATTTCAGGGTGCCTATGTACATTGTCTCTTCTCAAACTCATTGTAGACTAACTGGTTAAAACAATTACGAGAGGATGCATCTTACCCAGGGAAAACAGCTTGCCAGTATATTGGCCTGGTGGCTATGTAGTCATGAGTAATCACAGTGGTGTTACCTATACACATTAAAGGGCACACACTGAGCCAACATTGATACATTCTGTGCTGGTACAAGATATTCTTAAACATGATGGTGCATCCTTTTGTGAGTAAGGATGTTTTCTTTCCCTATATTTTTCCCCACAGCTTTTTCCCAGTCTCCATAGCAGCCTGAGTTCCAGTCTGTCTCACAACTCTAAACAGAAGGCTCTCTACCAGCCATAGGCAACCAGCATGGACAAGTCTTATCCTAGTTTTTTCCCTCTTTCTGGCCTGAACAATGCAGAATTTGGGATCACAAGCCTCAAGAGGGACAACTTATTGTGGGAGGAGAAGGAAAAAGAATCGTAGAATACCAGGTTGGAAGGGACCTCAAGGATCATCTGTTCCAACGTTTCTCGGCAACAGAAGAGCTCATCTTTTCCTGAGACAAGTTCTGCCATGCTTAGCTTGCAAATCACAGAAACCCTCTGCATAATGAGTGGATTCTTCCAAGTTGCAAGATGTGCAACAGCCACTATTCAGCTCTGCCTGCAACTTCTAATGCTTCTTGTCCAGCTTTCATGAAACTCCAGCTATATGCCCGGAGAATGTCTGCATGTAGTCAACCTTTGATGGCAGGAAGGAGATGACAACTAAAGCAATACAGGCTTGACAGACTGAAAACAGTGACGCTTGAGCAGCATCCCACCATTGTTTAGTGTATAAGAGATTACTAGCACACAATTTTGGATAAGCCAAGTACAAAACTTGGAGACAGTAGACAGGCATGAGTACCTTCTCAAGTGCCTTCAGCACTTGGTGCTTCAGGCCTAACTAGAGGTATCAGTGGAGCATGCTTAAGCAGCGTGAGTATGTGCTCCTAGCATGGACAGTCAGCAGTTTTGGCCAGGTCCCACTCATGTTACACATTCAAAACCAGCTTAGGTTTTACTCTTTATTTCTCAAGTCTGTGATTCTACAGGTCGGTAACTTCCCACATGATTCTGATTCTTTGCCTGCTCATGACCAGGAGAACAGGTCTAAGTAATGTCTGGTGTGTGTTTAAGATATCTGGTGTGTGTTTAAGATACAGGGGAGTGAGTAGGTGTCTGGAGACAGTACTTGTGATCTTTGGCTATGCGGACTGTGAAATACATCCTGGATAGGGGACCTAATGAAAAAGATGGTTTAAAGCAACTTGATAATGCTGTGTCTTTATTTTGTGTGTTTCTAGATTGAGCTGAAAAAGTGGATCAAGACGGCATTGATTCAAGTTCCCCTCCTTCAGACTGGAGTGGACCCTTGAAACTGGCAGTCGTGTCCTCCCTCTATATGTGATAATGCTGCTTCACTTGATCTGTCCTAGTCATATCCAGGAGAGAGCTGACATAGCAATGCTAGGAGTGGGACAGCTGTGTTTGGTCTGAAATCAAGCTTGGAGGTCCTGCTGTGTAAGAAGTTTTCCTGTTTTGCATTTCTTAAGTAGTTAGGTGTCTACTGTGCCGCAGGCAGTTCCAGTAGAGAACAAGAATGCTGGGAGAACTGGAGTGTCTAAGAGCAGTACTTAAGAGGTCATGGTGGTGCTTCAGTGCAGGGCTTCATTGCCTGCCTTGCATGGTGGAGTTACAAGTCCTTGTTCTGCAGCTGGGGAATGATTGTATGTAAAAGCTCACATGTTCTCTTTCTGTCAGATACAGGTGGCAAGATAGGTCTTAATTCCCCAGTTCTTGGGGCTGGCACTTGTGTAGGATATATAGCCTATCACATCCGGCTTTCTGTTCTGCTGAATCAGATTAAGTTGCCTGTACATGTATCTAGCCTAGAACTTCAGCTTCTCTGAGGCAGTTTTCATGTAAGAGTAAGTTTTGGCATGATGAGTATGAAAGGACAGTTCTGACTTCTTCAAGTGTCAGCTTCCATGTTTTTAACTGCTTGGGCAGTTTGTCTGGCAAATATCTAAAAGAGCGTATGTCCTCTAGGCAGAACCTATATATCTTTATCCTTGAACTTCATTTCTGTCCAACTGCCACAATTAGTAGCTGTAGACACAAACTTAGTCTAGTTCTTCCTCAGTACCTTAGGGGAAGTCATTGAGATCCAGGAACCTTGTCTGAGACCTGTGGATGTATTTCTAGGCTGTGCCTCTGGTATGGGTCTGGGAGAAGGTCCTGAGGCAGGAGAGGTTGTCTGGAGACAATTCTGGTGCTTCAATGAAGTTGCCCCTAGGGTACACTATCAGGGTTGGTGGCAGCCTGTGAATGTTTATATGGAGCTCCATGGAAGGGGCAGATGTTGCTTGAAGCCCAGGATAGTACTCACAATTTCTGGATACTGAGCTTTTTTTAAACTTCTACTCAGAATGTTGCCTTCTCCTAGAGTACCTGATGTTATTCATGGTCCTGACGTATGACCATGAAATTTTCCTGGTAGTGCAGTTATACGTCCACATGCAGCCTTCCAAATGTGGTCACATATGGCTCCCAGATCTCCCCATTGCTATATAATCTGTACCATCCTGACTTGTGCCAAGGGATTTCCTTTAGAAATGAAATGGCTGTTTCTCTAATTTTTACCCATAAGCTTTAGTAGAGGCTTTCAAAAGGGAGGGTGAGTTATGGTGGCTTGGCAGTGTGGCAACAAACTTTTTTTAGCTTGTTCCTTGAATGTTTTTCCTGGAGAGTTGCTTTTTAAATGATACCAACATATTTCTTCCCGAATTGAACATTTGAGGAAGTAGGTGAACACAAGAGTATTCAGCAAGTGCTACAGAAAGTCTCATATCCATAAAGACGTCAGTGGAGAACTTGTTCATAGCAGTGCTGCTTCTCTGCAGCTCTTAAGGGGAAGTACACTGCTATCGCTTGAAGAAGTCACTTCTTTTTTCTGTTCAGAGTTATAATAATTCATCCTTCCCCCTATGGCATTTATGGATCCCTTCTGTCAGATGTTATTTAGATTAGATACACCATCACATGTAGATATGAAGATAGGTTATGTGAAAAAGGACCTCAGTTCAGCTTTTAAAATTGGCATAGATAAGTGACAGCCAAGAGCTTTCTGGGCTTAGGTCAGGCTTATGCATCTAAATCATTTAAGACTCTTAAAATAAACAGTAATTCATGGTTCTTCTTAGCTGTTTTCACACATTCATAAGGGAAAAATTCACCTACACTTGCTATGAAATTAACAGTATGCATACAACCAGATTAAAAAAAAAAAGTGGTTCTTTACTTCTTTCCGTCAAGTGAGATTTTAATTTTCTGGATGAATGCTTTTTCAAAAATACAGCTTTGTCTTTCAAATTCCTCTTTCGAACTACCTGTTTTAGAAATTAATCTCTTTCTCCCAACTCATTTCTCCTTTCCACTGTGTAGTTTCTTGAATGGATTGTAAAATCACTCATGCTGTAGTCACTCTTCCCTAGAGTAGTTTCCACGGTATTTTGTCTTTATATCACAGTCGTACCTCTGAGTCCTTGTTGCACTGAGCAGGATTACTTTTTCAGTGTTTGTGGCTTAAATTCTTACAGAGATTCCACTTTTCTCTCCAGGTTCTTCTACGAGCCATGAAGATTTTGTCTTAGAGTACTTAAAGACAGTATTTTATGTAGAAATGTTTACATACCTGCAATTTTGAATATTGCACCTTTTTATCTTTATTTATTTCAAAGGGTTGGAAACTGAACTTCTTTCTTTCTAAAATACATGCCCATAACCTTTTAAAATGAAATTAATGTAATTGAAAGTGATGGACTCAGTAGTATAGTATACTTAAAACTGTTCAGCGAAGCTGCTTTTGCTAAATAAAAATTTGAAGTTACTATTTATTAAAGCATGTGGTGTGACAATTTTGTGAAAAGAATGAAATGCATTATTACAATACATATGTGCAATATTATTGAATACAATATATTTGTATGTACATGCAGCATGCACAGAACTTAATTGTTAAATTAAATGTACAATTTATTTTTCATTTATTTTCACATTTATTTTAAATGCTGACTAACATACAGGAAAGGTGTCACACACCTAGCACCAGCAAATGGAATGCAGTAAGCAAGTTATAGTCAGTAAATAAATTTCATATGTAAATCCATACTGTCAGTTGATGTTATCAGAAATACATGTCTGTTAAATCTAAATCTAATATTGAAAGTTTGTTCCTTTCAAATTTTGATTTCATAATTTAGAACTGGGTGCCGCAAAACATACACTAAGGTACTCCAAGTGAAACCAAGGAATGATAGTTCTCAAAGTAACCATGACAGATACTGGGCTTCAGTGCTCTTTAGAAGTAGTACTGTAGCTGCTTAATTTTAAAGATGCTTACCCTGTTGTTTTTTATCTTTTCCTGTCAGTTTGATTATAGTAGTATTCTTTGAACACTTACTCAGTGATTATTTTTTTTTACTGTAGAGGGGTTAAATACATTTTCTCTGATAATCTTGGTAGAAAGCTGGGGTTTTAGCTCAAAGCAAAGATTGCACAGATTGAGAATTTTATCTGTGTTTTCGATCAAGAAAGACCTTTTGAAGAAAACAACGACACATTACCTAGATAGCAAATCTCTTACATTTATTTTGTGAGTTTCAGTTTTCTTTTATGCTTTTTCTTTGACTTTTAGTGATGAATGTGATTCATAGGAGACGAAGGAACCCTTTGACATTCTGTTTCAGCAACAGTGGAAGTGCTGTAGTCAAAGGAAAAAACATAGATGGGGGAAGGAAAATCATAGAATTTGATTACATCAGTGGGCAGTGTTGAAAAGAGAGGATTCTTAAAAATCAGAATGTTGGATTGATAGCTAGGGAGCACATCTAAACAGGACTATCTTTGTAATGTTATTGGCAAATACAAATAAGTATATAGACAGATATCTGAAGAGAAATTACAGGAATATACAGATTCATTCCTATGCTATAGATTGACATAAGATGACATAGACAGCAAGGCAAAATATTACCTTTCTCCAAGCTGATTAGAGAAGCTCAGGTTGAAGGTGGTGCTGGAAGAACACCTGGGACACTCAACCAGCTGGATACATATCATCTAGGAGTATGAATGTGCCAGTAAAGAAAGGAATTATAGAAAGTTTTTAAAGCTTGATCTGAGGAAGAAAAATATCAAAATAAATCAATTGTGGGTAACACTAAAGTTATGTGAACAAAGATGTATGTTGGCA
This sequence comes from Vanellus vanellus, assembly GCF_965231255.1. NCBI lineage: Eukaryota > Metazoa > Chordata > Aves > Charadriiformes > Charadriidae > Vanellus > Vanellus vanellus. The sequence continues at coordinate 34,423,340 of NC_138906.1, forward strand.
AGGTAGTTGCTGAGGCTCTGTAATGAGATCAGAGAAAATGGTTATGGTACGGGGAAATCTGTAAATGTAGAGGGAAAGCCGGCACACAAGATTGGTGGTAATATTGGCACCTGGGGAGAAAGGCATTCTGAGCAGCTGGGCAAATAAGGTGATGAGAGGGAACATCTGAGTAATAGGATGATGACTTGTATAGAAGAAAGGCTGAGTTGCTGGTAGCTAGCTTGGGGGCTGCTTTGAGAGGATGGGTCTAAAATGAGCATGAAAATGTAAGTTTTGAGAGATAGCCTAATGTTTTCCTTAATTATGTTTGAAGAGTGTTCTGGTGGATATTATTGTAGGAATGTCAAACTGTGAATGCTGGAAGAATCTGATTTAAGTGTCAAGACTCAGTATGGGTGCTTAGCAGGAGAGTTACTTTGGTGTAAGATGGAGTGTATAGAGAACTGTTGAACTTGGAGATCTTACCAGTGAAGGCTATATTACGATGTAGGACCTAATATTGAGCATTTTGGTATGTTGACAGCTCAAATTGTTTTGTTTTGTTCCCCCCCCCTTGTTTTTAATCATACTGTTAACATAGAAGTTTCTGAGCTTGATACAACCCTGATATACTGATTAGGTCTTTAATGATGTTGATAGTAATAAGCTCAGGTTTGTTCTATGTTCTGAATATACCCTTCAAGTATTCATTATTAACCTAATCAGATTATTTGTAGCAGTCATTTTACAAACTATACTTTAAGTGCTAGCAAGATGTAATTGCATTTAAGTATGGGTTTGGGTTGGGTTTTTTTAGTGTGGTTGGTTTTTTGAGACTAAATCAGTTGCTCTTTTGATGTCATTAGCCAGTGCACTTCAGATATTAAACTTGTCCTTCCTTTTCTTATGTAACACGGGTGTGTCACCAATTACTTTTCTGTTTCTTTTTAGAAGCACTTAAGGGCAAAATGAGGGTCAAATATTGCACTGTAATCGAATAAGGGCCTGGCTTTTTTTCTTTTCTGTGATTATGCTGCACTTTCTTTGGTGAAAAGTAAGGTATGTGCCTAACTTCATGTTTGTGATTAGCTTCATTGATTGTTTCTTGGATGACTTGGAAGATAGTTTGCCCTTGTTAGATCAGGTCTTTAAATCGTACAAAGAACGTGCATTGTAAATGTGTTCACAGTTGCATAAATGCAGCTAATGGGTCCCAAGAGGCAGATAAACACCACAGTATTGTGAATGGAATAACCTGTAATAAGCACACTGGCCCTTTCCAAAAATTAGTCAAGTTTGAATTAGTACTAGGCAAACTCCTTTGAAGGGCTAAAGTAAGTCAATGCAACAGGCAGTATGTATAGTATAAAAGAAGATGTGGGAGATACAGGAAAATGGAATATAAACATAAAGAGATTGAGTTTTACTTACTGTGCTGCAAATGATTGGAGCTTTTAGGAGTGGTGTAATTAACCTGTAATGTATGGAAAATTGATTTAGTGTGTCTGAACAGGAGAACCAGAGTAAATTCTTTCATTCCAAGCTGCTGCACTGTTCATGCTTTTGGCAAATTTTAGCCTGACTATCTGCTGTTCTACCATAATCATACCTGTATGAAGACCTAGTGTTTAGTCAAGTGATGTGGCAATCCCGGGCAGAGTGGGTTTGATCGTTGGAAGAAGTGGTGTTAAAAAAAGCTTTGGAACTGTTGATAGCAGTCACTGAATACCAGCTACATCTCGGAGCATTAGTCATAGCTCTGACTTCTGGAATACCTGTTGTGGCCAGTGAAGGGATGTCAGAGATCTGTATGAGCTATTGTTTAGTCATATTTGTACAGATACCCCACTGAATACTCCTAGTTGTATTTTCAGAAGAATTGGAGGTTGGAAGAGGGCTGTGGCTACAGTAGGTTATCATGCAAATGACAAGAGACTAGGAGGTATGGGATAAATGAAGAGGATTGAGGATCAAAAAAACACCATGATTTTGTAGTCGGTGAACTGGAGAGGAGACAATGCTTTAGAAGAGATAGTAAGAAAAAAAGTGGGCCTAACTATGGCTGGTATTCTGTTGTGCCTTAATCTCAAGAAAGCTTTTACATAGGAAACTTGAAATGTCATTTGAACAATTTTTGGTTTCAAAACAAATGGATTGCTATTGAAGATGTTAAAGTGCTATAAAGGCAATGTGTTGCTGAAGACTAAAGGCTACTATTACCCATAACTGAATTTTTTTCTTTTTTTTTTTTTTTTTTTTTTTTTTTTAAGAAACCTGTGTATAACACTCATTTTCCTTGAAGACTTGAGTTTCTCTTCCACTCCCCAAGTTAATTAGGTATTGACTTGATGTAATAGTAGACTAAGAAATTTGGGATTTCAGATGGTTGACCCAAACCACAAGACGCTTTCCAAAATACTGATAGTAAAATTCAACTTTTCCAGTGTATAGCAAAACAGTTTTAGTGGTAAAAGTGTCCGAGCAGGAGATAGCTTTACTGATGTGAGTGCTACTTGCTCAGTGCTGCTTTTGTATTTAAAGGGGAGGGAGCAGGCCGTAGCACAGGTGGATGAATGGAGCCACACAGTGTCTAGCTTAACCTGTAAAGCAAAAATTTAAATGCTGTTTTCTTCTGGACCAAATTGTCCAAGAATGGTTGGCAGACTGGAAGGAAAATAGGTTTTCTTTTTGGCAACTCTTAATGTGTCTTTCTAGATGGAAGCTAAATGTCTGTTGGACGCGTGCTGAATGTTGATTTCCTTTGTGTGTCCTGTTCTTGCATTCTGCTTCTTGTCAGCTTAATTATCCAGACCTGCTTCATTCACCTGACCAAAATTAGGTGACCAACCTTCATGTTACGGGCTGCGCACCAAAATATTAATGTCTAACAAGCCCAAGATCTAGGCCAGGGGTACTCTGGGAGTGGTTTGCAGGCAGGAGATAATGCTGGTTCCATTCGGTCCCACCTTCCGCTTCACTATAGGATGTGGCTGGTTGGGAGAGGATGTGCAGTTAGACTGCAAGCTCTCTGTCAGCAAACTGTGCTGTTCTGCTTGCTTCTGTAGCTGGAGGATTCTGCTTGTGGGCACAAGGACTTCTGGAAAATATTAGAAGAGGTTTTTTATTTCTTTCCTCCCTACCCCCAACTTTTTCACAGTAGGATCCTAAGGTCTTGAGCAGTGTCAGTGAACCCTTGGCTTGATGTGAGTTAACTAACACCATAGCTTAGTCAAGTTTCCCAACTTTATTTTTTTTTGTCTTAGTATTTCACAGATTAATTTCACATAAGGTGTGTTTGCAGGTTGTATTTTATATCTTTTATCAGCAGGAATCCTTAATTCCCTTCTCTCTTAAATGTTACTGTAGTATTTTTTTTTCCTTGTGTCATCAATAAGAGAGACTGCAGATCAGTTCTGATATAGTATGTGGATTAGATTTCCAATGTGGGGGGAACCCTCCACCCCCAACAACATGGTATTTGGAATTGCATATTCTCAGTGTGCAACCTTAAAACAATCCTTATTCTTACTTTTAGGTGCATTGAGAAAAATAGCATATGTAGATGCAGCTTTTTGGTTTTATTGCTAGTATTTGCACACTCTGTTAGCCCTGTGGAAACAGTGGGGGGAAAAAATTTGAAAAAATAGAGCAAGCATGTAAAAGAAGTAGATCGGTGCAAACACTCATTGGGCACTGCTTAACTGTCCACCAGAATTGCTGTCATAGTCCCTTCTACATTTTTACACACATATAAAGTAGTCTTTTATCCTGGTAAGCAGTAGGAGGAAAGGTAGCTTTTGCTCTCTGGCCTTTCTTTTACCAGGAGGTGATGAGACAGTATAGAGTTTTGTCCATCAAAGTTATTAACAGCAACAAGTCTTTTGTGGTGATTAGTTTATGTTAATGTGTATTGATAGGGTTCAAGTCTTGCATTCTGTAAATCTGAAGTAGGATGCAGACAGGTGTGCATCCACTAACACACATTAAACATGACTGTTGGGGTGAGGTTGAGAAGAGCATATCTGCTTCAGCCAACATGCATCTCTGGCTGAAATTTAATATCCTTATTTGTAGGAAGAGAAGGGATTTGCACACATCTAAAAATGGCGCTTTTTTGACTCTTAGTGTCGTCATTCAGCGATGAATGTTATAACCAGGAGAAAATCTTTTAAGGTCTACTTAGTGCAAGAGACTTCTGACTTGGGGAATCCATAAACTGTAAATCACTGGAAGACTAAACTTGAGAGATGTCAGTGTCCACTTTTTGTGGTTTTGTACACTTCATGTAAGCATGAGATGTTGTGGGAGGGGCCATTCTGTCTGAGATAGATCCACAGCATTTTCCCTTGTATACAAAATGATTTAGAATGAACTTGAAGAGAAGCTATGAAGTTGTAGATCTGCCTGAAATAAAATTGTGTTGTTGCTTTTACTTTTTTGTCCTGAGTACACAGAGTGGCTGCGTGTATTCAAGACCTGCAGTTTGATATAAGGTAAGATATAAGTACCCTCTGAACAACATGGTTTTTAGAGTGAGGTAGCGATCCAGAGATGATAAAGACAACCGATGTCTTTCAATAGTGTGTATTGCAATAGAATCAGAAAGAGGTTATTTCTTACTCTTATATCCTAAATGTTAATAATAGTGGTTATAACTTTTCCACTGGTGAAATAAGCTCTAGAATTCTATATTGGATTTATTATGGGACTGGCTGATCTGATTTTGAGAAAGCAGAGCTGTAGCTTTAAATGCCTCTTTCCCAACGGAGGTTTTTCTGTGGCAGGGAAACAGTAATAGTACATATTTTTCATCAATCAGTTGCTGTAGTCTGTAATGCATTTTCTTTGGCAGATGCCCACATTTAATTGTGACTTCTGTGCCTAAACATAGGTAACAAAAGCCTCTTCATCCTGAGGAAAAGGTTTCTTTCTCACTGACAGTATTAGCAGATATTTCTGACTTGAAAAAATTATTGTATTATTCAAGTAGAGCCTACCATTTTTCTTTCTGAACCTCTTACCTAATTCTCTTGCTATATGAAGCACATCATGAAAAAAACCCCACGTTTCCGGTGAGTTATCAGTATCTGTTATTTTTCCCTTCTACAGTTAGTCATAGGAGTAGAAACAGAGTGAAGACAGAGAGAACTTTTTCCTGGGTCTTGGCACATTGACCTTTGTCTGCACGTGAAGATGTTTTATTTTTGTTAAGGTAAGGATAAAACAGCATGAAACTTTGAAAGAGGCGAAAGATATCACTTTTTCTTTATTGTCCAGAACTTCAACCATTTCAATAAATATTTCAGTGTTTTGAAACTGAAGTAGTAGAACGTTGAAACAGTGCCATAATTTTCAGCAGGACTGAATTTTTATTATTGTGTTAATACATGTTTTCTGCTTTCCCACTGCTGAAATAGAAATGTTTGTGGTCTTGCTCTATTTAAATATCAAAAAGGTACATGACACTGTTGGTTCTTTGATTTGCCTATTGCATGAGTTGCCTTGCACCTCTTTTTTTATTATTTTTCTTTTTCCCCTGTGGTTCCCCGTCCCCCTCCCCAGCTGATGCTGTCATACTTCCATTTATTTCTGAATGGAATTTCTGCATTTCTGAACACTATTGTAACTCTTAGTGCTTCTTTTCCTTGTCTCTTTATCATAATAATTGACTGTTTTAGCTGAAGGCATATCTCGGGATAGAGCTCAGCTTCTTAGATTATCTTCTTTCAGCCTAGCAAATTCTCTCAACCTTTTCCATGTCCTCTTCTGTCTCCTGTTCTGTTTCTCAGCTTCAGGGTTATTTTTTCTTGACTGGCTGCAATTGGGTCTTTTTACCTGCCTCTAAGAAATTTGGCTTCTTCCTAGTTATACTAAAACAAAAAAAATGAGGTGTTGAAGATGTAGCATGCCAGCTTTATAAGGCTTTGTCAGCGATAACGAGAGAGATGCATCTTTTTAATCTTTCTAGGCATTAAAAAAAATGCTTTGTAAGGTGATTCAACTGAACAATGTTAATGGATTAATGCAATACATGTGCAGCTGCAGCATCTGCAGAGCTATTTCTTAGCCCTGAAAAGTCAAAAGGCTGTGCGCTGTTGTCTTCTGTCAACATAGCTTCAAGTGTGTGCTTGCTGTATTATTTATGGAGTTTTTTTGTGGTAGTGTTAGAAACACTATAAATTACTTTGGTAATATTCTTTGGTTCACGCTGGTAGCTGTTTCATTAGTATTTAGCTGTTTCATCAGTATTAAACCTTACACTAACTTCTATAACAACTTCAAATTTTTAGCAGAAGCATCAACTAATCTTTCTTTTAGCTTACCCAAATTAAAAAAAATATGTAAATGTGAACATAGGATAATTGAATGGTTTGAGTTGGAAGGGACCTTTAAAATTCATCTACTCCAACCCTCTGCCTTGGGTAGGGACACCTATCGCTAGACCAGGTTGCTCAAAGCCCCATGCAACCTGAATTTGAATGCTTCCAATGATGGGACACCCACAACTTCTCTGGGCAACCTGTTCCAGTGTCTCGTAACCCTCATCATAAAAATAATTTTTTCCTCATGTCCAATCTAAACCTACTTTCTTTCAGTTTAAAACCATTGCCCCTTGTCCTGTCACTATAGGTCTTGGTAAAAAGTCTCTCTGATCTTTCTTATAAGCTTCCCTTACATATGTTGAAGAGCCGCAGTAAGGTCTCTCTTTACTTATTTGTACAAGATAACCTCAACTCCATGAGGTTATCTCATTCTTCATTTTACTGGGAAGTCAGGTTATGGACTAGCGCTGAAATAGCTGAATACTCCATAACTTTCTGTGGGCAAGTAGAAGGGTACTTTTTATTATTATTTTGTTTTCAATCAATTACCTACGTCACTTATTTTCTTAAATTTTATAATTGGCATATTAACCAGAAAAATCTTTAGTCACAAATCCTGGATGTTGCCCGTAGTCTTACTCAATCTTTAGCTAGATGAGAGATCCCTGAAAAGAAGGCTTATGCCACATTTGCCTGGGTCTTGTTTTTTGAGCCTGAAATGACCTGAGATTTGGCTCACTCGGAATTTGAGTGGGTTTTGAAAGGAGATGACGTCACTATACTAATTTCTTGGGAGACCTCATCCGCTTTTACGCAGGCTATTTTAGCCACAGGTTTATGGTTAGGGATGTTTATGTTCATGAGGAAAGTAGCTTCTTCCAGCTGTGGGACAATGTTGTTCTATAATTACTAGTTTTAAGCTCCAATGCTATATTGCCAATAAAGCATAGTTGACATCGAACAAAGAACTTCCTCATTGTGAATGTCTATGTCTTTATTTAAAGCGTCTGTGTCTTATTAAATAATTTTAACTATTTAGTAATTAATTAGGTTAGGCATTTTCCACTATGTAGAGCGTATTTTTTTTGCATTTATGCTTGCTTTCAAATTTTGTGTTAGGTTTTACTTTGCTGTAACTCTGTTTAGATGAATCTAACCATGTGTCCTAAAGTCAAGAAGAATTTTATTACTATGCTATTAAAGTTGAAAAATAAAATAAAATTTAAAAAATATAGTATTATCTTTATGCTAAGTCAAAAAAAACCCCAAGGTATACTGAAAATATTTCAATATGATGTTTATTTACCAGTCTGTGGTATGGCATGCATAATATCCTCGAATGTAATGATGCAGCTTCTGTTGAAACTTGTTTCTAGTTGAATTTGCAGTATGGTTGGTGTTGTAAGAAAACAAAAGGAGTTAGGTATCTGCCTGAGGAGTCTGCAGCAGGAAATCTGCAGCTGCATGAGTTGTCGCTGACTGCAGACAGGTTATTGGAACTCTGCCAGTAAAAATAACATAAAATCTATTCCTGTTTGTGCATCTGGATTTACTTGCTACAAGAGTTTGGCAGTAAATCCAAACATAACACTATAATTTTAATTATTTTCTCTTATGCTTCTTGCCTCTTGTGGGGGGAAAAAAAATCCAGCACTGCTTTCATTAACTTCTCTTTTTCTATAGAAATACAGTTACCAAAGTGACTTATGCTTGAATGGCAGGTGGCAGTTCATTTGGATACATATGGAATTTTTATATGGGGGGGAGGTGAAAATTATATTTCTGTCAGTTTAAAACGTTAAAACCTGAGTTTTCTTAAAAGTGGACTGTTAAATTCTGCATTGAATATCTTCTAAACTCCTAAACCCCCTTTCCTTTCTGTTGTACTCAAAAACGTTTCATCTGTGCTTTTATCTTAATTCCAGTTCATTCAGAATGTACCAATGCATGTGTTAGGAATTAAAATTTGTAACTCTGGGTTTGGAATTTGTTTTCTTAGTACTGGGAGATCCATCTTGCTGAAAGTTACATCAAAGTTGCTTGTCACATTGCTTCCCCCAGAAGTATGCTGGAAACCTGGTTCTGTTCTACCTCCCCCGTTTATTGTGTCCCTTCCTGCCTCTGTGCCTTTGCTTATCCGTCTGTGCACTCTTCTTTGAGTCCCAAAGGCTTAAGAAATGTCCTATTTTGTTTGACATTAGTTTTGTTTACATTAGTCTGACAGGTGATAGTTTCATTTAGAATTGCATCTGCAACCTGAAAATCTTTTTTGAACGATGACATATTTCCCTTTCAGTTTTAAATTCTATTGGCCTCTTAAAGTTATGCAGCAGTAATTAAAATCATTGCATTATCTAATGTTTGTGATTAACATAGACTGTGATTTATTGAAATCTGCCATAAATGCTGTGTTACCTACCAGCTAAAACAGGGATGAATACTCATTTTTTTTGGTGTAAGAAAACAGCTTCCCCCCAAGTCTTCATGAAACTTGGTGGGTTTTGCTGTGATTTTTCTTGAGGTCTTGAGAATATTAAATCTGCAATTCAAAACTGAATTCTGGTGTTGAAAGAACAAGCCCACACAGTTGAGACTGAAATGACTGCATGTGAAATCTTTCAAATTAGAGCACTTGCCACAGTTGTGGTCCTAACAAGAAGGGAAACTGAGTCACTTGGTAAGAAGTCCATTATTTTTTGTATGTATGTAACTAGATGGAAAAGTGCATGAATACAGATTTCATTTTCTTAAATGAGGAGATGTACCTGTAGCTTGTCACTAGATACAATTTTTAAACCTTTTTCTTGGAACTGATATCTGAGCTGATACTTACATCTAAGATTTACAAATCCGTAAGCTTCCTTGTAATTAACTTGATGTACAAAAATATTTGTATTAAAAATATTTGCAAGTATATGATATCCATAGTATCTGACGGGGGCAAACCCAACCAGTTGATTTGATGTGTTGAGTCATTTTTTTTTTTTTTTTGTGTCAACTGTGAGACACTGAGTGAGAGTTGACAAGAACTTGGTGACAACGGGAGTTGTGTTGTCTTTTTTCCCTGTCCAGCACAAGACTGATTTCCCACAGCCCTTATGAATGTTGTTAGCTTTTCCTATTATTTTGCCTTAGTGCTATTGCTAAATGACAATGTGCGCTTGCAGTAGAGGTCAGAATTTTCTCCAAAGTTCTGCTTTATGAGTTCTGTTCACCAGCTCAGGTGCATTAATAAGTCTCTTCTGTTGTGGCTGACGAGTTCCTGCATGAAGGATGCGCTATAATACTAACTTACAAATCATCAAAGATAATGTTTATTTTTCTTCCCCAGTGATGTTGGTAAAATCATAGAAAACTAATCGTGCATGAAGAGAATTTTCAGACTTCTACCTGTGATCCTGTTTAACTGCCTGATGCAGAACGTCTGTTTCCTTAGATTGTATTCCACTGCTGAAAATGCCAAAGTATTAATCAAACTTCCATGTATCATTTAGTCCCTGCTGAACCACACTTTTAACAAATGTCAGTTTTAATCCAAAACTTGTCATGTGAAGACAAGTAAAGCTCTACTGCAAAGAAATCCATTGTCAAAGGACATTGAATGTAAATGTTCTTCAAAGCATCAGCTTTAGCGGAAAGTTGGTTTTTTTTTTTTTTAATACAAGCTCTACAAAATTTCTTACTCGTCAAACAATGCAGATAACTGCTTAAGCAATTAAAGACTCTGTGGTAATAGTTCTTTAGATATTGAAAAGCCAAAATTGAAGCCTACTTTACATAGAAGCTAGTATAAAGTAAACTTGTCCAAGCTTTTTTTTAATGGCAAGTTTATATACAAAAACTCAGCTTACGTTCTCTGGCCATCCATATGCTTTTCCTGAGGAAAATCTGACTACAACTTACTTTCAGTGAACAGAAAAATACTTGGCTCTAATTAAGCAACAAAAGCTGAAGAAGGCTAGATGGTAAAACCAATAGAAATCCTTTTGCTGCTAAGAAGATAAACCCTCTTTTCCATCATAGATTTACATTGAAAAATTTGACTCAGCTATTTTTAATGCATGAAATATATTATGTGAGATGTTGTCCAATGTTACCACAACTATGAGAAAATTCCACGTAGAGGTTGCCTTTACTTCCTGCTAAGCTTGCTATCAACTTTTATGTACCTATAGCCTCTCTCCTATGTTGATTCTCTCATTAGTCTGATTTTATCACTTTATAAAATTCTTTTTTAGAGTAAAGGTGTCAGTCGCCACTCATCATGGTGCTTGGTGCCTGTGCTAAGCTCTGTTGTCCCCCTCTGCCTGGTGTGCTGGTACAGATTCCAAGTTCCTTGCAGGAGGCACTCTGTTAGACACTACATAAACACAAGGTGGTCTTCTCACCCGGGGCCTCTGTGTGCTACATAATGGAAGTAGCTGACTGCTTTCTGTAGGTGATCACTATGGTTCTTGGCTTGTGTTTTACCTATTTGTATGTGTTTCTCTTTCTTTATATGCTTGGGACTCTTGACCTACAGTGAAGTTGTCGTGAGTTTGTATTTTGCATGCCTTACTCTTTTTTTTATTTTTCTGGAAAAATTTCTGCCTAGTGGAAGTCAGAATTCCCAAAGGTCCAAATATGCCTGTGGATTTGAAGTTTGCAGCTCTGTATTTATTTTTTTTTTTTTTTCAAACACTCATTTCTCAGGTTAATATTTTAAGGCCAATAAGCTATAAAATTCAGAAACCATTCTTTTTTTTTTATTTTTCCTAAAACGGTATCTTTTGTTGTAAGTGGCTTAGACTTTCTCAAAGTCAGAAATATCCATAAGTACAGAAGAGGACAATAATTTAACTCTAAATGAGGTAACACTTGTACAGCTTTTTGAGTGCTCCTGTGTCACTGAAGGTACACGTAAGGAATCAGAAGGTCGTGTTCGATACCTGTGTTCCACAGTCCACATGTATGTACTAATTCAAGACCATTGAGGCATGGTGTAAGAGCTCTTTTCCATCTCTTGATATTTCAGAAAGGCTTTGATAACTTTTAAAGGTCCACTAAATGACAGAGTACTGATTGTCTTACAAAATGGTTTGAATCTTGCACGGGGCCTCTAGGTCCTAATTTAATGGAAGTAGCAACAGTGGTTGTGGAGAAACCATGGATGGCTTTGTAGCCTGTCTGGAAGAGCTGAAGAGCAGCAGAATATTATGATGATTCACCTGGAGGTTTGTCTGGATTCATCCAAACCAAGTGTCAAAGCAAAGCTTGCAGAGACATATTGCGCTCTAAAAACGCGAACTGTTTGCAAATCAGGTTCTGTGCTAATACCTATACGTAAATCCAAATTCGTGTTAGATATGTTTTTCAAGGGTATTTAGCTGTAACTCACTCTAGCCTTTTTGAAGGCAGTGGTGATAATCCCAAGTATTACAATCTTTATGATCATATCAATATGTTTAATTGTTACATATTGAGGAATGTTTCAGTGAGGGAGAGAATGTCCTTTTGTCTTAAACCCAGAAAAACTTCATTGCAGTATGTTTAAGTGAAATGAATCCAAGCAATTTTACTGAAAGTAAATTTTTGGTGGTTCCAAATAAATTTTTTTTATAATGTCTGAGGCTGAGGACGCTTATACATGAAGTTGCTCTTAATTTTTTTTTTTCTCCTTTTAACTTAACCAGCACATACCCTCATGCTTCCTTTAAGAATCACAGAATCACAGAATTTTCAGAGTTGGAAGGGACCTCTAGAGATCATCTAGTCCAACTCCCCTGCCAAAGCAGGATTGCCCAGAGCACATCACTCAGGACTGCATCCAGGCGGGTCTTGAAAATCTCCAGAGAAGGGGACTCCACAACCTCCCTGGGCAGCCTCTGCCAGTGCTCTGTCACCCTCACCGTAAAGAAGTTTTTCTGTGTATTTGAACGGAACTTCCTGTGTACTAACTTGTGCCCAATACCCCTCGTCCTGTTACTTGGAACCACTGAAAAGAGCCTGGCTCCATCCTCCTTCAACCCACCCTTTAGATACTTGTACGCCATAATAAGGTCTCCCCTCAGCCTTCTCTTCTCCAGGCTAAAGAGTCCCAGCTCTCTCAGCCTTTCCTCATAAGGCAGATGCTCCAAGCCCTTAATCATCTTAGTTGCCCTTCGCTGGACTCGCTCCAGCAGTTCCCTGTCCCTCTTGAACTGGGGAGCCCAAAACTGGACACAGTATTCCAGTTGTGGCCTCACCAGTGAAGAGTAGAGGGGGAGAATGACCTCCCTTGACCTACTGGCCACACTCTTCCCTATGCAGCCCAGGATTCCAGAGCTGAGAAGGAAAGCAAAACTGATTTCTTCAGAGTGTAATTCAGAACCCAGATCAGTTGTCTGAGATTCCCTTTGGAGGCTTTCTCTTCTGGATAAGTAGTCTCTTCCTGTAGAGCCTTTCTAAGGCCGACAGGCTCCTGTAGGGGGGCTAATAATTCTTTTTGTTTCATGAGATGCGTTCTGTTATTCTAAGTAAGTATGACATTACAGAAATGGAAAAGCACATTTCTGTATGAAGCTTTGATGTTTTGATGGGTTCCAATTACAAAGCTCCCCTGTTGTGAATATTCAGGTGCTGTGCATCTCAAATTAAATTTAAAACATAATAAACTAGTTGTGCTGCCCTTTACTTGAAAAGATAGAGTAAATAAGGAATAGGGGAAAATGGTATCACTACCTAAAGTTCTTTATCGGTAGCTATATGTAAGTTACCACACTGTTGAAAAGGTTCAATAGCAGCTGAAATATGATTCATTTTAAGAAAAAAGAAGGGGGAGTAGGTGAGAGAAATTTAGTTTTAAACAGGTGAAAAGACAAATGTAAACCAAAGATGAAATACTGTGGACTACATATTATAGGCTCAAAGGGTTTCAGAAGTGCTCTACTTTCTGTCTATTTATTGTTCTTTTGAAAGATTGTTTCTAGTTTTAGTGCTCTGAACTAGGTTGGGTTAACTGAACCCACAGGAAAAGTCATATTTTAATGACATCAATTATAAAAGTTTACATGTTTACTTTCTTCTTTTTGTGTAAGACAAAAGACTTTCTTCTTTTTGTCTGTTGGAGTGGTGTTTTTTATTCTGTGTGTATGCATATGTAGAATAAACAGCCTTCCATCCGTCCCCAGTTGTTAATAATTTTCGTGGGTTAAAATTACACTAAATCTCATGCATTTTTAGAGAAATGGATTTTCTTGGACACACAGCAGGCAGAGATGGCTAAGAGTACGCTCTTTTGGTTTCAGCAGAGTTGTTTCACGTAGTGCAACAGGGGGGTTTGTGTGTTGTTTTTTTTTTTTTTTTTTATTATGAGTAAGTTACTGATGATGACTGACAATAAATTACTGATTAATGAAGTCTTGCCTCCCTCAAATATCTCCTGAATTAAGCATAGTTTAAGTCAGAAGTGCAGAGCTCACAGTTCTCATGTAAGTCTCTGTACTCCTGGTGTTATTTTAAATTTGCCCTTGCTCTCCACAGAAGTCCGTTTAAAAATTTTTCAAAGGCAAATTTAAGAATGTTATTACAGTCTGATACAAAGGATTTCTAAATTAGGTGCTCGAGTTCTGTCTGAGGCTTCCTTCCCATGAGCCTGGATAATTAGTTTTGTCAGTGCTGGGAAGAAGGGCAGAATAAGAGAAATTTAGAATTTGAGATTTCCTTCAAAATAATCTGGGATTTATAATGTCTTTTAGTGGCTCATTTTGTCCATCTTTTTGAGAAAAAGAAAAATTCATGAGGCAGATGCTTTCCTTGAGTTATATTTATGTGGTAGAAGTTTCTCTATGCCCTTGTGTGTAGGGAGAGGACTATACCCACTCTCGAACTACCTACAAGGGCTGTTCTTTGTGTGTCTTGGAGCTGCTTGCAGAATGTCTGAGGCTGGAAAGCATCTCTAGAGATTGTACTTTGTGCATTGGAATTGGAATAGACCGTCAGCTAAAGTAGGCTGATCAAGGCCATGTCCACTTGTGTTTTGAGTATCTCCGAGGATGGAGACCTCACAGCCACCCTGGGTAACCTGTTCCAGTGAAAAAGGTTTTTGTTTGTTTGTTTCTTTCTTTCTGTTTAACTGGATTTTCTCAGTGCTCTGATGGTATTTTTTTTTTTCATTGCTAGCAACCAAATTTCAGTTTAGAAGTAGCGTTAACCCTTGTGAGCTACTGTTAGGGCATAGAGAAGCATTAACTTCTGATAACATCCCTCTTTTCATCAGGCTTTGTGAAGAATCTGAGAAGTCCATTATGTTTCCCTGGTTCCAGCAGGGTCCATTGGCAGAACTCTGGGAGTGCAGTAGAGAACTTTTACTCTCTGGATGTGCTTGTGTACGTTGATTAGTGATACAGTCTTGGCTGTAGTTATGTTTCACAATACTTCAAGTGGCAGAAGTGACAGAAGTCAAATTTGTGGTTCAGTGACTTCCTAATTTTATGATTTGTTTTTCCCTAGCAGAATTTCTTTTGGTTTCCAAAATATATTTAAACAATACTGATTAAAATCTGGCATAGTTTAAAAAAGAGAAATCAAAATGTGGACATAATGAGTCTAGCCTGATGCCCCTGCCTATGGCAGGGAGGTTGGAACATGATGATCTTCAAGGCCCTTTCCAACCTAAACCATTCTATGATTCTGCTATGAAAGCAGCATGCAGGCCAGTCCCTCACCTGGTGACGTCCCTGCTACTGCCTGGTAGTACTTGATGCGGGATGAATCTTGTATGTCACTTCTGCTTTGTGAAGGCACAGCTTGATGTGCACTCCTCTTGGCCCAGCCAAGGGGCTAGCGTGGAGGACAGAGACAGGACAACTTAAGCTGCAGTAAAAGTATTTCTGCAGCTGCGCAGTGAACAAGTTAAAAAAACCTGCTGGGGCTGAACAAAATGGTTGTTTTTGGCTAGATCATATTTCTTACTGGCTTCACTGGGAAATGGAGCGGAAGCTTGTGCTGGTTTGTTGTAATTAGCATAGCAGAAGTCCAGCCAGCTGCTTAGCAGCGCATTATTTAATCCTGATGATTGAGGCCTAAGACTAATTTTAATGGAAGGCATCATCTCATCTTGCTTTTTAGAAATCTTATTTGCTTTGTCTCTGTAGTAGATTGACCAAATGGCTGTATGGCTCTTTTGCTTGCTTAAGAGAGCTTCAGAAAGGAGTACTTGTCTTAACAGACAGAAGTGTGAGCCTTCCCACTTAGAGCTACATTAAGAAGTATGCCTGCAGTATGCATGAGGTATAAAACTGCTTAATATTGCATACGGGTAATTGAAAAAGTACAGTGATGTAACTTACTCTTCAAAAGAAATAACATGAATTTCTTGACTCTTTAATTTCTGCATCCAGCAAAGGCAGCCCAGTTCAAATGGGTAGGAAAAGGGATTAGTGGCTTTGCAGTTATGCAGCCGATTCTGAGACACAGGGCCATCCAGCCAGTGGGTTCCTGGTGAGAAATGAAGGGACAGCATTAACCCTAATCGCCTTCCTGCACAATGCTGTGCGACTCCTGCCACCCAGTATACATCAAAATTTCTGATTTAAAATTAGCAATATGTTAGTAGTATAGCTGAGAATTCCTTACAGACTGTGTAAGACTGTGCCAA
Source organism: Vanellus vanellus (assembly GCF_965231255.1). Taxonomy (NCBI): domain Eukaryota; kingdom Metazoa; phylum Chordata; class Aves; order Charadriiformes; family Charadriidae; genus Vanellus; species Vanellus vanellus. The sequence continues at coordinate 34,439,258 of NC_138906.1, forward strand.
AAATGACTTTGGTGGTGAAGTACAAAGAGCATGATAGTCCAGAACTCGTTCTTTAATACTGAACCTGTAAGGATATGTACTGCAAAATTGTTATAGACTTCAAAAAGTTGTTAAGTAGCTAGCAAGTTAAGAATAAGGTACCTAAACACCTTATTGCAAAAATATTAATCCTGTGCTGAGCTCTGTGTAGTGAAAGCATTGCTCTTCTGTGGAAACCTGAAATTCTCACTGAAAGTGGTTATAAATCCCAGTATCTCTTGGACTAGACTTTGATAATGCTGCTAGTAAATCTGCACTGTACTTGCATATAAAGGTCACTGGCTAGTAGTGTTATTCTGTATAATGTCCTGCTTTTAGTCTACCTTATTTTATGTTTGTAAACCAAATGTAATAGAAATACAATAAAAGAGAATATAGCCATTTACTCTTTGAGCTGATGTCTCTTAAGTCATTCATGTTTAGAATTCATACAAACATTTCTTCACATGTGATCTTGTTTTTTACTTTTCTGTACACCAGCTGACTTCCTAATCAAATTTTGTAGGTTCATTTAAGGTTAGAAGGATTGGATTTGGCACTCTGGATTTGGCTTATGAGGGTGAAATTTATTTTAGTAGAAGTTCACTGTAACTTGTCTTCCAGTCTTTATATTGCCATGCTTTTTTAAAAGACCTTCAGTTTGATCTCTTTTTTTTTTTCTCCGACTTTCATGATATACAGTATGAATACTTATGCAAGATATTTGTGTAAAATATCAGTAATTTGGAAGAAGAAGGTTAAAAAAAACCCCAAAACACACAGACAAGTTTTTTGTGCCCTGTAGAGAAAAAACTTTTGTTGGTGGCTTGGTTTATTTATTTGTATTATTTTAACCTTTCAGTTTTGTTTTCATTTGCTTTTTATTAAACTGCTTCTTGGACAACAGAACTTGTACTAATTCTGACAGCTGTTTTAGATGTTTAGTTTTTTAACACACAAGCTGTTGTGAGGAGAAGGGATTACAGTTCCTTTCTTGTGACACTTGAGGTGAATGGCCTACAGGATTTTGATCTCAAGTACAAGACAACAGTTTTGTGGATAAGTAACTGAAAGCTATTTTTAAATAATATATCCAGCAGAGAATCAACTAGATGTGTTATTAGGGGTGCCAACCTGTCACGTTCAGAATGTCATGAAGTGTAGCATGCTATATTTTTATCCACAAAATATTTGCATAATGATTTTCTAAACCCCATTACAAATAGAGGTATTTTAGAGTTGGGTACAAAATTTTCATGGACGAGAAAGATCTGGAAGATACCTCCAGGATGTAGTTTTGAAAACCGTGTGCTTATGGATTCATTTCAAAAGTGCTCATGAAAAATTCATCTTGGAGAAGGGGGAAATAGAAGTAGAAATATCTATTTCATCTGAATTCTGTTAATTTGTATTCACTGCATCTATTTCAGAAAGCCAATTCCCAAAATAATTTTGAAGTATAGGCACAAGATAGAAAAAAGGTAGTCAGTGAGTATAGTCTTGGGACAGCACAGCGAGAAATGACAGTTTAGAGGAATGGTATTAACTTGAAATGCTTACTTTTGTTTGAAAATGTGGTACCTATTTATAGTCATGAGAAACATAAGCTTTATGGTGGCCACTGGGCATGAAGACCTACATTCCGTCTTGTTCTGTGCTTCTGTGGCAGTTTCAAAGCTGCATCAATCTTTGGAGCACATGAACTACAGAATTCCCTTTGAAGAAAAAAGAGCAGGTTCATTGTTCCTGGGTGAGCAAATGCAAGTCGCTGATGAGCAGCATCACCGCCAGTGATATATCTGAAGGTCGATGTTAATTTGTTGTATATTGTGCTATAGCCTAATATGCAAATTTGATAACTTGGTTAACAAGTTATCACCCAGTTTAAGTGGATTGCCTTAGGAAATGCAGATAGTCTATACTGAGTCCCAGAGCTACTTGCTGTACCTCAGTATCTTCAAGATCTGACCATCAGGAGCTGTGTACAGTTTTCTGTGGGTGGAGGTGGAGTATAAATACATCTTCCAAAGACCATAGTACCCTGCATAAAATTATAAAGTTCTATGCTTTTTTCCTTTGATTCAGTGCTAACATTAAAAAATATGTGGCACTGCAGTTCATACTGTCTAATTCACACTATGACATTCCTTCAGTAAAGGGAAAAAAATGAAGCATGTCAGCTTATCAGTAGAAGTCTGTTTGAATGAGAGTGTCTGTGTGGTGAATATGCATATGATGATGTGGAATTTTTCATGGTACTGAATGTGAGCATTGACAATATGAGCCTTGTATCATATTTGCAAGGAGTTGTTAAAACTGAACCTGAACAACAACATTCAGCTACTGAAAGCTTTGCATTTATAGGAAATATATGGAAATAGAGTATCAGGCAGGATGCCAGCCAGCACTTCATAAAATATAAGACTACCAGAGCAGTTGAATTTACAAAATTCCATAACAGAAATCTTTTTATGGGGATCCCAGCAGAATTCTTTCTTACATGGGAGTTATTCTCAGTAGGTTTAACAGCAATGAATATTCAGTGCTGATGTTGTCTGTGGTGTTCTTGAAAGGGAAAAATCCTTAACTTCCACATCATGGAATCACAGAGTAGCTGAGGTTGGAAGGGACCTCTGGAGGTACCTAGTCTACCTCCTCCTCAAGGCTGGGTCGAATGCAGCAGGTTGCCCAAGATGGTCTACAATCTCCAAGGATGGACACTCAACAGACTTGCTGAGCAGCCTGTTCCTGAGGTGTTTGGCCTCAATAAGAGTGAGAAAGTGCTTTCTTATGTTTAAATGGAACTTGCCGTATTTCTGTTCATGCAAATTTCCTCTTATTCTGTTACTAGGTGTCACTGTGAAGAGTCTTCACTGCTCTTTACACAGCTGCTCTGCGATAGAGCACCTTCTTTTCCTCTGACCTTGGTTTTCTGTTTCTCACTTTTCTTTCCCCCTTTCCCACGCTGTCTGGTGTTTTCTGCCCTTAAGTATGTTTTCACAGAGGCTCCAGAAGCTTTGGCCTGTGGTGTGGCTGTTGCAGGGCTGGCTGAACCAGCTGTGACTGGCACATGACAGGCCTTTACCTTCTCCCACAGAATCCACCCCTGCAGCCCTCCACCCCTCCCAAACCTTGCCCATACATTCAGTAGACCCGTTTTCTCTAGCCTGTTGAAGTCCCCTTGTGTGGCAGCGCAACCGTCTGCTCTGTCAACCTCTCCTCCCAATTTTGAATCATCTGTCAGGTTGCTGAGGGCATGGTCTGTACCATCAGCTAGGTCCTTAATGAAAAGCAGTACTGGCACCAGTGTTGACCCCCCAGTGCTCCATTAAAGTGACTGGCCTCCAGCTGGACTTTGGATTGCAGATCACGACCCTTTCAGCCTGGCTCAGCCAGTTTTCAGCCACCCTGCTGTCTGCTTACCTATCTGTATTTCACAATTTGTCTGTGAGGTTGTTACAGGAGACAGTGCTGAAAGCCTTGCTAAAGTCAAGGTAAGCAACATCCACTGCCCTCCCCTCATCTGTGTTGCTAGTCATTTCATTGTAGAAGACTATTGGGCTGGCCAAGCATGATTCTCCTTCCGATGTACATGCTATTTCCCATCACCTTCCTGTCCTTTGCATATTTGGAAATAGTTTCCAGGATTATTTGCTCCATCACCTTCCTAGAAATTGAGGTGAGGTTGACTGGCCTGGAGTTCTCTGTATTCTCCTCCTTGTCCTTCCTGAAGACAGGAGTAATGTTTGCTTACTTACAGTCTTTGTGAACCTCCCTTGATGACCTTTCAAAGGTAATCTGAGAGTGGCCTTGCAGTGATACTGGCCAGCTCCCTCAGCACTCATGGGAGCATGCATCCCATCAGGTCACAAGGACTTATGCATGTCTAGCTTGTTTAAGTCTTCCCTAGCTTGGTTCTCCTCCAAGGGTAGGTGTTCCTTGTTCCAGAAAAGCACAGAAGATTTGCGAAGCAGCTTCTTTCTACAGAGTTTCAGCAAAGCTGGTATCCATAACCCAATGGTTCAGGATGGGTGGAACCATTGCATTAATGGAGTGTGGAATGTCAGTATTTGCAGTAACGGGAGCATGCCAAGCATGTCTACTGATATATCAAATTACTTGCAATTATTTTTAATGGGGAAAAAAGTGGAAATCTGTTCATGTGACATGAAAGCTTAGCCATTTGAGTGTGCAGTCTGAACTGGCTGCATGTTCTCTGGTCATACTAGCCTCAAATATCCACTTAGATGGGAGGGTCTACATGAAGTGAAATTAGACAAAATGGTAGTTTTAGTACAGGTTTAGTTATTATAAAAGTATTTTCCTTAGAATATTGTCAAATCCTAATGTTCAGATGTTTGTTATGTTTAGTTTAAATCTGTACTGAAAAGTCACTCGTGTAAAGTCTGTAGTTAAGCATTAATATCCATTACTTTGTGAGATATCACATAGTCACAGCTGAGGCTGGATACTCAACGAATGGATGTTGGATTCACTGGAAAATGTTTTTCATTATCTGTGTAGCTGCTAAGATAATAGTGAGCTCTCTGAAATTAAATAATAATCTTAGAACTAGCCTGAATTGTGTATTTTTTGTGCTTATATTGACAAATCTTGGAGGTACATGGGAAAGTAACTTGCCTCCCTCAATCAAGGTAACGGGGTGCCCAAATAGAGGTTTTGGATTAGATTAATGGTGGAGGCTGTATAGTTCAATAGCGGTTCCATCTGATATTTGATGAAATTTAATGCATGATAAAAGCAAGGGAAAATAATTAGGATTTCATGAAGTATCATGAATTTTGGTTTTACAGATGCTGTCTGCTGGAGTATTAGATATGTCCAAATACCATGCCTGTTTGAGCAAGCTACTTTAGTGGGCATAAAAGCCGAAGTTACTTATCTATGTGTGATTTCCCTTTCTTGAACGGTAATGATGCTAACCTTAAATGATTATACTTGGTTAAAATGTAATTTACTATCTGAAATTTGGCTGAGCTCAGCTTGAAACTAAATGTGCAGTTGGTGGTTTAAAAAAAGTGACAAAAGCTGCTAAAATATTCAGCACTAAGAATATCTTTGACTGCTTAGATGCTTCAGGAGCAGTGGCTGAATAGGATAGTCGCAGTCGTTTTAGTGCACTACAGCCTTCTTCTCTCTCCCATTATGCTGTTTATATCATGCTTGAATGAAAATATATTTTAGTTCCCTGAAAGCCTCTTCTCTGCAGCTTTAAATTTTCAGCAGATGGGAATATTAGAGGAACACTTTTCCCTCTGCTTCTGCACTGAAGTGAGAATGCCACAAGACTCTGAAAGGATTCAGCCAAATTGAAGAACCGTCCTTGCCGTGCTCTCGAGCAGCCTACGCTATTAGCAACTGTCTTGGTGGTGTCAGAGATGTCATTAGCTAGTAGTGGGAGATCCATTCAACTATGCTAATTATTTCAACAAGTTCTATTCTGAATTATGTAAACACTGGAGATTAAGGGAGTAGTAGATATTCCAGAAAGGCTTTTGAATGCAGATCTCTTTCTGCACATTCATGTTTCAGTGCTGACTGCAAATGTCTACAGTAAGAGTAAAACGATGAATTGGCCACTGCTTAGCGATAGGGATATAATTCAGCTATTTCTTCCTCAAGTCTTTCAAACGCTAGTTCATGTAATTCCCTGATTTTAGTGGAAATAGAAAGGATCGGTTAATCCTTTACTTGCTGATATTATCATGTGATTATAGATGGGCTGTAATGCAAATTTGTATCTAAGTCTGGACTGCCCTGAAGCTTGAGGATTTTTAGCTTTAGTCTTGTTTTCAAGACATCAGCTTTTGGTCATCAGCTCTTGAATTTACAGCAAAAATGTATGTGAAAGAAAGAACCTTTAATTTCAGAAGACTCCAAATGTTCTCTTGTTTAAGTGCGGTTGACATAACTACAATCTCTTAAAAATAGTATGTTGTTAATGCATACTTTAAGTTGGTTGTTTTTTTTTTTTCTTTATTTTATTCAGATTCTCCCCACTTCTGGAAGAACCTCAAAATCTGAACACCATCTGCCACAGTTTGGCTTTACACTGTTAACAAATTACCATTCCATCAAGAGCAATGAGCTCCACAACACCAGGTCAGTTTGTTTATTTTTATATCTCACTCCTGCAGAACACTGTCCTCTGTTAGGATGTACAGAATTCTTTGTGTTGATGCAATGGATTTGGCAGTGACTGATATGCCAGCTGCACTTCATAAGACATGACTGTCTTATAAAACAGGATAAAGGCTATACAGGCGAAAAAAGCTATTTTGGGGATACCTTATCCTAGCTGAATTATAAAGCTCGTATAATACAGTGCTTTATAAAATACAGTGCTTTCTAAAACACTTTTGTAGAGTTTCTTAATAAACTCTGTCATGACTGGACATGAATAGGCATCCTAAAAGATTTCAATTTTTAATATTTGTATTTAGTCATTAAATTATTATCTGCCTTTGCACAATTGCCTTGTTTAAAGAAAGTGCAAATGGTATTCTCTTGCTTTTCTTTTTAGCTCTAAAGTCATATTTGCCCGTATTGGGCATTCTCTGTAGAGTTTCCTCCTTTAAGGATGTGTAATTAACAAAGGCCTCTGAACCTGCTTTATCTGATACCTGCAAAATGCGTTAACTGATGGAAAGGGAATTATTAGTAGCTGTACCCAGTGTTCAAACTTTCAAAGAAACAGAATGCTGCATATGGAACATGCCTTGACTTCAGTTCTTTTGAGGAGTGAGAGTCCCCAATTCAAATCTGTGCAGTGTCCCATATGGTTCGCACTTTGTTCACCCACACTTGAAGTATCTATTTCTAGTGCTGTTGGTAAAATAACCCTTTACAGGTGGCTTATTTTATGACTGCTTTGGTTTTGTGCAAACAGTCTATAAAAGCATCAGGGAAAACACTGTAATAGTGAGCTGTATTTATCTGCTAGATGCCCTATCTCATAGAAATGTAATTCAGTGAGGATTTTTAGAGAAATGTTGATTGTAATGTTGAAAACTGGCAAGAACTGCTTTTTTACATTAAATGGAGTCAAGCATAGCTGGGTTTCATACTCAGCCTCTTTTTCTTACAGTACGACTTAGTGCATGCAGTGAATTATCCATACAAAGCATGATGGGGCATTCAGCAGAAAGGCATGTCTGTTTTATCTGTATCCCAGTGGTGACTAACATGAAATAATCTTGTACTTTCCTAAACACGCAGTTAAAATTCCAAGACACTCCAGTTGATTTAGTATCTTTCTAACATTTCTTATCTTGCATTAGATGTAGTCTGCGGAAATAGCCAAAAATGAAATTGGCTCTCTCAAAAAGAAAGCAAACTTTCCAATACTCTTATTGCTATGAAGATACATATTGTAAATATGCATTAATGTTTGATGTCTTTCCAAATCTAATAAGGGAGAAAAATTCAATATAATTGGATTACCTGTAAAGGTATTTAGACATTTTAGAAACGTTGCTTTCCATAGGACTTAGGTGCCTAAATACTTTTAATGATGGGGGACACTAAGGACTAGATTTAGACTTTCCCTGTGAAAACTCTGAGCTGCTTCACCAATCGTGTCAAAACACCTCTGTGGAACATACAGAGTTGCAGTATTCAAGGGCAACATCACCCACGGGATCCTCATTTTTCTTTCCCCCAGTGAGAGGGAAATGAGGCGGGATTTATTTGGACTTCAGTCTTGCATCCTGCTTGAAGTAAATGCTGTGGACTAAGAGAGGATGAGTGTCTCCTTGTGGCATCTCTCCTGTCCCCCGATTGAGGGAGTCTGAGGTGTGTTTTGTGTAGTGTTCTGTTACCTTTTGGCAGTCACTCAAATTTCTGCTTTCAGTGGAGACACGGTAATAGAGTGGTAGGAATGGCCTCCCATTTCTGTCAGCAGTTAACACTTCATTATTAGAATTTTTTAGAAGGTAAAAATGGCTGAATTTTCTTATTGCATCCATAGTAACTAAGTTTCCCCCTTCCCAGTCCTTCTCAAAAATGCATATTTATTCATATGTAACCAATATATCTTTGTCCCATTGCAATTTTTATTGTTTCTTTTTCTCCTGGAGTTTGTTTTTATGAAGGTGAACTTTGAGATGAAGAGATAAAACGGCAGTTCCATCCAGCTTCAAACTTGAGGTTAGAAAGATACACTGATACATGCTTGTTTCACTTGTAAGACACTGCAATAGTTGAGGAAGTATCTCTAGTATTCCAAAAGAAAAATTAATTGGATTGGCACTGACATGAGCAGCTTGTTCCTGTGGTGGTTAGCCTGTGGAAGGCAATTCTTGCACTTATAGCACCTAGTTTAAATGGCAAAGGCCTGCTGGAGATGCGTCTAATAGTGTTAGAGAGTAGGGGGTTTTGTGCTCTTGCTTTTTTTACTCCTGGGAATTTTGTGCTTCTTCAGGGAGTAAGTTGCTATATTCAGTTACAGCCAGTGCTTAGGGCAGTTTAAAATAATTTCTAAGCAGGAAACTTTAAACGTTCCCATTTAATACAGACAGTATTCAAAACCACTCTTTTTCTGTTGTGTAATACCAGGATGCTACCTCATTTGAATACCAATCTGTGTGTCTTTATGTATAAGACCTGTGAAAACTTCCAGAATGTATTGTAAACTTCGATATTTTAGGTCATGGTTGTAGGTTACAACAGAATGGGAGTTGTATTTTTTCATTTTACTAGTTATCTAGCCCACATATATATATAGCTTGTGCATGTACATTCATACACGCTGTTTACATATAAGGTAAGTATACTTAAAAAAAAAAAAAAAAGAGAAGAAGAAAAGCAAGAAGCAAACTGGTAAAGCAGTACTACTCTGTAAATGAATGGTATAGGCCAGCCCACTTCAGGGATGGCTTGTTCTGTCAATGAAAAAATTCTGAAATGCTGTAGAAAGCTTCAAGTGTTGTGTGCTGTGCTAAATTTCTCTGTATTTTTACAAAGTGATATGCTAAGTGGAGGAAATGCTTATTTCTTTAGAATTGCTTTTTCTTCATACCTAAGTTGTCAGAGAGTGCATTGAAAGACCCAATGTGGAACAAGCAAGAACTATGTGTGTTTTGTTCAAATACTATCTGAGGAACTTCTTGCAATAGGATTTGTTCGCAGCACCTATGCACATAACTATTTCCTTACATGATGCAATGAACAGGTCTCCAGTGTAGCGTCTACTTGCAACAACACTGTAACCTATTAAATTGATCTCAGCTCTTTGAACCCTAAGGGAGCACGCTTCTGCTGATCTGTAGAGCTATAAAGTAAATGCTATATCCCAACAGGGGAAGGTGCTGGTGTTTGCTTTGCTTGTTATAAACTGTAAGATCATTAAGGAAATGTTTACATCCTGTTGCCATTGCATGTTCTGAACTGATCCGTGTGCATAAAAAGCATTGGACAGAAAAAAATATTTATTTGCTCTTATAGGGAATAGTTAATCTATTGTTTTGAGAGAGACTTCCCCCCTTCCCCCCCTTTATTTTTCTTAAAATAATACCTAGTGGTGAATTAGTGCTCACAGAAGTATTTTGGAGTTATTTGGCTCTGTCTAATACTTTGAAATATGTCTTCTTTTAACACGGTGGTGTGGTTGGGGATCGTCTGTTGTGTGCCTACCAGCTCAGTTTCCAAGGATTCCAATCCTTGCAAAGGCTGTTATTCTTCTGAACAGGAGGTCACTTCATTGAAAGCATACATTGATTTAATACAGTAATTTTTATCCAGATTTTTTCAAAGAATAGCACCTATGGGGAAGGGTGGAATATAAATATTTCTGTAAAGATAAAGAACATGGAGGCATAACTCCCTAGGTTTTCATTTTGTACCCTGAGAAGGGGAGTAAGTCCAGACATCTCATCTCTTCTCCCCTTTCCCTCTCCTGTCACCCAGATCTTTCAGATTTTGTGCTTTGTTTTTCACCTTGAAATTAGGAGTAACATTAAGTTAAATTAAAGAAGAAGTTAAATTAAGTAAATTCTATTAAAAACCCAAAACAAAACACCAAAACCCCTAAAGTTGTTCATGGAATCACTGGGGTAGAATAATTTCAGTTAGAGAAGATAGGCAAGTAATATTAATAGATGATACTAATAGATGATACTAATAGATGATGAAGAAAGGAAGATACCTGGAACTCTAAACTGTCCAGCTATTTTCTAGATGCTACAAACTATTGCTAAATGGGCATCACAGTATCACAGTCCCCCAGTGTTAAAATGCACATGCAGTTTATTCAGTTTCTTCCTTTTACTGTTGCAAACAGGTGAAGTGCTGCTGTGGAAAGCTGGCCATTGATTAGAGTGAGAGAGCTTTTCAGTGTCCTAGGGATCATGCTGGTTTTCAAAAGCATAACAATGTGTGCTTGCTGCTGAGAACAAGTTCAGACTGTGTACAGTTTGCTTACTTGCACCTAGGTGAAATCAGCTCTTTCACATATCTGTAATTACTGAATTAAAATCACAGTCTGATATGTAATATTTTAGAAATCCCTGTTCAAACTTCATTCTGCTCTTCAAGAACATTGCTTATTTTTCCAGGTCTTAAGTATCTCGTAAGAGCTGCCTGTTGCTGTAGTCAATTAGAAAGTGATTTTTCTTTTCTTAATGAACTGAGTGGGAAGAGAGAGAAGCTGTGTGCCGAATCCTGCCAGTTTCTACTTTTGGATCACTTTTCTGTCATTTTGATTCTGAATTTCTTTAATAGGCGTTTGTTTGTTCCTCTTGAGGAATAGCTTGTTCTTCCTCTCTGCAAAGCTGACTCCCCCTGTTTTCTTGTTCTGCTTTGCTCTGCTTTTTCACAAATCATTTTCCTCATATTAGTAAAGACTAAGTATAGAAAATGCTACAAAATGGTATTTTAGCTACTGTTTTAAAATTAAAATGCAGTGAAAAGTTATGTTGCGGTCCACTAACCATCTCTGCACCAGCAGTAGATGCCATGAACAGATGACTATTTTGATGCATGATTGTATATGTAGCTACTCTTAAATATATTTTGTCAGGCTTTTTGTAAAAAGATTTAAAACTTTTAGTTGAAAACAAAGTAGTAAATGAAATACCATAAGGCTAAAATCTCCTTCATACAGAAATGGGTGTGTTTCGGCGGCTGGACACAGTAGTCCAGGTGGGGTCTTACCAGAGTGGAGGGCTGGAATACCTCCCTCAACCTGCTGGCCACGCTTCTTTTGATGCAGCCGAGGATACAGTTGGCTTTCTGGGCTGCAAGCACACATTGCCTGCTCATGTCCAGCTTTTCATTCACCAGAACCCCCAAGTCTTTCTCGTCAGGCCTGCTCTCAATCCCTTCATCCCTCAGCCTGTATTGACATCAGGGGTTGCCCCCGGCCCAGGTGCAGGACCCCGCACTTGGCCTTGTTGAACCTCATGAGGTCTACACAGGTCTGCTTCTCGAGCCTGTCTAGGTCCCTCTGGATGGCATCCACAAACTTGCTGAGGGTGCACTCAGTCCCACTGTCTGTGTTGTTGATGAAGATATTGAACAGTACTGATCCCAACATGGGCCCCTGAGGGACAGATTTTGTCATCGATCTCCATCTGGACATTGAGCCATTGACCGCTACCCTCTGGATGCAACCATCCAACCGATTAACTCCTCATCCACTAAACAATCCACCCATGAAATCCATAGCTCTCCAATTTAGAGAGAAGGATGTTGTGGGGGACTGTGTCAAAGGCCTTACAGAAGTCCAGGTAGACGACATCTGTAGCTCTTCCCATGTCCACTGATGTAGTCACTCCATCATAGAAGGCCACTAGGTTGATCAGGCAGGACTTGCTCTTGGTGAAGCCATTCCAGCTGTCTCGAATCACCTCCCTGTCTTTCATGTGCCTTCGCATAGCTTCAAGGAGGATCTGTTCCATGATCTTCCCAGGCACAGAGGTGAGGCTGCCAGGTTGGTAGTTCCCAAGGTCCTCCCTTCTCCCTTTTTTTAAAAATAGGTGCAATGTTTCCCATTTTCCAGTCACTGCTAATAACTATCTGTTACTAGTTATCTATTGATAGATACGTCATCTATGTCTATCTATCTATGTGTAACAGAGTACTGCAGCTCTTTGATATCAAAAAGGAAAAAATAAAATCTGTAAGCTTAATGAAATGTGTAAAAGAAGCATTCTTCCCCCACTGCACCCCCTGCTTTTTTTTAACTTTCAGTGCAAAACGTGAGTCAGATGTGCAGCTCAGATTTTGACCTCTTGATACTCCTTACAGAAGTCCAAAATAGGCTCAGTCTGATATAAATCTTACAGTTGCCCTTATGAAATGTAAAAGAAGTTGCTGTTTATAGAGTCTCTTTCTGGGTCTCTGTATATTTCTCATAATGGTTTAAGCCTGATGTCCTTATCTAGGTGTTTCTAGGTAAAATCCCAGTAATTCACAAGCATGAATGAAAAATTTGGATCCAAAATGTGTTCTGGCACTGGGGATTTAATATAGAAGACAACCAAATAATGATCAAAATGCTCTGTGCATGCATTAGATAAGAAAGCATCACCTTGTTTACTTGCTAGTCATTAAAGTTTGTAAATATATTCAGCTACTTTCTATGTTGTTCCCCCCCCGCCCCCCACTTTAAAAGTGATTTACACCATTTACAATTAAAATTGATAATCAAGCATTAAAGTGTCATGGTCCTGCTGCCAGTTGTGCATTTACACTTGTGTAGGTTCATGGAGGTCTATCATTTTGTGTGCTTTTTGTGTGCTACCCCTTCAAGTTTTAAGTAAATAAATAAGGACAACACAAATCACCTAGCCAGTGTGTTGTGGGATTAGTTACTACTTTTTGCAGATTCAGGTTAACTGAAGAAATCAACTCTGGAGAATGTTTTTTTGATATAACTTTGCGGTGCTTTAACATGATGTACTCATACAAACTTTAACCCTATCCATACATAAAAAATTCCTATCTCTTCAAACAGATACTGTGGTTGAAAATTACTATTGTATTGCTCTTTCCTTTCAGGAATCACTTGTTAATATTGGCCACTAGATGTTTTTAGCTGGGAGTTTGTCTTTCAAAATAACTGTTTTGTTGCTCTGTGTAGCCAAAGCACAGGTCTTACTTTTTGAGCAGTAGTGCTTTAACAGTTAAATTAGCTATCTGGGAATAAATCTTGAAAGGTTTTTTGCTTTCAATATGGTTTATAATACTTGTAAAGATTCTTCAGAATGGCATTTTTTTAATTAGAGGTGCAAACTTTTTCTCATTTTAAGTATATAATTTATCCTCGGTGTTCACGTAAACACTTAAAACATGCACCTCTGGAAATAGCAAATTTATTGCCCATTGACAAAACACAGTATTTCACTGTCTTTTTAGAGTTATCAGAATTTTTACTCTGATTAGTTCATTAAACCAAGATGGTACAGTTACACTTTTCACTGGAGTCTAGAGAACAAGCACAGCTAAACTTAGTTTAAATCAGTGTAGCAATATAAATTGAATAAATTAACCACACAGTCATGTTTAACACCTTCAGATCATTATTTAAACGGCATTTGGCTCCCCAGCTAGTGTGCTTTGTTATATCCTGAAAAAAACCAAACAGTTTACTAACAGAAAAAACCTGCTCTGAGGAGCTCTCGTAGGAAGAGAGAACAGGGCTTTCAAAGCAGAAGTATTCTGTAGACCCCTTTTCATGCCTTAGTTTTTCCTGTATGCTAATGGCTGTATCTTCAGCGTGTGTAAACTGAGACTGTGCTGAATTTTGCTAGGTATCAGCATATAACTGGTTCGGGGCAAGCATCTGTTTGTGCATGACAAATTGTACAAAAGGACTATTCCAGGTTGAAAGAATCCTCCTCAATGAAATTCCATTTATTCCCAGTGGTATCTTTTCAATGCAATTAGCCCGTGTTGGTGTTTAGTGTGCATAAAGGTGTGAACAGGGGCAACAAATACTTCTCTCTTAGCTGTTGGGGAAGTTAGGGTTTTGATTTTGCATCTCAGACAAACAGAAAAATAAGTTGTACTTTACCAATACTTGATATTAAGCATCATTAAGCACCTTATTAAATACCCGGTGTAAAGCTGAACATATAGAAATGGGTAACTTGCATACAAGAAGATTAATGTAATTGGCTAAACAGATTTTTAAATCTTCTAAAACAGATTTCAGAATGCTATAAAATAAAGCTAATGCCACATTTTATGTTTTAAATATATATACTTTCAATAGGTAAATAGATATATATTTATATTCTGAGTGACCTTTGGAAAGGCAAATCAGAAGATTGCATTCTATAGAGAGTGAAAATATGGTGGCAGAACTCATGTCAGCTATCACAGTTTGAAGAAAAAAAGTTTTTTTTGAAGGGGTTAATGGTTTTCGTGATAGAAATCTTGCTCGATAAAGATAATTGTTGAGGAATATAATTAGGCTTCTGTGGTATGCGACAATCTGTTAAAAATAACACTATCCAAAATTATTACAGCATTAAATGAAATAAAAATGATCTCAGAAAGCATTGTGCATGGGGAAAATTGTTATCCCCTGAAGGTTTTCCTAGTAGATTTATGTAGGAATTTATTATTAGTTTAACATTATTCACTATTTTTATCAGTTATCTAGAGGAAAAGAAATATTAATTCTGGTAAAGCTAAGATCAGTTATTCTGGAATAAATTTGGTTATATAAGGTTATATAATCCCACTTGATAAAGTCAGTTCTTTTGAAAAATATGCATTTTAATCAAATAAAAGTAACAAAGTATGTAGCATTTAAAAAGAGGAGGATCATAGATTATTGATTAGAAGAGACCTCTAGAGGTTCTGTAGGGCGATTGCCAACACCAGCTCTCTCAGCACTCGCGGATGCATGCCATCAGGGCCCATGGACTTGTGAATGTCCAGCTTGGCCAAGTGCTCTCTAGATGAGTCTGGAAAACCTCGAGGACTGGAGATTTGCGGTTTCCGTGGGCATCTTGCGCCAGTACCATGCTGTCTTCCTGGTGAGAAGCCTGAGTCTCCCAAGTTAGAATTTCACAGAATCACAGAATTTTCAGAGTTGGAAGGGACCTCTAGAGATCATCTAGTCCAACTCCCCTGCCAAAGCAGGATTGCCCAGAGCACACTACTCAGGACTGCATCCAGGCGGGTCTTGAAAATCTCCAGGGAAGGGGACTCCACAACCTCCCTGGGCAGCCTGTGCCAGTGCTCTGTCACCTCACCGTAAAGAAGTTTTTCTGTGTATTTGAACGGAACTTCCTGTGTTCTAACTTGTGCCCAATACCCCTCGTCCTGTCACTTGGAACCATTGAACCATGAGCCTGGCTCCATCCTCCTTCAACCCACCCTTTAGATACTTGTACGCCATAATAAGGTCTCTCCTCAGCCTTCTCTTCTCCAGGCTAAAGAGTCCCAGCTCTCTCAGCCTTTCCTCATAAGGCAGATGCTCCAAGCCCTTAATCATCTTAGTTGCCCTTCGCTGGACTCGCTCCAGCAGTTCCCTGTCCCTCTTGAACTGGGGAGCCCAAAACTGGGCACAGTATTCCAGTTGTGGCCTCACCAGTGAAGAGTAGAGGGGGAGAATGACCTCCCTCGACCTACTGGCCACACTCTTCCCTATGCAGCCCAGGATTCCATTGGCCTTTTTGGCAACAAGGGCACATTGCTGGGCCATGGATAATTTACTGTCTACCACAACCCCCAGATCTTTCTCCTCCGAGCTACTTCCCAGCAGGTCCGCCCCTAACCTGTACTGGTGCCTAGCATTCTTCCTCCCCAGGTGCAGGACCTTGCACTTGCTTTTGTTGAACCTCATTAGGTTCTTCTCTGCCCAGCTCTCCAGCCTGTCCAGGTCACGCTGGATGGCAGCACAGCCCTCTGGGGTGTCAGCCACCCCACCCAGTTTGGTATCATCAGCAAACTTGCTGAGGATACACTCTGTCCCCTCATCCAGGTCATTTATGAATATATTAAACAAAATTGGACCGAGTATTGACCCCTGGGGGACACCACTGGTTACAGGCCTCCAACTAGACTCTGTGCTGCTGATCACAACCCTCTGAGTTTTGTCCTGCAGCCAACTCTCAATCCACCTCACTGTCACTTCATCTAGCCCATACTTCCTCAGCTTCCTAATGAGGTTGTCATGGGAGACAGTGTCAAAAGCCTTGCTAAAGTCAAGGTAGATGACATCCACAACTCTCCCCTCATCCAGCCAACCAGTTATAACATCATAGAAAGCTATCAGATTGGTCAAGCACGATCTACCCTTGGTAAATCCATGTTGACCACTTCCAATAACTTCCTGTTCCTCAACGTGTTTGGAGATGACATCCAGAATGAGTTGCTCCATTACCTTCCCAGGGACAGAGGTGAGACTAACTGGTCTGTAGTTCCCTGGGTCCTCCTTCTTGCCTTTTTTGAAGATCGGAGTGATGTCGGCCTTCCTCCAGACCTCAGGCACCTCTCCTGTTCTCCATGACCGTTCAGAGACGATGGAGAGTGGTCTAGCAATAACATCCGCCAGCTCTCTCAGCACTCGTGGATGCATGCCATCAGGGCCCATGGACTTGTGAATGTCCAGCTTGGCCAAGTGGTCTCTGACACGGTCCTTCTCAACTGAGGGAAAATCTTCCTCTTTCCAGACCTTCCCCTTTGCCTTCAGAGTGTGGGATTCATGAGGGACAGCTTTAGCAGTGAAGACCGAAGAAAAGAAGGCGTTCAGTAACTCTGCCTTCTCTGCGTCCTCCACCACTAGGGCACCTGTCTCATTCACCAGTGGGCCTACATTTTCCCTAGTCCTCCTTTTTCTATTGATATACTCAAAGAATCTCTTCTTATTGTCTTTAACTGCAGTGGCCAAGCTGAGTTCTGATTGAGCTTTGGCCCTTCTCATTTTCCCCCTACATAGCTTTGTTATATCTTGATAGTCCTCATAAGTTGCCAACCCCCTTTTCCAGAGAATGTAAACTTTCCTTTTTTTCTGAGGTCCAGCCAAAGTTCTCTATTTAGCCAGGCTGGTCGTCTTCCCCGTCTGCTCGTTTTTCGAGACAAGGGGATGGCCTTTTCCTGCACTTTTAAGAGCACCTGCTTGAAATATGCCCAGCCTTCCTGGGCACCTTTGCTCTTCAAAACTGCCTCCCAAGGGACACCTTCGTGGCAGCTGAGCCCTTCGCTGTCATCTGACAGCACTGAGAAAAATGTGCCTGCGGGATCTTTGTAGCCGCTCCAAGTAGTTGCAGGTGGCTCTTAAACCAATGCCTTGGTCATCTTCTCACTCACTCAACTCCGCTTCCTCAGCTTCCCCAGGTAGGTTGCGTACTCTGGGTCCCTGACTTGATAGCCCTCTCTTGATAGCTGTCCACTATCACTTTTTCACTGTCTCTCTGTACCCAGGAATGCTTGTTAAGTCATGATAAACACCCTGAGTTACGAAAAGGGAAACTAGTACCCTGTGGTAGCTAATAAAGCGCACGGGCTTTGTTATGACTTGGGAGCTCAACGTTGCAAGTAATGCTTCTGCTTTGGTGGCCAGATCCAGTGTTGGGGATGGAGTAGAGAGAAGCTTTGGATTAATCAGGAATGAATATGTCTTAGTTTCCTTTTCAACACAGAAAACAGACCTGATTGGGGTAAAGCAAAACTTTTTCTTCAGCCTCTATTTAGGCTAAGTGGAGAAAGCTGTTCTTCGAGTACTGGTTCTAATTCTGATAGTGACACTTCAGAAAGGGCTTTGAAGAAGAGTTTACAGAAATAATACAGGGTCTGGAAAATATACCTTATTGAAAAAAGCTTCAGGAATCCAGTATGTTTTCTTTTGCTGAAGGTTATGAAACAATGTGATTGATGATTCTTTTTACATATCTGTGAGTGCCAATGTGCAAAACACTTATGGTATAGAAGGTGCTTACTTCTAACAGGAAGATCTAATGATATCTTGTGGCTGGAAGCTGAAGCTAGACAAATTCAGATTAGAAATGGGGCTCCTTTTTTTTCAACAGTGTTGGTAATTAACCATTGGAGTATGCTGGATAACGATGGGGGCCTAATTCCTCATGTGGCTCATCCTTACAAGCTATAAATCCTAACAGTCACCTAGAAGTTGCTTCAATTGTCACTAAATATATGACAAAATATTCGTGTGTTTTTACTGAATAGAAGTCTGCCATCACGCTGAGTAAATCTGGAAAGCCTCCAACCTTAGAAGTTCGGATTCCAGTCTCCCAGGCAATATTTAACCAACTCTGCTTCTACTATGTTATTGCCTGTAATCCTAAAATCATTGTGCTTGCCGGAAGCTTACGCAATGGGAGCATCCTGTGTTGCCTTAGAAAAGCTTGGCATCACTTGATGCAGACTCTTTAGTGTAAACTGTAGAGTCATCCCTAGGTGTATGAATTTGCTCTGGTAACAAAAATGTTGTGTAGTTCCAAATCAAGTCAAGATCTGAAGCAGCTTAACTAAAGAAATGTCCCTGACCCATCTAATTTCAGCAGGTGCTTTGTGTCGTCCTGTGCTCCAATTCTACACAGCCCCGGGCATGGATATTTTCTTCTTTTTGGGGTGATCACTACCATCTTTGAACTTCTTACCTACATAGCTGGACTGTCACATAATCCGAGGAATACTATGTATGTGCCAAGTTTGGGCTGTCCTAATGCCTCAGTGGATAGACTAGTCCTGGCTAAGTGCAATGTCTGTATCTACTCTGCGTGTTCTTTTTTTTCCTTTTTTTTTGTTCTCCACCCCAGCATCTGAATTTCATTCTTTGTCTTGGCATACCCGGTAATCTGTTTGATCTTCTGCAAACATTGTTTGCTTCAGTGTACTGTCTAGCATGCTGTTTGGGGGGCAGTTTGGGGTGTTGCTTTTTTAAAAAGACCTGATTAATATCTCTCAGAGGCTATAAAGTAAAGTTTGGGCTCTCCAGGTACTTCTTTGCCATATTCTATTTGGCAGGTGAGTTGCTGTCAATCATCACATTTCGATTTGGAGAATCGCTTTTGTGGTGTCCTGATACATTAAAAAAAATCCTTTTCCAATGTCATTATTCACAGGGTTCTTCATATCTGAAAACACAGGTAGTGTGGAAGATGCTCGTAGTTCCCTGCGTTGCTGCAAACTCGCTTTACCTCCTGAGTGATTTTACTCATCAGATAGCTGTTTCACTTGAGTCACTTCCTAAATGATTTGTTGTTAAGACTCATTGCTGCATGTCTGTCTTAGTGGAGGGAGAAGGCAGGACAGAGTCACCTCTAGGGTAGGACAGCGGGCCAGAGCCAGTGAGCAGGGCAACTGCATGATTCTAAAAGCCACCAAGGGGAGGTTACATTTTGAGAAATTACTGTTTCAATGGCAGTGCTAGAATAAGCAGCTCTAGTGACTGCCTGCCTGTTCTCACTCATCTCATTGACTGCTCGGTCCTGCCAGGTATATTTATTTGTGTGGCCGCAGGATAAAACAGATTTGGGAACTTATCCAGGCTCAGCTGTTCCCCAGAAAAAAAGGGTTGTTTTTAGCCAGGATTGTGGTTTACTACATAGCCACAAAATCAATGGTACAGGCAAGGTGAGGAAGGAAGGGGGAAGAGAAGAGTGTTTAACTCATGTACTGCCTTTGAAAGAAACGATCCTGAGTGATCCTTGAACAGCCTCATGGTCACACTCCAGAACTGTGGGATTACCTAGCCGTAGGTAAAGCTGGAGAGAAAGACTAGGGACTTCTTCGCACATCTTCACCTTACTGGTCATTTCTGGTTTGCAAATGTTAAGAGTTCCCAGTTCTGTCCATGCAGAATTTGGAGGCTCAGTGAACATTTTTGTTCTTCAGCTCTGTAGCTGAAAGAGATCATCAACAAGGTCACATCCTCTGTCATGCAGTGTACCACTTTTAAAGTGATATTTTCAGCATCTGACTGCCAGATATTCATTCTTTCATATTCATTAAGATATATGCAACATAAACCAGTTAGAAGTATGTGAAATATGCTTTGTTGTAAGATCATGTAATTAGTATTTTCCTATGTGAATTTATAACATCTATATTTTTTGTGACAATCTGTTCTAAAATGTTACGTTATACAGAAAGTTAGATAAAACACCATGAACAAAAACTTTCTTTTAGTTTCTTCATTCATCAGATTAGCTGCATGAATGTTGATCATACTGAATACCCTAAAAAAAGGCATGTTTGCCAACTCTTTAATTTTTTCCCACCCACACACTGCCTCCTAATTTTGTCTCTAGCAGCCCAGATGTGTTTCTGCAGAATAAGTGTTTCTGCAGTGATAATTATAACACTTATAACAGGTAATTTGCGGATTAGGTAACTCAGAAAAAGCAGGACTATTTTGTAGCACCTTAATTTTGAAGCTGGTGACAAAGTCTGAAATCTTATAGTGTGTGTAATATCTTAATCTAGAAATGAAGTACTGCTTTGTTGCATTTAGCAAATGAAGGTCTAAAGGGACCTCGAGGTATGATTTAATTTGGGGGGAAGGGGTAGACTTTACTTCAGGCAGTGATGTGCACGTTGTGGGGTGGATCCAAGTGCTGCTGAACCAACGAAACTCATGGTTTGAACCTGCCTCTGGGAATATTTTTAAAGAAAATTATCACCTCTAAGAAGACTAGACAATTGCCTGTCTTAAAAGTTAACAACACAATGAGTTCCACAGTCCCCCTTGATGACCTGTTTCCATGTGTGATTATATTTAGAAACATATGGTTCCTATTCTTTTTATTTATATTTCTACTAGTTATATCTATTTCTGTTTAACGTTGCAGTTTAGATATGCAAGATTTGTAACCTCTGAGAATTTTGTTCAAAGTTTTAATGTGGTCTGAAACAGATTAACAGAAAAGACCTTACGTTGGACTGTTGTTCATTGCGGGGGAGGATTTTGAAATCATATCATCCCTAGATAAAGCTTTTTTTTCTTTCTATTTTTTTATTGTTTTATTTTATTTGCTTAGGTATGACAAAACTGAGCAGCTGTCAGCGGTCCTAGAATAATGCCTGATTTTGGTGAGGACTGTAGTTCTTGGGGCTGTGATGTGGGGTGTTGGTGTTGTCAACCTCAATGTCTGTTCCAGAGTTGTCTCCCCTACAGGTGCTGGCCTCCGGCTGGGAATTCTGGCAGAAAGGAAGGCGACCTGAGACAGTTTGACAAAACTCCCATTCATTAAACATGGGATATTTTGAGTTTAAAGTTTTTGGTTTAACACTTTGGCACTTTCTGCCAAAGCAAAGCACTGAGCTATTTTAGTATTTCCTACCCAAAGTGCTCTTCCTTACAAATTGTAGTTAACGGCTGTTTGATCTGATGACATGAGAACTATTAACTGCTGCCATGCTATTTTCGCCCTTCACTTGTTCAATATTCTTCTCCTAGGATAGAGTTTGCTGGTGTTTCTTTCCAGTATTCTCTTTACTAGACTGTAAAAATCAATTTCTTTAACCTTTTCTCATAGATCACACTTTTAAATCTCTTCATATTTTCAGTTTTCTGTTAGATTCTTAAGGTGCCACCTGGAAGTGACAGGAAAATCTCTGTTGTATAAATTACAATTATGCAGGTAATTATTGTTTATTACTCTCTCATTGCTTAATAACCCTCAATTTGCAGACATAGTCACTCTCAAGTGTCTGGATTATGGATTAACCCTAATGGTTCTGTGCCCCTCGATACTTGACTGTAAGACATTTCCGTGGCATGAGTGATGTGGATGACAACTGCTCTCACGTGGCTTCCCTGCTGTACTGCTGCTGTTCAAGGCTGCATCTGTGCTCTGCAGAAATGAATGTACAAGTTTTTAAAAATTGAATGTCCATATCACCCATTTATAGAAGTTTCACGTGGTCTGTATTCTTGACTCTGCCTGCACTGAACATGGAGAATGATCTGGCATGAGTGGGAAATGGGAAGTTCATGAAGGATTACTGATCTGGGGTGCGGTAGAGGAAAAAGGTGTTTTCTTTACGTATGTAGACCTGTGAGTTTTTGTGTATGCTCTGTGTTGTGTGATTCACATTACTTGCTAATCAGAGGGGGGAAAGAAGATATGTCAACCATATCAGGAAATGGTCAGCTCTGACTCTGGAATAACATTAGCAATTCTTTGTCTTGTAGAACATGGAGCCCATATGCTGTCTGCGTTTAACCAAATCTTGTTCAGGATAGAGGGACTTGAATCTCAGTAGTGATGCCAGTACTGTATTTCTAGAGAAGCTAATTAATAGGAATAAGCATAGCAGAACCCTTGCTTACAAAAAAAAAAAAAAAAAGGCATAAACCCGTATGAGAAATACATCTACTCTGTATTTTGAGGCAGTACCCTGCAATAAAGGCCAGTGCACAATACACAGACTTTAAGCTGCAGGAAGAAAACAGACATCAGCTATCTTTCACAGCATCCCCTGAGGTGCTTGTAGCTCTTCTTCTAGCCTTGAAGTGTATCTTTAGTGACTTAAAGTGAATACAGCTCATTTAGATATCCCAAACTCAGCTTTCAGTAGATGCTGTGGGTGCAGAGAGCACTCTTACGGTGCTCAAAAGCTGCCTTAGATCCTGATGGATATCCTTTTCCTGTATCAAAACATCCAACAGTTGCCCTAGACATTTTTTTTGTGGACAAATTTACAAGTAAGTGTAAGCTAAGACAGGAAAATCCTGAAATAGCCACTGAGTGCTTTGCCTTTTCTCTTCAGCTATTCTGTAAAGAATATGAGAGAGGAATTCAAAACATAGTGCTGCTATATGAAATACTACATCCCCTATGTTATTTCTGTGCCTTCGTCAATGTTTTACCTTTCCAAACTGGTATATTAGGACATGTCTTTCAGCCAGTGTCCCTGGATGCACTTGAGGGGTCTACTTGCCCTCCCTCACCAAACATGCAGGTGCTCCTGTGAGCAGTCCTTAATTCATTACCACCCAAGGAATCTGTGATAGATGGAAAATAATGTTTTGATTTTGATTAACTGGTTAGGAGTACCTACAGACTTGTGGAGGCACCATTCATTTCTCTGGCAGGGAGACACTAATAAATGACGGCAGTAGCTGTCTTTGGGGTGCAGATCTGTCTACACGTGGGAATGTAATAGTGTAGTTTTTTCACTAGTAGTAAGAAACTCCCCGACCAATCAACTGAATAATGAAACAAAACCAGCATTTGCTTGTAGAGGAGGATTAGGGAGAAAGACACTGACACAGTGACTTGAAAGCAACATAGAGAAGGGAAAATGAGATGGAGTGGAGACCTTTAAAAGCTGTGGGGGGAGGAGAGAGGTAAACACTGGACTTGGCTTAAAAGAATAAAGAACAAGGACATAAGAAAAAAAGGTATGGAGAGAAGACACATGCAGAAAAATAAGAACACATGAGAATAAGTGTGTCTAAAGTGTGAGTAAGGAAAAGAAATTTTTTAAAAGAACTTCCTGGGGAAATAGCCTCCCTTCCGCTTGGCACTGGTCCTCAATGTCACTAGGGAACTGGGACCAGCTTCTCTGGTGCTCTGCATGCCTTGCTGCTGAAGTGGAGATTTGTTTCAAAGTTGGCTAACACTTTACAGCTAGTCAGTACTTTATGGTGCTGAAAACATTCCCACTGATGGGATTCTAAGGTATTTAGCTGCCACTAGTTTCATAGTGTTATATTACTGAGGTAGCTCAGTGGATGTGGAATGGAAGAACAAATTCCCTTAATTGCTCGTTAAAGGGATACTTGGATAACTTCTGTTACGGTTTGTATTTTCTTACCTCTGGGAGGTGTTTCAGTCCTTTGAGTATAACTTTATCGAGAACCAAATTCTGGGAGCATACCCTCTCTAAGAGTGCTAGCAGCTCCCTTTGCCAGCTCACGCTGGCTGGTACAGCTGCCGGCTTTGGTTTGGAAGAGTTAAGGGATCAGGGGTGGAGGAGGTTGCATCTATTGTGCAGAGTAGTCTATGCAATAGAATGGGTTGCAAGTCCATGCAAAACGGAGTAGTATTCTAAAATTGTAGCATAGATTAGCTTTAGCTTAACCATGTTTAACTTCATTATAACTGGTTACTGGTCTTCCCTCCTGATGTTGCAGTTTAGTTGTAGCAAGGAATGAAAAAATACAGACTTTAAAAAACAAACCACCACCACCCCACCCCCACCCCCACGTCCTATGTTGAACCTTTCTGGTGCATGTATTTAATATCCTTGTGAAAGGGATGTTTTGATGGTACAGGAATGCACTGGTATTTTACAATCAAAAATCATGTGAAACCCCTGTGTATGTGTGTGTCCCTCGATTTTAAAAAACAAAACAACAACAACAAAACAAAACAAAAAACCCCAAGCACAAAAAAAAAAAACAACCCCAAAACAACCCTGCAAATAGATCTGCTAATGATTCCTGGACTTGCAACACACCAGTGTTCTGGCATTTTCAGGGCTTTAGTAGCAGCTTGCACTCATTGTAAATGGTACATTGTTTTCCTGTTCAGCATTAATGTTCTTAGAGGGCAAGGGCAGTGTTTCCACTACTTTATACATGCGGCTCCATAACATACAGAGATAAGCTGTCTGGGCAATCTGTAGATTCCATATGGGAAAAAGAAGGGACATTTCTGGGGAGGGGTTGGGCCAGGAGATCTGTACTCTCTTCCTAAGACATGGCACCCAATGTTACTTCTGAACTTAATCATCCTG
Organism: Vanellus vanellus; assembly: GCF_965231255.1. Lineage (NCBI taxonomy): Eukaryota > Metazoa > Chordata > Aves > Charadriiformes > Charadriidae > Vanellus > Vanellus vanellus. The sequence goes on from NC_138906.1 coordinate 34,463,963, forward strand.
TTGTCTACCACTTTCTTCCTGCCGTTCAAGCTCTCCAGTGATGCTTTTTGCAATCCTGTAAAGAGCCAGGAGGTGGGCAAGGTCTTTTTAATTAGTACACATGATGTTTTATTTAACCATCCATCCATGTTGCACAGTGACTGTGCCACAAGAAATTGCACAAAGCTTTTCTTAACTGTAGGCGGTTGTTCATTTATTAATGTAAACACCATGTGCCTTGGATGTGTGAGCCCTAAAAATAAACTTGCAGAGTTAAAAATAGATATCTGGGAGTACTGAGATGCTGCTTAATCAGAACCAGCTGCAAGCTGTCTAGAAAATGTAAGTTATATGGAGCCAGATGGCTTTTGCCCTTTTTGCTTTAGACAGCATGTAATTTGGGTAACTACAGCTACAGTAATGTATTTTCCCAGTCAAACTGTTTGATAAACATATTTGTTTCGAGCAGACACTTCCAATTAGAGAACCAGGAAAATGTTAATTTATTTTAATATTTCTCCACGTGGGTAAGCCAAAGGAAGGTTACATAATACCAAAAGGCACGCACAATAACTGCTCACAGCTGTATTCAGCAGGAACCAGATTATGACTGTGCATCTTTGTACAGCGGGGCTCTCGCTCTGGGAACAATCCCACTGAAGGCAAGGGAAGGTTGATTTAAATGAAATTAATGGCATAATGATCACTGGGACTTGTGTGGAGTGAGTTTGATAGGGGTGGAGCATCACGCAAAATATAGGAGTGTGTCAGAATGATACCTGGCAAGTCTACCTGGAAACAACAGCCCATATGATTTCAGGAAGAGTTCCTTGTGGCCCTTTTACTTAACTGATGGTGTTAAAACCAAAACCTGTTTTGAGGCTTGGCAGTTTCTGCGGTTCACCAGCCTGCTATTGGGGACTTGTGTTCAGGTATTTAGGAGTCTCAGTGACTAGTCTAGGAAGTGGGAAACTGAAGCTCAAGCCTACTTTATTAGATTTGGAACTACCTGGGACAGGGAATTCTGCTTTGATTGAGAGGCTTGAAGGTGAATATCTCAACCTGCAGTATCATCCTTACTCTATTTATGGGGTCTGCTGATCCGCATCTGGGGGAGCGTAGTGTGAGATTGCACAGCCTCCAGACCATTCTGGCTGTGCGCGTATAAATTGCTATTCAGTCTCCTACTTGCCTAACTAGACTCATGTTATGATTATATGAAAACCTGGGGGAATGTATTTGAGGAAGTAGCCTCTTCTAGGAACTGTCCTAACAAAAGCCAAGCTGTACAAACCCAAAAAGTGATCAGGTTTTCAAGCAGGGCTGTCAGATGAAGACTGTCGTGCAGAAGATCCAGCAATGAGTCTTGGTTTAAGCAAAGGCTTTTGAAAACCAGGACTGATTAAGGTGCCTACTTTACAGACAGATGATACAAATTACATACAGCTGTCATGAAGCAGTCTTATTGAATGATTAAATGTCTGCACATCTTTCTCCCATCAGTGTTTACATTTTCTGTGAGAACTGGATTTAGTTAAGATCTTGATGTTCTATTGATGTTTTAGCTTCTTTTTGGCCTAAGCACTATTTGCTCTAATTAAATAAATAACTACATTTTCTGAGTGAAATACCTTTCTGTCCATAAAATCTTCTTTATGTTCAATAAGAGTTTTCCTTTCTCTGCTTCACCCAATCTCCCAGAATTCCTCAGCTTCAATGTCTACCACGCAAATTGTCATCATCTTGTAAATTTAAGCCCCCTATGAGAAACTGCAATAAAATTCCAGGTTGTCTGTGAAGGCTGACTATCTGAACTAGCTCAGTGATGGGTGAGTAAGATAAATATATTATTTTTTTTCTAAATGCTTATATTTAAATGTATCTACAATGCAAAGCTGTCTGAAATTGGTAGTGTGGCATTCTCTCCTCGACTTTTAATTCTTTTGCACCTGTCATGCTCATGAGTCATGAGATTTTTTTGAACTGCAGGAAGTAGATTAATCAGTGTTTTTGTGGCCTGTAATTTTTTATACTAATAGATGCCAAGCAGAGTTTTAGGTCACAAGATTTTTTGGAAGCATTTCAGTATGAAAATAACTTTCAAAAGTGCTTTGAAAATGCGTTAATTTGCATTTATCTTTTTTTTTTTTTTTAAATTGCACTTGTTTGGTCTGTTTGATCATTGGCTGAAACAACTAGTGATTTAAGAACTTGCAAATCTGTCCTTGCCTGAGCATGATTGCAGGTTCAATTTACAAGAGGATCTTAAAATAGTAACACTTGTAGTCAGGTTCTAAGATGTTTTAGGTTGAAATCAAATTATAGGAATTTACTAGTTTTTGACAGCAGAAGTGATAAAGCTGTGCAGATGAATTTTTAAGTAGCTGTATACATGACATGCAGTCTTAAACTGATGAGTGTCTGGATTTAGATCATCCCAGCTGTAGGAAAAGCTCTGTGATGTTTGATTGCTCCAGGCTTTCTCACTTAAATATTTTGTCAGTGACCTAAAAATGGTTCCTAGCCTGTTTACCATAGGATAATTATGACCCACTCCTAAACAGGAGCGCAAGAAAGGAAGGGGAAATGAGATCCCTTGAGCTCTTTGGTTGAGATTTCAGCATTTCCTTTATTAAAACCCTGGTAGAGGAGAGAAATAATTGCTTATCTACTCCTTATCTTCCTTTCCCATTTATCTGATGAGGAGATTAAGATTAGACATAGAATTGTATTTACGGTGATTGTGCTGTTCAGCAGATCCGAATGGGTACGAGCAAAGAAGTATGCTGTACCAGTAAACATATCTCCAGTAAACTATTTGTGCCACAGGAGCTGGTTACTTTTAAGGGAAGGAAGAGCAAGAAGGGATGAAAGTTCAGAAATAACTTGTGATTCAACTCATTCTCAGTTGTTTGAAACCTGTTTAGTGTTTGCTTAAATCCATCAGCTCTAACACTGATGGCGTTAGGATGTAGGCTGAGGTGCATTCAGCAGGAAGCTGCGCTGGAAAAGGCTGCTCCCTCTTACCAGTCTTCAGCTCAGTGTTTGTTTCTCTCTGCCAGAGATCTCCCAGCACTGCCCTACCGAAAGTGCCTCCTCTGAATGCACTCTGGTCTATTACAGCAATCAGATTGCTAACCTGGGACATTTTCACTGAAATACCTGTGGAAGCATTTGCGGGAGCAGCTCGATGGGAGCCTTTTAGGGGAGGGAAGTTGTGAAAAACCATGCTGATGCGCGAGTGAAGACAGGCTGAGAGGAAGCAGTGTTGCCCTAGCTTGCAGGATTTCTTGTGAACTGAATTAAATGAAGTTATTACCAAATTTAAGAAATTATGGACTCGCTTTCTGAGAAATGCTCATTATCTCCAAGTATTTAGTTATCCATTCAGGATTCTTCTTTGTTCCGTTGTAGTAAAGCCCAACCTGTCATAATGTTTTTAAGTGAGTGTTTTTCAGACATGGCTTCAGCAGAGTAAAGGCAGCTGAAGCTGAGAGACCTGGGCATTAGGTGTCCAACAGCCCTCTCGTGTCCGTAGACGTGCGTGTTTAGATCAGACTTCTGTTCCTCCTTTCCTTCTTTCCATGCACGGCCTGAGAATTAATGCAAGCAAGTTAGTCCTGGTGTTTTCTGTAAGCGATGGGTAATTTTAGAATATTTTACTATGTGCTTGAGTTTGGATGAGAAAGTAAATTAGCATATTTCTTTGTAATGTTTAAGATTGATTTCTGAGTGTATATATATAGAGAGATAACGGTTAAACGCTGAAAATAGCAAAATGACCACAGATTTCACATAGCACAATACTTCTTTTTAGATTTTAAGAATAAAAACCTGTGTTGTTCTGGAAATGCTAAATTTCTTTCCTGTATAAAAATAAATATTTGCATCTGTGAAAATGCTTGCTTATTATGACTGTTTCTAGACTTAGCTGGAAATCTCCCCCTGTGATTACTTTTAGTGTTAGTCTGAAAATACATCCTTGTCCCCAGTTGTCATGGTTTGGGCTGAACCAGCCATGGTGCAACCAACAGATGCTCCCCCCACCTCTCTTCAAAGAGAGTAGCAGGAGAGAGAGAGAGAGACTTATGAGTTTAGAAGGAACTAAGCTACTTTAATGAAATATTAATAATAAAATAAAAAGGAAATAATGAAGTATATACAAAACCATATCAAGCTCCCAGGATGACAGTCATGTCACCGGCTGGCACTGGGGAAGCCCCAGACTGGACTCAGTGATGGATGGGAACTGGATTCTGGATCTGCATTCAGGATCAAAGGCAGATGAACAGACAAAGTCATCCTCGGACGTTTGCCATTGAAGAAAGAGCGAGCGACTGACCCTTTGATCCTTCAGCTTTTATACTGTGCATGAGGCAGATGGGGTGGAATACCCTGTTGGTCAGTTTTGGGTCATCTGTCCTCTCCGCTCCTCCCCACAGATGGGACCTCTCTACGCTTTTCCTTTTCTGACTCTCCAATGGGGCACACAACCAAGTTAGCTGCCTTGGGTGTTACAGCAATAAGTATAAGCAGGAGCCTCTCTGCTTGTACCTGGTATCACCTATAAACATAGGTCTTGCCACTCTGAGAGAAAACAGTGTCTGCACAATATGCTGTTAGTTTCAGTAGTTAGAAGAGGCCTAGCTAAAAAGTAAAGTTCCTGAACAAAATTGGTCTTGTTTTACCTCAAGCCAGGACACCATTTTAACACCAGCACCAGAAAAGAGAAATTGCTTTATTAAAGAAAAGAAATTTCCAAATTTAATAATTTAAATGCACTTGCCCCCTTTTAAAACAAAATTAAGCAGGAAAAAAAAAAACTGTAATAAAGGCTAATATTTTTTTATAGAAGGCCTTACATACATTATAGTGTGTGCTCTTAAAACTATCCAGGTTTTTCTGCATGATAGCATTTCCAAGATCTTTGGGCTTGTTTACACAAGGACACTCAAAAAATTAATCTGCACTAACTGGAGTTGAAGTGGATTAGTTAAATTGCATAAAATCCTTGTTCAGAATGCTTTCAAAATTAGTTTCCTTAATTTAATTTATATTAATTTATTTTGAAAGTGAACTAAGCTGCATGGAATTAATTTAATCCTGAATAAGTATCCATAATAGAGTTGAACTAATTTTACCACTCTTCTTTAAAAGTAAATCTGGATTGTTTTCATATATTTTGATTTTCCTTTGAATTTCTTCCTCATTTAAGGTGAAATTTCTAAAAATGCTATTAAACTGGGTGTTTTGGGTTTGGGCTGTTTTGTTTTGTTTTGTTTTGTTGTTACCAGAAGCAAACCCATTTGCTCACCCAACTTCAGCTCAGAAGACTTGTGTCTCAGAAAATCCACACTAACTAAACCCAGTAAAATTACTCTGTCGTAGCATCACTACAAAATCATCCCAAGGCACTTGAACTGATTATTTGTCGTTCATAATCTGAATAAATTGTAGAGCAGTCTGTAAGGACAATTAAGTGCTGCCAAGTCTTTCCATCTTTTGGCAATAGGAAGTTAAGCCAAAGTGCTCCCAAAAAAGGCATTTTTCACTGTCTGACTAGACATGGCAGAGCATTTGGAATATCTGGGCTTGCCTGAGGTGCTTGTTTCTTTGGGGCTATGTGAGATCTGGCTCCTTTTCGATTTCCCAGAAAGGGCCTCATTTGAATCACACAGTTCTCCCCTATGTGCTTTTATTGACCATTATTTTCTAGTTCCTTTAAAGTGATTTGCATTTTCCTTGGAGATGTATCTTTGCGAATTAGACTGCAGCCATGACATTTGTGAAACACTGAAGAGCTGGATCCTCTTGTTTTTCCCCTACCCTTGTAGCTGAACACAGAGCAGTTTCATAATGTTTCTTAAAGTTGATGGTTCTATTTGAAAATCCCTATCAGACCTTGTATACCACCCTCTTCCTGAATGTCAGCTATGCTTTATGTTTACTTGAGTAGTTTGTGGCAGTCACGCCTTGAGAGTTGTAGGCATTGCAGCTCTTCTGTGTTACTGTTCCTTTTGGTAGTAGATGTGGTAGAAGAAGGTCCAGAGAAGAGGATGTGGCAGAAGAGGGTCTTCCCCCTGTTGGAAGTTGTCCCCTTCTCGGATAGATGTAGTTTGTTTGTGTTTGACAAGAGCCAAGACTTCCACCAAAGAGTTTCCAAAACTCTGATCATGAGGAGGCAGGATGAGCCAATTGAGGGGGTAGAAGTGTCTAATGGTGTCTGGGGGAAACAACAGATTCCTGGGAATGGCGGGGAGACGTCTATCTCTCTCATCAGATCTACCATTGATGGAATAGTAAATTTGAACTTCAGTCTTTTCCTAAAAATTTAATCAGGCATGGATTTACATTCCATACAGGCCTGCTTTCTCTCACCAAATTTGGGCTGCTCTATTATGCAAGCAGAAGAATATCATGATACAGTTTTAACATGTTCCCTTAGGTTCCTCTCACGATGACTGTCACATTAAGCCTTTCAAAAGAGTACTGTCATGTCACACCCAGTCATACTGCATTTTAGAGTAAACACGGCTCAAATTAAAGCCATTTTGGCTTTAGAAGAAGATAAAAATCAGATATGGTGTTCTCTTTGACATGCTTTTCTGATTTAAAGTATGTCAGTATTTCTAAGGGAGAGGACCCATTATATCTGTTCATGGTTAGTGACCAGAAACCAGATTAAATGAGTTGGTCTCAGGATAGTTCTTAGAAAAGAGATGAAATTTTATACTATTTGGTAATAGATTCCCTCCTGTGCAGTGTATCTTTTGAAATGTACTGTTATCTGGTTGCTTTTTTATAGCCTTCCCCACAACCTTTAAAGTGATACGTGTCCCTTTTTATACTTGAAAGGATGCTGATCTTATGGAAGAGTTTGCTGAGAGATTTCCATATCATTTGCTACAATCAATTAATATTAAGGAAAAGAAGAAAAAAAATCTGTGAGGTTCAGTAGATGAAACCATTTTAATATTAATTGGGGTGGATGTATAGCTATTAATTATTATCCAAAGTAATCCGTATTGGAATAAATTTTTAGTGTAATTTGATTTTTCTTCAAATACACAACTTTTTAGGAACATAAAAGTAATTTTCTTCATACTTTAATAGTTTTAAATATTTTAAATAACAGAATGCTGGAAAAGAAAAAAGAAAAAGAAATAACTGGAGACTATTTCTTGGTTGCCTCTGAGAATCACAGGATTATGATGATAACAGAAATGGAAGAGGAAACTGTTATCTCTTTCCCTGTCCTTTTTTTTATACATGCTAAATAATTAAATTTTCAGTGGTTTTATTTTGGTGGATATTTAGGTAATTTCAGTAACCATAATGGTCTGTTTGAACATATTCGTTGTTTGTGTATTCTGCAATGGTTTTTAGTGGTATATGTGATTATAAGTGTGCTTTTCCACTGTCCATATATGTATATAAAGGTTAACGTGTTTGAATAAATAAGTATTTGTTGTCGCTCTTCCTCCCAGACAGAAGTAAAATGCTTGATGCATCTGATAGGTCTCTTTCCTATATTTACATAAAATATCATTAGGAGGAAGGAGAAAGAGGCAAAAAGAGGGAGTGAGGGAGAGATCAGACGGTTGCACCCAACACTAGGCCTTCTCAGCCTCAAGTAACAATAAGACATAATAACTACTCTGATCTCTCTTGTATTAAATGTATTTTTTGTTTGTTTGTTTTAACTAACCTGTGTTATTGCATATTGGGCTTTTTAATGAGAGAGTTGTATTATTTTGCTGGATTTTCTGATATTAGTTTGAAAGTCATTGTTGCTACTCATTGATTGAAAGGCAGTGTGAGCTCTGTTAGTGCTTATCTGATGGCGGTATCCTTAGAAGGACTCTCTTCCAAGCTGCCACACTAATACTTCTCTCCATCCCATGTTATAATAATTATATTGGAAGTCTCACTGCGATCTTCTGTGCTCACTATGTGTTCAAAAGATTTATTTGCATTTCTATCCTGAATAAATTAAAATAATTTTGTTGAAAATGGCTTCACAGGGCTTGAGTTTCCCTATCTTTCAGTTCTTGCATACTTATGTTCTAATCTACTGGAAAAGCTAACAATCTAAAGGTAAAAGAAATGCAAATACTTCTTATACATGCATTCAGCATGTCTCCTGGATGCTTGAAGAGACAAAATTACTTAGTAACATCTATGAATTTAATAATATTCTTAATCAAAGCTCAAAATTCTGGATTTTGGTTCACTAGCATACTTTATTTTTATTGATAGAAGATTTCTTTACCAAAAATGCAAGACTTGCAGGACTTATTGACCAGGGATATATAACAGTAGGCTGAATATGAATTTACAAAAAGTTAATTTTCTTGTAGCTGGAAAACAAAATCTGGTTTGTGATACAGAAATATGCACTTAAAATGAAGATATTCACATTTTACCAATAAATGTGTCATTCAAACTCCTAATACTACTTTGCATTTCAAACTGTCTTTCTGGTATCTGCTGAATAGTTTGTGATTGACAAATTCTTGGGTTATTTCAATGTGAATGTAGGACTGTGAGAAAGATGTTTTCCTTAATAAGCAATATTAATTTGCTGAAGTATTTCTTTTAAAGTATATGCGCTTTTAAAATATATGTAAGTAATACAATGCACGCTGCGTTTAGTGGTTTCTTTTTACATCTCTTTTTATAAGAGATGCAATCCCAACAATGTGACATGGGAATTGAACAGCACGTGTTTTAGACAGGTAACTATATAAGGTTCTCACCCAAAGAATGGTTCCTTTTCGTAGTAGATCTAAGTTTAAGTAAACTCAGTGACCCCAAAGCGGTGTTTTGTAAGAATCTGGAAGTTTGTCTGAATTTTAAAGGTGCAGCAGAGCTGGAAACAAATTCAGTGGGAGTCCAGGAAACCAGGAGAGCACAGTCCCAGACATTTAAATTGAATAATGATTCAAATATTCTAGTAGTGTTTTGGGTTTTTTTTATCATTCAGATGCATGGAGTTAGTTAGCTCTGGAGGTATTTTGCGGTATGGTGTTGGCCAAATGAAAGTTTCAAGTGGCAGACGTCAGGGTTTTTGACTGGCACGTGTAAGCATAGCCGTATTATTTGCCAACAGAATGATGCAGCTTCAGCTCAGTGCAGAATCAGACCCCATGGAAACCAGCAGAAAAAAATCCTCCCTCTACTGGACAAGTCGGCAGAGCCTGTAACGAAGAGCAGAATAGAGGACACCTGGCTAAAAAAGATATTCTCAGGGGGAAAATAGCATGACCTTAATAAAGGCTTAAGGCATTTTGAAGGGTTCAACAGTCACGTGGAGGAGAGTAGTTTGGGCACCATGGTCTGTTTGAATTTTCAGGAGGCCTTTGTGAAAGGGAATAGTGAAGTTTTTTAAGGAAACTAGGCCTGAAGAAAAGTCTTTGTGAGATGGGTGGGGAAAGTGGGTAAAGGTAGAAAATGGGCAGGCATAAATGGTCAGCTGTAGTAGATGTTGAAGGTGAGAAGGGGAGTCCTGCAGGGAGCTCTGCTGGGACCTGTGCTGCTCAGCATTTTATAGTTAACCCTGGAAGGGGATGAGCTGTAAGGTAGGAAAGTTTGCTGATAATACTAAGCTCTTTGGATTAGTAAGGGTGAGAGATAGCTGTAAAGAAACCCTTTTGACTTTGAGCAATACGGTGGCAAATAAAATTCAGCACCGGGAAGCGTGAAGCGATGCGCATGAGAAACAGCAATTGTAACTTCATATAGGATGTACTGGGCTCCAAAAATATTGAGGTTTTAATACTCCCATGCAAACACGTAATGAGTAGCACTCAGTAAAGTGAGTTAAGTGTGTGGAATTATTAGGAAAGAAAGAAATAAAAAAACCCCAAACCTGAACACATTATTATGTCAGTATATAAATCTAAGGTTTTTCTACACCTTGGTACAGCGTGTGGCTTTGCTACCTTTGTAAAGAATTCTGAAATCTCAGAAATGATTTAATAAAATTGAAATAATTTAAGTAGGGCAAGACCGTGATCTGTGTTGTGGAAGAGCTTCTGTATCAAGGAAGAGAGAATTTAGTAGAACTTGGTAGAAGTCTGCAAAATCATAAATAGTATGGGAGAAGGTTGATATGGATTAATTGTTCTTTGTCTCTGCTGGACGAACTAAAAGGTGTCCAATGAAGCTAGTACGAGACAGGTTCAAACCAAAGGTTTCCTCGTCCTACTAACAGTGGTGGAAGGCCTTGCTGAGGATATTGCTGATGCTGATGTTTTTTAATCTGGATCTAAGGGGAGCCTGGACAAGTACGTGGGGAGAAATGCATGAAGGTTTCTCAGTATACAGTGGTCATACCTGCCTCAGAAAGCTCCTTGAGTGGAAGGGGTTTAGAGTTTGGAATAGTATCCAGGGGAGTATCATATATGTCCTATTCTTACTTTCCCTGGACATCTGCTTGTGAATATTGATGAAGACAAGATAGCGGTCTTATCTTATACTTCATCTAACAACCAACTGAAGTTGTCACGTTATCTCTGTTGACTTCCAAATTCTTAAATTCAGAGATTTTGTAGTTCATTCCTGTTTAAAAAGAAAAAAAAAAAATTGTAATACGAGCTCAGCTCAGCGTCGCTTAATGGAGAGAAACTGATAAATTAGTGTCGAGGAATTTGAAGGCTCTCTTAGATGTACAGCGGTATTACTTTTGAATAATGAATACTTTCAATAACTGAATGTTAGCTCTTTCAAACTGTGAACAAGGACACCTTTAAATGACATGCAGTCTAAAATTTCAGTCCAGAATTTCTGTTTTGAATTTTTTTAATTGAATGCACTAAATTCAAACCGAGCTTTGATTCAAGCATGTCTGATGTATACAGAGGTCAAATTGCTTAATTGTTTTCTTCTGTTATTAATTAATTTACAGTTGGACCCATTTCAGGCTACAAGATCATTCATGTACCTGTAGACAAACGTTGTGCTCTTGTCTTGCTGCTAATGTTTTTTTTTGTTAGAGTTCCTTTTTGGTTGGTAAAGTATTTCTTCATCAGAATATACCCAGCATAGACACTATAGTGTTAATGGCATTTTTCCTAACTATCCATTAATGTCTAATACTGAAAAGAATGATTCTGCTAGCCAACAGTACTATAGCAGCAAAACCATCTTGTGTTGACTTGACTTTAGTTTACACTTTGTGATTATGTTATGCCTCTGTGAAAATAGAACATGTTAGTTTCCCAGCATGAGATAGTGGTACAGAGGGGCAAAGAATACTCCAGATTAGTCATGTCTGTGTGGCTGCAGGTGGGTTAATGATAATGATGAAGTGATAGTGGCCCTGCTGTGCTGTGAGGCAGTTATCTGACTCCCAAGCAGATAAACTGTGGGGATAATTTGGTAAGAGAGGGTGGATTTCTAATGACTAAACCAGTATGGCAATTACACTTTTTGCTTTTGTTCTGCTAGTTTTAAATAAGCCAAGTAATTTACTTACCAGTAGCACATGGAATGCAGTAGAATATGGAAAAATGAAAACAAAAGGTCAGTACGTAACTGATGTCCCCTCCCTGTCTTGCGGTGAACAGCCTCAACTTCCTCCTTAGATTTTGCATCCTGCTGAGTTGTGTAACATAGAATGGTCCTTAGCAGGAGTTGTGTAATAAATGTGGAAAACTCTGAGAGTGCAGCTTACAGCATAGTTAATATTGATAGGGCAATGCCAATAGAATTATATTTATAAAAGAAGAGTTTAATTTCTTTTAGGTATCTGTGGGACCAACACCCTGAATGGGTCAGACCTTCTCTTTTGGTTCTGCCTGGAGCAGTTGGAGGACTATTCCCCTTCTCAGTTCTTTCAGTGCTCTCCAGCTGGAGGTTGCTTCCCTCTCAACTCATTTGTGTCCTGGCAGGTCTATGTATGATCACAAACAGCTTAGGATAACTTTTCTGAGAGTAATAACTGTCAGCTCTGAGGACTGTAGGGAAAATAGATTAAAAAACCCACTGAAATAAAAAAGTGATAAGGTGCACGTAAGGGAAAGTAAATTCAGGAAAATTTTGTAGATTATTTATTTGTGTTAGATGTCCAGAAACTACCCAATGAACTAGGGCTCTACTGGACTAGAGCTGTGCAGCCAGCATAGGAGACAATCGCTGTGTGGTGAAGCAACTTCATTTGCAACCAATTTTCAGAATTCTTGTGTCCAAAACTTTTGCTATAGCTTCAAGCAATTCTTGACTGCAGTGTGTTTACTCTCAGAACATCCCCGAACAAATGGAAACTTTCTGGTTATTTAAATGCTAGCTCTTCAAAACACATTGAAGATCTATCAGGACAGAGATTTAATAGCTTCCTCAGGGAGGAGTTACAGAGGAAGGTCAGTGGCCCAGAGTGACTAAATTTAGCAAGGCCTTTTTAGGCTTAACATTTTAAAATCAGGATTCAACATATTACTTGGGTCAAAATTAGTTTTGGTTATTTAGAAAAAAAAATATATTCTATAAGAAACTATTTATATGCTTGTATAATAAGTTTCTTATTCTAAAGGTTTCAGCGGTATTGGGTAGAATATGTACAAATGATGTGATTGAACAAATCAGATTTTTTGCATGAGAGTGTATTCTTTATATGATTAAACTCCACATAATGCTGTCTAGAATATTTATATAAGACAGAAAAGAAAGCATATAGTTGATAAGAAATGTATGCATACCTAGAATAGAAGACAAACATGTTTTAGCTAATAGTATTGTGTCATTCTAAATTCCTATTTTTTCCATATCTGTACATACAATACAAATTTGATGATCAAAACGGAAAGGGAGACTGTCAATTTGTTTTTCAAATCCTGTAGGAAACGAGCTGCTGCTTCCTTTTGAAGAATAGTGAAATACTTTATTTCTATATGAAATGTGTGGGATATCTATATTTTAAAAAATACATGGCAAAACCCACAAATCTCTGACTGCAATAAATTCCTTCTAGAGTTAAACCAAGACTTTTTGTTGCTGAAATATGTCTTACACAGTCATATATGAGACTGGTGGGGGGGAAATGGCATTGGCATGCTAATGATGGCAGCTGATGAAAAAATGTCCTGGAAGAGGTAGTATGTAGTATGGCTATTAAATTCAAAGATTGTGTAACATCTGAATAGCAATTAGTGAGGCAATGGTAATTTATCTAAAATATCTGAAATTGTAAGTTGCTGTAGCTGAATGTATCAAATCAAAGATTTAGAAAGATGCTTATCAGATTTGTGAAGTTTTATTAAATTGTGTGGATGTTTAACATTCTCTTTCATCCACCCTTTAATGAGATAATCTTACAATTTGTACCGCTACTATTTTCCATTCAGAAACACTCACAGTAGCATAAAAAGTCATCAGAGCTACTAGGAGATAGGATATGATACTGTTGCTGTCTGAAGGACTTCTAGCAGAGGGGAAATGTGCAAGAACTTGTCCTTTTCCTCCTCTCCATCCCCATCAGTTGAATGGGGGTTGATAAACAACTGGTTTTGTTGCCCTCACTTAAAGCAAACTCAAGTTTGGTGGAGGGGGTACAGGAGCATACTTCACTTGGTAGTCTTTTTTTCTGTCATTAAAGTAACAGGGGAAACTAGCCAAAAAGCTGCTAAGTTTATCTGAAGTAACGCTTGCAGCTTTGTGGAAGTATGTGGCTGAGTAATAGTACAAAAATAGCAAGTTATTCTGAGGAAGAGCATATGTTCTGTAACAATGAGAAATTGGTATACAGATAAAAGAAATTACAGATCTAAATATAAATTTCAGATGAGAAAGATCCATGGCTTAGTGCCACAGTCTTCTGTAACACAGCCATTAAAAGTTGTTTAATGCTCATTCTTCTAACATAGTTATTTAAAGAAGCATCATCATTGATAAATTGCTGTGCTGCCTTAAAGGTGCTCATTTTGCAGTCTGTAACATTACAGATAATAGGCACTTTTTATACTGGAGTGCACACTTATACGCAGGGTACTGTACAGTGATAATTGCGGGCTTTTTTTTCCTTTTCCTTACAAGAAAAATACATTGCAGAGCCGTAATCTCTGCTTACTATTTAAAGACACTGGCGACCAAATGCAGCTATCTCTTGTTAGAATTAAAAACAAAGACAACATTGGAACAGATTCTCAGGTTACTTGAAAAAGCAGGTACATGTGCTTAGACACTGGAAAGCAATTCCAGCACAATCACTTGTGAAATATCATTCAAAATTCTTCATGCTTCAGCAGATAATAGCAAACTTTATTTGCTATGAAGTACTGCTTTGAGGATTAAAACTTTCCTCCATAGAAGTCGCTCTGTTTCATGAAAGAGATTAGTCTCTTTACAAAAACATGAAGAGCACAACTTGGCATCAAGTCCCTCAAAAACCTTACCTTTAAATGTTTCTCCTGTCTTTTTTCTTTCTTCTTAAACAATTAGAGATTGGCATATGTAAAAGTCACACTGATGAGCAGAACAAGAGATTAGAAGATTAAGCTGCAGTTAGAATTGGAATAACTAGAACCTAAGGCATTACCAAATAAAATCCACATAGAGCTCTGCTGTTTATCAAGCTCCTCATAGTCAGTGTAAAGCTGACTGAGTTGACTGAGCTGACAGAGCTTTGAAAGCTTCAAGAGTAATTATGTCAAATAAAATCTTTATTGTTAAAATTTTACTTTTCAGGAGGTATCAGTTTGAAAATATTAGACCTTAGGACAGTCTTGGCAAAGCAAAAGTAATTTCTCATTCGATTTGTGAGGAAATCTTTTTCTTTTTTTCTGAGCTACTTGCACTTCAAAAATCTACATCCCATTTGCTGTCATTTGCTGTCTGAAAGAAAAGAAAGATGTGATCATGCAGGACTTCTCCTTCTGAAGAAGAAGAAATGTTGGTAAAGGAGAGACATACAGAATTCAGGAGAAAAAGCCAAGGGAAGGTTAAAGAATTCAGCTGGCATTAGGCATTTAATCACTGAGTATAGACGCATATATATTTTTTCACTGTTTCTTGTTCTTTCTCTTCCTCCCTCTCTCTTAATCATCCTTACCTGATTAGCGTCTGTATAATCTACGCGTGTTGCTATTGCTGGGGAGAAACAAGAACTAAAGTAAGGTTCCAAAAGTGAGATAGAAAATTATTGAGAAATTAGAAGAAAATTGGAGAAAAAGAATCATTGTGGGTTTTCCTCCTCTGTTCTTTTCAGATGTTTTCTCTGTAATGCTGAAAGTATGAGACAAAGTAAATATAGTAACTTTAGCTCTTGCATTTATGATTCCCCGAAAAAGAGAGGTCACTTTCCTCTGAGCCAGGAGTCATCTCTGTATCTAAAATAGTGCCAAAAAAGGGAAGTATAGGAGCTAAGATAGTCTTTCTACTGTTAAAACTTTAATGGACAAGTGTGTATTTGGTGTTTGGAGTTGTCTTCTAGTAATAAAGTAAAAAAAAAAAACAAAAACCAAAACCAAACAACCTTGTAAATTTAATGATCTTTCTGTATATCCGGGATCTGTTCCATGAGTACTTACTGGTACGTGCTGCAGTTCCTGGCTGGGCTACATACCCAGTTTTATTTCTGTGAAAATAAGTACGCAGAGGAATAGCTGATACATGTCCAGATCTCATCCTAATACTGATTTCAGATGCAGATTGAAAACTTAAATGATAGGTGAATTATCGGCAAAAAGGCAGGAGAATACAAAAATATCGCTAGCCACTGTAGCTGTGAAATCCGGGCAGTTTGGGAGTAATCCTGTTGAGGTCTTCTGACCAAAATCAACAGTTGGAATATGCTCTCTGACCATTTTGATACTGGGTTTGGAGAGAAACTGGAAGATACTTTGCTTTGATAAGAGGGAGCAAAGTGTTTTATATGGTGTTCCCTCTGTAGAGACACTTCTAGTACTCTCTTTTACTTGTTTATTCTTGTGATTTTATAAAAAGCTCCATCCAAAATGCTCCTCGTTTGGAGCTTTGTGCATCCATGCCATATGTTAAAAACATGATGAAGATCAGTTGTAGAATCTATGCAGCAACACTTGTCCTCTATCTCCCTCCCCACCCACGCTGAGTTAACAGACTTGGAGTCTGTTATCCTCTGCACCATTTTTTCCTTCTGCAAATGTAAGTTTTCCAGCTATACCAGGTCAATGTTCCTCAAATCGACCAGGGATTTTGTATTTCTGTTTTTATTTTTCTGACTCACATTTTGAGGGTCTATTTTTAGGTGATTTAAAACACTGGACTGGCGTATCTGGAATAGATAAACTAAAAATTGAAACCTTAAAAGCGACTAAAAGTGAATGCAAAAAATCACGGAGTTTTTTGAAGTATTGCTGCAAGTACTTTATGTACCAAATCTGTTAACACATTTTTTGCCATTTTTCATATTTTCAGTATATCATCTAGAAGTTAAAGGAGATTTTAAAAGGGTCTAGGAAACCAACTTTAGTATTTTTTACCTCGTTTGAAATGTGTAGTGTTCAATGAGAAATTATGTCCAATTCGACTTGTACATGCTAGTATTTTGGCTTATTTCCATAGTTGCTGCGTACTCTGAAATGTGCAGAGTGAGAGGGCAAAAGATCTCATCCTGTCTGATCTAATCTTGCTTAAAGTTTTGTGACTCTTAGCATCCTGTTACTGTCGTTTTTAGCAGGGGGATCATAAACAGCCTTCAATGCTTGATTTGTCTTCTTTCACGCTGAGATTAAAGGAAGCGTCGAGGATGTATTATGAAGTACGTGTGTGTAAGCATAGAGAACACAGAGCCGTTACAAGAAATGTTACAGAAGGTGATATTATAATTTCACACGCAAATACCTGTGGACAGGCAAGAGACTGATTTTCATTGTGTAAGCATTTTGCAAATGAAATACCCCTATATGTTAGATAGAAAATCATTACACTTGTTATCAGTTGTTTGCTCTTGTGCATAAGGTGCTGATCTCGATGTTTTTTATGGGTATATGTAAGAAAATTTGCAAAAAAAGTTATGTTTTAAAATGCATAGTAAATCTCACTTCAAGAGTTTTACTTCAAATGTGCAATCCTTTATGAGAGCGCTTGACATATGATGCTTTGCTCATCTGTTTTCTTAAGTCCAACTGTGAACAATGGCCCAGATCCCATAATCAAAGGTAATGGGATATCGGAGCACAAGAGAAAATGTTATCTAGGAAAATAAACTAAAATAGGTTTGGAAGTTCCAGCATGCTCAGGGTCTTTTCACACAGTGAGAATCCAGGATATAAGAACAAGTATCTACAAAATATGGTTTCTTTTCTGGCTGTGGAACACGAGTAACATTAGAACAGAGAGAGATGCTAGTTTGTGACTATCGTTCATGGAGGAGGTAGTGCTGAACCTCCTTGGAGTGACTCCATCCAGGAACAGCTTGAGGGACCTGTACCAACAGTGATCCAGACACAAGCTACCTTTGTTTTCTAGACTCTGAAAATACTCTTTCTAAAGTAAATTTGCTCATGCATAACCTGAAACAGGATCAAGAGAGCTCTCATTTAATTTAATACTTATTTGGTCTCAGAGTCTTTGTCTATTAGAGAAGCCTCAACGTGGTCCTAAAAAGGACAGCTGGGCTTGATTCTGCTGCAACGTGAATAGTTCTCAAGCTCTCCTCTGACGGAGCTCTCGGCCTTGGGAAGGGCTACTGCAGGGAGTGCTACCTGGACTCCGGCAACAGGAAGACTGGAAGAGTTTTGCTATTCAAAAAAACTTCCCAGAAAACCAAAGTCCTCTGACTAGCCAAGGGCTACGCTGTAGCACGTGCTACACACATTGGCATGTGCAGCCCTGGCACTGTAAAATTAATTAAGAGATTTTTCAGTCCGTTGAATGGACCAAAACTTCTAGTAATAACAGGTCGATTTTAAAAGGACGCCGTTTCTTTTTTGTCCATACGAACACCTTTATTTAGATTCTGCTGGGGTTTTTGCCCCCCGCCCTTTACGCAAAGATATTATAAAGAAACGGCTTAGGGGAAATGAAACAAGCTGTCCAAATTTGTAAAAGTTGCACTTCCTCAAGGAATTTCAGTAATGAATAACAACTGGTCTAAATGGGGATTGGAACAGTTTAGATATTATTTTTGTTTTTATTTTAAATAAGAAGGAGAAATGTAATGATTTCTCAAGAGAGCAAGGATGATATTTAGAAATTGACTTGATAATTGCTTAGTTAACAGTTAATGCTGGAAAGAAAATAGATTTTTAATATACAAAGCAAAAGTTTTCCTACTTTATCATGTTTTGTCTTTCAAAGTGAAACATGTAACTAATTTTTTTCTGCTGTGGTGGTGTTAACGTCGTAGAAACATCTGAGCAAACACAGCAGCATTTGCACATGTAGAAGGAGAATGAGTAGAGTGGTAGCTGCTATGGTTAACTATATAGTGTGGGGTGCCCTGATGTCTGGCATGTTTGCCATGTGGCATACATACTAGTTATGTATATCATGACTAATGAAGAAAGCTTTATGCTCTTGCATTATCTCCAGTACAGTAACACATCTGATATCAATTTTTTAAATTTGCAATTTATTGATAAGCCACTTTACAAATGAATACTGAGATTTCAGTAGGTATTGATAAGATTTTTTTAATTGTTTCTTCTAGAGCAGAAGATAGCATCCTCTTTATATGATGCAATCCCTAGCATTGGTAATTTAGCTCTGTTCTTGATATTTAAGGAACTGCTGTTCCTCTCTCATAATCTGTAGAAAGGCACAAGCAGATACAGAGAAGAGTCACATGCAGGACTAATAGGATCTCCAACTTTGTTTCCCTGAGTTTGAGACCGCACATTTGTGGATCTTCAGGAAAAATGTTGAAAGCTTTTCATGGAGGTTTGAATAAGAATTTGTTTATTTAGTAACTAGAGATAATCTGAGAGCTGCTTTTTGGGGGCTGCTCCAATGTAGTTTTTTTCCTTTGGGATATAGTTAGCATGCGTTTAGCACTGCTCCCCTTTTGTGTTTATAGGAATGTTTCACTTCACTTTCTGATTTGTTTGAATAAACGTGTCTTGAAAGTGTGAAGGTAGTGATGATGTTAATGTTGGTAAGCACTTATGTGGACTTCTGTGATCATTCCTCAGTTTTTTTCTACCTAACACCTATTCTGACTTAAACCGGATGGGTTAATGTCTGGTTCTAAAAGCTACTGAATGTTATACTGAGCAGTGAGTAAGAGAAAGTACTGTAAGGGATCCTCTTCCCTGTCATTTGTCAATGAGGCTGAATCAGCATGGTTCTACTGAAGTGAGTAGAGGAGTACACATCCGCTCCTAAGCTAAGGGTCTTATCCTTTGCTTAAACTGAATTCTGTTCCAGCTTTTACTATAGACAATTTTCTGTTATACATTACAGTTGAAATTTCTGGATCATCCACAGCTGGAAATCCAGGGAAGACTGTAAAGATGCCTAGACGATCTTATGAAGTAGAAAACTTCTGATTTCCTTGACTCTTTTTTTTTCATGGGTAATGTTTGTAGTAGCACTGCACCATGGTTTAGCCAGTAGTAGAAAATCCAAATAGTAGAATTCTTGGGGATGTATCATATCTAGCACTCTGTTACCTTTGTTTTTTTTAACTGTGCTTTGAACACCTGCTTGTCTAGCTGTTACCTTGCACAATGATTTTCTTACTTTTTCAACCTTTGAGGTAAATGAAGCACTGTTGTTGGAATATTTGACTTGAAGACAAGTATCGGTGCTGTAAGCATGACAAACAGTTGGAAAATAACAAGACAATGCATCCTGGATAGAGGAGTTACAAAAGGGAAACAATATAATTCTCTATTGCAATAGCATAAATAATTTGCCATTTATTTAACAAATAATAAGCAGAACATGATGTTGCACATAGCAAGGAATTAAACATCGGAATTTAAAAGTATACTAAATTTTTAAATGATGATGAAAATCTCCTACATTAGGAATTACATGCATTCAGTAGCTCTAGTAATCCAAATATATATTTATGCATTTTAAAGAACTAGGTTGGCAGAATTCTGTAAAGTGTGGAGAAAAAGAGGAAAATTCTCCTCTTCAGCCGACATGCAAAAATTATAAATTTCTTAGGCCATAAAGGAAAAAATTGTTTGCATGGTTCACGATCATTTCACAAAGCGTGTATGGCACATAGATGCTGCAGTACATGCTAAAAGTTTGAGAATAACTTTTCCTTTGGATGAGCCAGTACAGTAATTCCTTCAGAAGTGTAAAGGAATAATTGAAAAGCCTTACGAGGACACATTTTCTTGGCATGCAGAACATGACTAAAGACACACCAACCTGTCTACCCCCAATTTCCCTGAATATGTGTAGTGGAAGGCCCTCAAAACTGCTTCAAATCCATCAGGCTCAGATTTCTTTGCACCACTGTAGTCTTTTCAAGGGAGGGAAAAACTGTCCTTAAACCAAAGGACAGCTTTAGTGTTAAGAAGCGTTCGTTAAAGACCAGCTATGAGTACACGTACGTTGGAAATCCCATAAATCTTTTACCACCACGGAAATGAAACTATAGGACAGTATTTTAATAGGGAGATAGGGGAAAACTTACAGCAATTAGTGTGATGTGTTTATGAACATGAAATATTTGCTTACTATACAGTGAAATTGCTTCAAAAACAGGTAGCATCACCTAGTCCACATTTTCACTCCTACTGAGCAAAGTCTGTTTTCATAACGCCCACAACCTGAGTTTTTACCAGGTTCTGGATAGTCTCTCTCTCTCTCCAGATCCTGTTGGCTTTTCCTCCCAGGAGAGGTGAAATGATTCCACAAAGGCTATTTAGTAGGTAAAGATTTAAGAAATTAATAGTACTATTGTAAGGTCTTTTGCACTGTCAATCTACAGCAAATGGGGCTTGGCAATATCCAGCTGAACGCTAAGTTACTGGGAAGATGCAACAAGAATGCTATTAGAATTTTCCTGCTACGAAAGAGGATGGTGATGGATACATGATAGACTTTTGTTGGGTATATAAAAAATTCATACAAAACGTAGCTTCTCCGTTGTGTCAGATGGGCAATCCCTGTGGTTGGAAGAACGAAAGAAACAAATGTGAGAGAAAGTGAAGCATGACAGTGTCTCTGCTGGGTGGTGGCAAGGTTGTTCTTTCAAAAAAGCAAGAGAGTTTCTGTAGGCTGCTGGGCTTGTGCAAGCGCATGTGTTGCAGAGGGAGGGACACAGTGCAGTTCCTTGTGGTCTCACTCAAGTGTTGGTTTTTGGGTGTGAGGGTTTTTTTTGGTAGGGAGAGAAGTTGAACGTTGATGTAGTTTATGATTTATCTCAAGTACCAAAACCACCTGAATTGTTTAGGCACTAAATCTTTGATGTACTTTACAAATGCTGAAGGAAAGCATTGAGTAAACCATGAGACCACAAATTTAAAGATAAACCTGTGCTATTTCTGTGGCTTAGTTCTAGCCAACTTGTTTTAATCGGTTTTATTTTATTTTAATGCACAAAAACAAAGGGAGATGTCTCATTTTTTTTTCCCCAAATGCTGTTGCTAAAAGTGGAAATTCTTTGTGTTTAAAGGAGCTTACTAAATCAGGACACTGAGGTTGTGTTAGTTCCTTCAGAGTTCCTTTTACATGTGGTTTTAAACATTGTGTATTAGAAAAAATCGTGGCTCAGCAGTGAAACTGTAATTTGAAATAAATTCCAGAGAACAAGATTGTTACCTGAAACGAAGAAGCATACAGTGCATGTATGAGAATACGTTTACAAATGTGGCTTTAATGCAAAAATTAAACATATTAAAAATTAATTATATCATTTTTAGTTCTTTTCTGTCTCTCATTACCCTTGGTCACTTTCACCTGCATGAAGTGATTTTAAAATACTAATATTTTGTTAGACAGCGTGCCCTATTCATGTACAGATGCATAAATGCTTGCATAAAAATCCCTGTCCATTGACTGCAAAGTCAGCTAGATCAAGTCTGTAAGTAACTTGACTAATGATATATATGGCTAATTTATTCTTCGATCCTCTCTAATGCAGAATGGTTGGCATTTTATTAGCTTCAGTTCAAAGCAGCAGTGAGAAAAACTACTCTTAGGTAGATTTTTTGGTTCTTTTTGATTTATTTTTTTTTCCTCCAAATAAGCACAGATTATTACTGCTTGGATGTTGTATCTAGTATCTTATGATGGCTCTAGGTATTGAACATTTGGTTTGAAACACTGTGATGACCCTGCAAAACTGGTGTAGCAGTTTTTTGGTGTTTTTTTTTTTTTTTTAACAAACAAAAGGAAGAACTGGATGGTAAGATGAATTATGAGCCCACAGAGTTAGGCACTGCTGTAAGAAGTGGGAGGGAGTAACAGAACCAGCTAGTTGACTAACCACTTCCCTTCATTGTTGCTTTTAATATCAGAACAGCCTTGCTAGCTTTCTAAACCACCATGAGTTACATAAACGAGACCATGTACGCTGTAGCTGGTAAGTTCCTTTCATTTAAGATATAAACTGAAAATTGAATTGGAAGCGATTCTCAATGATTGATGGTTGAATAAGATGTATTGCTTTGTGTTATTTTTTCATAATTGTAAAAAAATATGATCCTGTGTGTTGTTCATAGTAAACAAATCTAGACAGTAATATTTCTGCCTTGGCAAACATCATGCAGGGTCAGAAGTGTGTACTCTCTTGACAAATTATAAGCTAACTACCAAAGTAGTAATAATAGTTGAAAAATCAATGCAAGCCCGTAAGGTCTGAAAGGTGGTTTAATTGATGTTTTTTGAATGAGTTAAAAAACAAACTTCCATGTGTCTCCTAAGTACTGTATCTTATGCTGTGCTGTCCTTCACAAGCTGAAGCCATCTATGTTGGTTGCTATTACTACTTAGTGGTTGGAAAATTCTTGTTTCATGGTTTCTGTTGCAGGTCCTGTTAGTAATAATTATCATAATTAAAAATCCTAAAAATTAGGCTAAATAAACAAGCAAATACTTTTCAGTAGTTTCACTTCTAAATACACTAGGTAACCTGGAGTGAAGTAATCTTACAGTGGAGATGTATAGTTGAGGGTAAAATAAGCTGGTTTTACGCTTGCTGTGCTCAAAAAGCTGTCAATCAACCATGAAGTCTGTACCAAGTTCAAGCCTGGTGTCTCAGCAGCAGTACAATTGAAAGTTCAAGCATGTTTTTTCTGGTCTGAATGGGAGTTAGACTGGATTCTTACTATGCATCCAAAAGTTGTAATAGGGGTTTCAGCTGTTACAGCTATTTCCTTTTGTCTTATTGATAATCTGTCTGTGATGTGGCTAAATATACCCAAAAACTAGGGAAGGGCACATCAGTTCACAATCTATTTTATAGCATTGTTCATTTAGTGGGATGCGCTCACTTTTTTTGTCAGTATATTTCTTCACTTAATACCTTTACTTGAAATGTATTAGCAGCTTTTTAATGATACTTTTGCTAGTAAAAAACCCCAACAAACCAAACACAAAACAAACAAACAAAAACCACTGGTAAATGGGTGTTTTTCCTAGGGAAGGCATCATTAAAAAGTTGACAATACATTTTAGGTTCTTCATTCAACACATCATGTCAACACCTTAATTCATTTTATTTTATTGCAAGTTGTCTATTCAGGTTGATAATTCATAGTTTCTACAACATGTATTTGCTAAGTGACTTCTATGTTTTCTGCTCGTATTTGGAGATTTACTTTTGAAAAACAAAAACATTAAGCCAAAAGTTTTGTGAGTTTCATGAGGTTGATAAAAATAAGGTTTTCAAAAGACCATAGTTTTATTTATATTCTCATGCTGAAAAACAGTAGAAGTAATTCCGTTTGAACATCACACAAGAAAACATGGTGGACTGTAGAAGGTTCAGCTAGGAGACAGCTTGTGCTTGCCAGCCACTCTTGCCCTAAAATACAGGTGTACTGTAATGAAAAGGCTTTCACATAACTTATCTTAAATACCAATGTTTTTAGAGAGCCATCAAAGAAAGCATGCAGTATGTCCTGTAAGGGAAAAAAACCCTAAAATCTAACAGTAGTGAATAAGTTACAGAGTAGTAATAGCTGCATAATGTGTTGCTTTTTGAGGCCATCCATATCCCTCATCTGAGCAACATGAAGGTAATTAGCTAGTAACTTGTTCTTACTGAAGTGACAAACAAAATAAGCTTGTTTTGCCAAGATCTTAACCCTTAATATTGTCCTCTGCTTCTTTACACCAAAGTTTATTATTGTTATTCTTTTACCAAGTTCCTCAGCTACAGGAGATCCTCCTAGAATTCTTCCAAATTTTCCCTCATTCACATCACCAACGAATTTCACCAGTTCAGTCTTTGCTACATTGCAGTGTCTGATGCTGGAACCTCAGCAAATCTACAGTCGTCTTAAAAGTTTTGGTGGACCCGTGACAAGATACACATAAATGAGGGGTTTGATCAATGCTACTTTCATTTGAAACTGAACTGGAATTATGCAAATATACGAACATCCCAGCTTTCATTAAAGCAAACAAGCCAATGAAACAAAACCAGCCTTATCCTTTACCCCCACCTCCACCTAGACCCCTGAGCAACGCGACTACCGCAGCCTGCTCTCCGACATCTCCGGGAGAAGCTCATGGCTGTTCTCCCTGATGCCTAGCAAATGCAACCCCACAGTGGGAGCACTAGTTAAATTCTCTTTCCTCTCCCAGCTGCCATTTTTGGGAACCTAACATGTTTTTACACCCTGTCAGACCTGGCAGAAATCATTCTATGAATTCAAAACTTATTGTGATGAGGGCCTAACGGATAAGTTTCATTTCCTTAGGAAACCAGGCTAAAAATAAGTTTTCAGCTCTTCTGTGTGCAGAGGAAAATTTTTTTAAATGTTAGTACCAAAAATGTTGCAAAATGGGATGCAAAAAGTGATTTTTTTTTAAAAATATGACATTTTAGCCAAATAATATGGGGGAACCTGTTTAATTTTTAAAGTATTGAATTGTCAATTCTTTTTCCTCTTCTCTCTAGCACTCGGATATACTTAGTGCTATTCCTGAGGACATCTCTCTTTGGTCTTAGAAATACAGTATTTCATCTCAAAGCAATTGTTATATTATTCATTCCAAAATTTGTGGTCTTAATAGTCATAAAAAGTGTAGACTTACTGTTCATATTAACTGTTCAATTAATTATCACTGAAATTAATAAACTTTATTGCATTCTGAATATTGGGTGGGGAGGGATTCTTTCACAGAATCACAGAATCACAGAATAGTCAGGGTTGGAAGGGACCTCTGGAGATCATCTAGTCCAACCCCCCTGCCAGAGCAGGGTCACCTAAAACAGGTTGCACAGGACAGCGTCCAGGTGGGTTTTGAATGTCTCCAGAGTGGGAGACTCCACAACCTCTCTGGGCAGCCTGTTCCAGTGCTCCACTACCCTCAAAGTGAAGTTCCTCCTCATGTTAAGATGGAACTTCCTATGTTCAAGCTTGTGCCCATTACCCCTCGTCCTATCAATGGGCACCACTGAAAAAAGACTCCGCCCATCCCTCTGGCATTCTCCCTTTAAGTATTTGAAAACATTAATAAGATCCCCCCTCATTCTTCTTTTCTCTAGACTAAAGAGACCCAAGTTCCTCAGTCTTTCCTCATATGAAAGATGTTCTAATCCCCTAATCATCTTTGTAGCCCTTTGCTGGACCCTCTCCAGCAGATCCCTGTCTTTCTTCAACTGGGGAGCCCAGAACTGGACGCAGTACTCCAGATGCGGCCTCAGCAGGGCAGAGTAGAGGGGGAGGATGACCTCCCTCGACCTGCTGGCCACACTCTCTTTGATGCACCCCAGGATGCCATTGGCCCTCTTGGCCGCCAGGGCACATTGCTGGCTCATGGTCATGCTCTCCAGGAGGTCAGCCCCCAACCTGTACTGATGCGTGGGGTTATTCATCCCCAGATGCAGTACCCTACATTTACCCTTGTTGAATTTCATTAGGTTCCTCTCTGCCCAACTCTCCAGCCTGTCCAGGTCACACTGTAAAGCAGCACAGCCTTCTGGTGTGTCAGCCACTCCTCCCAGTTTAGTGTCATCAGCAAACTTGCTGATGCTACGCTCTATCCCTTCATCCAGATCATCGATGAATATATTGAACAGGACTGGACCTAGTACTGACCCTTGAGGGACACCACTTGTTCCTGACCTCCAACTAGACTCTGCACCACTAACCACAACCCTCTGAGATCTATCTGTCAGCCAGTTCTCAATCCACCCCACTGTCCATTCATCTAGCCCGCACTTCCTAAGCATGCATGTGAGGATGATGTGGGAGACAGTGTCGAAAGCCTTGCCAAAGTCAAGGTAGACAACATCCACTGCCCTCCCCTCATCCCTCAGTCACTTCATCATAGAATGCTATCAGATTAGTCAGACACGACTTCCCCTTAGTGAATCCATGTTGACTACTTCTGATAACCTTCTTTTCATCCAGGTGCTTTGAGATGATACCCAGCACAAGCTGTTCCATCATCTTTCCAGGGATGGAGGTGAGGCTGACCGGCCTGTAGTTTCCCGGGTCATCCTTCTTGCCCTTTTTGAAGACTGGAGTGACATTAGCTATCCTCCAGCCCTCAGGCACCTCACCTGTCCTCCAGGACCTTTCAAAGATGATGGAGAGCAGCCCAGCAATGACTTCCCCCAGCTCCCTCAGCACTCGAGGGTGCATCCCATCAGGCCCCATGGATTTGTGGATATCCAGTTTATCTAACTGATCTCTAACTTGCTCCTCGTCAACCAAAGGAAAGTCTTGCTCCCTCCAGACTTTCTCTGTTACCCGCAAAGTCTGGGTTTCCCGAGGACTGGCCCAAACAGTGAAGACAGAAGCAAAGAATGCATTTAGCAACTCTGCCTTTTCTGCATCATCTGTCACCATGGCACCTGTCTCGTTCAACAGCGGGCCCATATTTTCCCTAGTTTTCCTTTTGTCTCCTATATACTTAAAGAAACCCTTCCTGTTGGCCTTGACATCCCTCGCCAGGTTCAATTCCAAGGCTGCCTTGGCTTTCCTTGTTTCCTCCCTGCATACCCTGACAGCATTCTTGTATTCCTCCCAAGCAGTCAGCCCCTTCTTCCACCTATTGTAAACTCCCTTCTTCCACCTGAGCTTTTTCAGAAGGTCCCTACTCAGCCATGCAGGTCTCCTTCTTCCCTTGCCTGTTTTCTTTGTCTTTGGGATGCACTGATCCTGAGCTTGGAGGAAGTGACGCTTAAATAGCAGCCAGCTCTCTTGAGCCCCCTTACCCTCTAGAGCCCTCTCCCATGGGATTTCTCCAAGTAACTCCTTGAAACGATCAAAGTTAGCCCTCCTGAAGTTTAAGGTTTCAACTCTACTTGTCGTTTTGTCTATACTACACTTCATCCTGAATTCTATCTTCTCATGATCACTGCAGCCCAGTCTGCCCCCAACCTTAACATCCTCCACCTGTCCTTCTTTGTCTGTCAGTACTAGGTCCAGGAGTACACCTCTCCTGGTGGGCTCCTCCACCACCTGAGTCAAAAAGTTGTCATCAATGCACTGGAGGAACCTCCTGGACTGTACATGCCTAGCTGTGTGGCCTTCCCAGCAGATATCAGGGTAGTTGAAGTCCCCCATGAGAATCAAGGCCTGTGATTGTGAGGCGATTTTCACCTCTCTGTAGAAGGCCTCATCAACTACCCCATCCTGATCAGGTGGCCTGTAATAGACACCCACAACAGTGTCTCTCATATTACCCTGCCCCTTGATCCTTACCCACAAGCTCTCAACTTGCTCTTCATCTGCTCCCAGGGAGAGCTCAATACATTCCAGTTGCTCTCTCACATAAAGAGCAACTCCACCGCCTCGCCTTGCCGGCCTATCTTTCCTAAAGAGAACATAGCCCTCCATGACAGTGTTTCAGTCACGTGAGCCATCCCACCATGTCTCAGTAATTGCAATGAGATCATGGTCCTGTGACTGCACACAGATCTCTAACTCCTCCTGTTTATTCCCCATGCTACACGCGTTGGTGTACAGGCATTTCAGAAAAGCCAATGAGTGTATAGTTTTGGCCCTTGAGGAGTGGTGGGCCTTCTGATTCTCAAAAGTACTAGCACTCGGCCCCACAGTTGCTGAGCTACTATGCCCAGGCGCCTCTAGCAAGCCCAGTTACACGCCCATCCCCCTTCAAATCTAGTTTAAAGCTCTCCCAATGAGCCCTGCTAACTCTGCCCCAAGAACCATTTTCCCCCTGCGAGACAGGCTTTTCCCATCTGCTGCTAGCAGGCCTGGTGTTCTGTAGATCAGGCCATGATCGAAGAACCCAAAACCCTGTCTGTGGCACCACGTTCGGAGCCAGTCATTGACCTGCTGACTCTTCCTGTTAACCCCCTCATTCAAGCCAAGAAATGTACTTCTGTGAGATCTGTCTCCAAGTACCGCTTGCTCTTAGACAGTTTCCCTCCTCTAGTTCATTTTTTTTCTCTTGGAGTTAGCTGTAACTGAAAGGGTATGCAAACAAATGTAAAATAATTCCAGGATGACTTTTTCTGTGCCATTTCTGTGCTACGTGGTGTTAATGTTACGGAAAAGGTTGCTGCACACCCCTCACCCCCTCCCAAATACATTTTTCCACTTTAAAACAGTGCCATTTCTGTATCCATAACATAGACAAAATAAATAATGTTACAAAAAGGCAGGTCAGGTCTTAAAATGAAACTTCTGACTAGCAAATAGGTAGAAAATAGGTAGTCTTCAGTTACTGGGGTTTTCTTTACACATTAAATGTAATGCAAGTCAGCATACTGTATATGGCCATTGCCCCAAGTAGGAAGGTACATCAGATATTTTAAATAATGTTTCTAAAATCTGATTGTGTAATACTTCTGTAGGTGGGAAGAGGTCAGAAGGAGGGATGGTGAGGGAGGGTCTTTAATATTGCACTATCTACGTAGCTGTTTCTGGAGGCATGTGGAAGAAATGAAGCTATCTAGGATTTCATGGTTTATAAGAGATGATACTTCGGAGCTCCATCGGAATGTCTCAATTGCACATTCCTTTGATTCATCTGTCTGTAATCTCCCTCCCCTTCATAGGTATTTGGAAGATCCAGCCTGCATTTGTCATCTTCCGTAATTACTGTGGAGAGCAAATGACATGTGAGCCATGATTAGAATTTTATATCATTTCCATGGTGCACTCCCACCGTCAGTGTCTGAGCACTTATAGGAAATGTAACTTCAGTCATGTTTAGAATAAAGGTGGAGTTTGGTATTTCCCAGCACTTTTTTTAATCCAAAAACAAAGATCATGGTTATGAAGCCCAAATTAGTCAGATTTGCAGGGTTTGCAGCTTGTAGGAAGTAGTAACATTTCGAAGCTTCTTTGAACCTTCAGAGTTGCTTCCTCTATATCTCAGATAATGTCAGCACATCGTTCTGGCAGTATAAGTTTCAAGAGTTAATAAGGAATTTTCAGTAATACAATTCACTGAGTAGTATGATTGATTTTATTGGTCCAGTTTTCTACCCAGTGTTGGTGGAAGATGAAATGGAACAGAACTAGTTTGAATAGTATACAGGGATTCTGTAGGAACAGAGTTAAAATTGTCAAATAATGACTTAAGAATATTTTAATAGAGGCTGGAAAACATTTGTCCTATTTGAGTTTCTGTCTAGACTGGCTAGTCTTGTGTGATAAATATTGTTAAATCATTATATTCTCAATCCTGATTTTTTCATCCAATATTCTTGTGCGAGGCATGATCATTGCATGTCTGTATTTGAAAGAAGAGGAAGCAGGAGAATGTACAACATGGTGAGAAAGCTTAAACCTCCCTATATGTACAGTTGGATTTGATATACCATTGCAGTGAAGTTACAGATACTGACAATTATTATCACTCTGACTGCTCTGTAATGCTGTTACATTTTTGAAATTATGCTCAGCTCACTAGTTTGATACTCTTAACCAAGGCTGTTACTAGAGCGCTCTTATTTCATTATTTAGAATTACTTTTTGCTTTGTAAATGAAAACAATCCTGCTGTTGATTCTGTAATTTATAATCCTGGTAATTGTAGATTTTCATTAACTTATTTGTCAATTTTTTGTCACGCAAAAGATTGTCATTGCTGCCATTTATTTAAGAAACTGTTGTACCGCTCAGGGGATTTCTTTTTCTTTCTTTCATTTCTATTTGCAAATTCTACGCATTTTGTACAAAAAAGACACAAAGATTGCAAGACTTAATACATTGTTTTCATACCGCGGAAAATATTCACTGAATAAGTAATTTGGAAATAAATAGTACAGTTTGTTGAATAACTGTGAACAGCATTATCCATTTCATGTTTGCTAATTATGATTCCAGTTCCTTTCATATCTGTCTTCATAGGGAAAGGAGTGAAGAAAAGAGGTCTATAACCAAACTGTTTTAGGCAGATGAACACAGTATTTAAGAACAAACAAAATTCTGAATTTTAAGATGTAAGGTCATAAGCATGTTTTGGAGTTCGCAACCATTTTTCATTCTCTCACAGATTTCTGTTTGTAGATATTCTATCAAGATTGCTAGCTTAGTCTAACATGATGATTTGAAAGGATGAACTTTCATATCAAAACGTATAGCAAAGTGGGAGTAAAGTTTTGAAGTTATGCCAGGAGAATCTTTGACTGACAGATGAAGATTTTTCTTATGAATTTTTTTCCCTGTTGTAGTGTTTTCCCAGACTGTGAAGAAGATTTTAGACTGTGTGAACCAGATTTATCCTTTTATGTACTCACTTACTCTGAATTGCTGCATTTAGAAATGTTACATACAGTTGAATGCTGTTTAATAATAAATTGACGCAAATTCTAAAGAATCTAATCTCTTCTCAGGCATGTATTTGTCTGAAAAGGCCATGCAATAGTTCCTTAATTAATATCTATGGTTTATAACCAAACCCTTCTCTCTCTGTTGTGCATGTCTACTAAGAATACTTAGCGTGGAGATTGAATTAGGAGAGCTACTTTATTTTCTGTGAAGGAATGACAAAACTTGGAGTATGTCTGCTGAAGACTGTTTTTCCTTAAGTTAGTTATTTGCTAATTAGGTTATTTTTCACGTTTGAACACATACTTGTAGACCAGAACAAATGTGTGGAAGCCTGCGTACTATTTTACAAAACCGTGTTTGGTGCCTTGAATTAACTCACAATAAGTTAACTTGAGGGAAGAAATATGGAATCATTCCAGAATTTGACCTGGGCTTAAAAATGACATTTTATGTTATTTCTGTGTGACTCTTAACCTGTAGGTTATACATGGCTATAGGCTATGTGTCTGTGTATGTGAAGAAAATAAACGAACCAAACCTTCTCTTGGACAGTGATGTGTTGTGTATGTAGGTAGGATCATCTCATTTTCGACGCACCCTCTTCCTTCAAGTACTTTTCACTGTGATAATCTAATCTGTTCCTTCTGCAAGATAGCATCCTAGACTCTGTCTTTGGGTTTATGTGATTATAGGAGGATCTTGTTTATCTACTGTCTTATTTGCAAGGAATTACATTGACAGGGATGCAGGCTATATGCATGCAAGTATAGTATTTTACTACATTCTGCATAAGACACAGCAGCTTATCTTGAGAAGCTATTTTCTTATCCAGAATTTTTCTTCATTCTCCTGTAAACCGAAAAACCCCTCTATCATTGTAGACCAATACCTCCAAATTATAGACCAAAAAACCCCTTCGAACTCATGAACAATCAAAAAATACCTTTCATTTGTGTGAAGCTCTTGCTGAAGCACAGTTTGCGGCAGTTTGGATATAATGCATTACTAAGCTGCTTTCTTGGGTGGTAAAGCTGCAACTTCCCCTTGGGCCTTTCTAAATCTCACCTTGTTCAGGAAGCTATTTTGGCTCTATTTTCAAGACCTAAGTACAGTACTGTACTCCCCAGCAAGTTACTCACTTCTTTTCCATCCCATTTTGATGAAAATAAGTCATATTTCACATATTTTATCTGTTTACAGATTTGATTCAGCTGCTTCCAGTCATCATTCCCTGATCAGTTATACTTCAGCAAAATTCATAATCCTAATTCTGCACTTACAGCTGTAACATCAGTAAGTCAATATGTCCTTTTATAGACAGATGCGAGTTTACTGCTTCCATGCTGCCAACAGCTGGAAGATGATTCTGTCTGTACATTGCGATTACAGAAAGCTGTGTTGGTACTATGCCCAAGCTAATACTGCCTATTTCTTTGCAGCAAGGTTTCAGTGCTGTCCTAATTGCAATTAAACAGCTTTCAGTTAGCCCAGGAGGCAAAGCTTTATTGCATGTGTCTTCAGAGAGGTTAATGGTATTTCCATTTGAATCCATGGCGACTCCTCCCTTCTGTACCCATCCATGAACATGTATGTACTTTGTTTCTGAAATTGGAAAGAAGGCATGAAGATAATAATGGATAATCTTCAATTACGCTTTAGAATAACGGCTAGAAAACATACTCTACTAAAGAGAGGTTTACTTTGTGAATTTGCAAAGTTACGTGCAATACAGGACAGTGGAGAAGTGGTGTTTGCCTGGAATGTGAAGTCAGAATTGTCTCTTCTGAAGTTTGGCAGCAAAGCTATTTCTCCTTCAGTTTTGTTAGTACCTTCACTGTCTTTCCCCATGATGCCTCATTCCCAGTCACATCTATTCAAAGATACAATGTGCCTATTGTAAATAAAACCAGAAAAAAAAACCTATCTTGCCTTAGTCATTTTCCTCTAAACAAAGAAGTGTTCCTAAAGTCTAAATATGCCTGACCGTTTGGAACTGAGGATGTTTTGATGTCAGAAAAAATGAAATGTTAAACAAGTCAGTCTTTGTGAAGTTGAACAACTATATATGCAAATGAAATCATTCATCTAATTAAAATTCAGTTGGTTATTAAAGACTGAATTAAAATGACAGTGAAAGAACAGCCTCAGGTGTATGACTGCATTTTAAAGTGTTACATTTGATGTTTATGCAGAAGGTTTTTATATTTTAGAAAGTGATTAGCACCTTGGCTGTACTGCTTTCAGGAGATTTTAAATTTTTTTTTTAACAGTGCATAAGATTTCAAGATTTTGTTTCAACATTTGACCTAATTAGAAAAAAAGTTCTGATTAGTGCCATGTAATGTACTCCATCAGTTTTGGAAGTGCCTTTGGGTAATGTAGAGAAAAGTAATCTCATCTCCGAGCGTAAATGGACCCTATCACATTTTAAGATATAGTTTGTCTGGGTTTTTTTCCCTTCTATTCCCTATGCCTAATTTAGTCCTCAGATACAGCACTGTTTAATGAATCCACATTCAACTGGTGTGCTTTACCAATAGCTTAATTCTGTTTGCATACAAATTCTTTTCTTGCACAGCTGATTAAAAAGAATCCCTCCCTTTCAAGTCAGGTGCTACAACCAGAGCCAAACAAGTTGTTTGTTATGAGATTAAGCTTTTGATTATTACCCATTTCTGAGTTCCGTAAAGCACTTCATAGTTACCAGGGCATACAACTGTGTCCCCAAAGGTGAAAGTGACTGATAACTACGGATGATGCTTCTAGTTAGGGAAAACCCGTGTGCAAGCAGAACACCAATTAGCAGTAACCTTCTGTCCAGACTGCAGTGGGAGCAGGATAGTTTGGAAAAGACTCCACACTTCCCATTTCTTTCTTTACCTGCCTTCCCATGAAGTGGAGCATTTGTTAATGGAATGATATGCATTCATCTGGGAATTGCTGAGGGAGTTCCTAAATACTTCTCGTTCCAAGTAGTCAATAGCTGCAGGAAAGACAATGCTTCTCTGAAGATAAATTTCAGCAGCAAAAGTTGGCAGGTATTCCATTTCTTGCCTTGAATTTCAGGGCTGAGGAGGAATAACTAATGTCTTAAAAAAAAAAAAAAAACAAACCACATCTGCAGTGCTTCAGCTGGGACTTACAGACTGGCATTGGTGGGTAAGACCTGTGTATTACCACTAGAATTTGCCTGAGATGAGGATGGATAAATCCCAGTTGGTGGGTACATCATGTAAAGACTCATAAAGATTTATGTAATAAATTCTTGATGGTGCCTTTTGTAATTAAAAGTAACCTTCACGGCTTTGTGGGTAGAGGCTTATGAAGCTACAGAAGTACAAACTGATTTTTAACGGTTTGGGAGTCTGCCCAGCCGTTTTCTGAGTTCAGTAGCAATGTGATGTAAATGTAGTAAAGGATGAACATGTTTAATACCACAGATAGACCAAAGGCTTGGCAGAATTGAACAAGGCAAAGTTAATGAAGTAAAATAAAATGCTGTACTTGTAGAAGAATACTATCATCACTTCAGTCTTTGGTCTGTTTAGAGTAATGGTTCCCAATTTTCCTTGAATCGTGAGTAACAATTCGGAATGAATAAAGCACTGTGGGCAGCCCTGTGCTTTGTTCTCTGCGTTAAACTAATGCGTAACTTCGCCATTTTCCCCGGGCACCCACAGCTCTTGGGTTTGTGTCCTGCTGACTGAGGTCTGTTTCTTTTCTTTGCAGTATCGGCTTAAATATATTTTTTTACATATGCATACCTTTACATACAGCGTGTGTAAATGTTTTCCATAAATATTTTAATGGTAAGAAATCCCTTTTTAATGAGACATTAATTCTAATTTGTAACAGTTGGAAAAGTGTTTTCCAGTGTTGCATATAATAGATTTTTTTATTATTGAATCAGAAACTTCAAAGTTGATTTATTTGTACTTTTAGCGTAGCTGTATATTTGTGCATGATGAAGAAATACTTTTAAGGGTTTCTACATCATGCTCCCTATATGATGTTTCTGCATGCTGTTTTTCAGGTTTTTAAAAGATGGTTGATAGCAATCATACATAGATATATTTTGCATTTTTTTCCTCAAAATTATTTTTTTCACTAACTGTGAACGGAGTCAGATGGCAAATGTTTGGGATGCATATTATCAGTCCTTATGAGAGCTGCCTTAATCACACTGAATGACTAGAAGCTTGCAGATAGGGTTTTCATTTTTTGTTTACCCTCTTTCTCCTTCATTCCTCTTCATGTATTAATGCAGATAAGGAATGCAATACTGGATTACAGTTATTCATACATCTTAATATGTGACATCTGTGTTTGACAAATAAATACTTGTCTGTACTGTGTTTTATGTGCTCTGGAATCCCAGAACAGTATTACAAATTCCATGATTCACAGCATAGACCCATTCCCTGCTTGGTAATGACAGACTGGAATGCTCGTTCCTAAATAGGGCCACTCTGTCATTTCACTTTGTCGTAATCATTTTTACCATACTTAAAAATAACATTTCAGGTATAACTACTTATGTTTTCTTTCCCAATCTAATTGCCTTTAATGGGAATTAATATTGTAAATCACTGTCATTTCTTCATAATCTTGACAGTGAGCAACAAAAAAATCTTATCTGATTTGGAGAAGTAAATGAGCACAATGCCTAAGCATTTAAAATAATATTACTTGCTTCATATTTATATTAAAAAATATAAATCTGAACAATGCAACTATTTCCTGGATTTTCGAAGATGGTTACTGTGGCAAAATTTGTCATTTAGAAAAACTATGCATTTTCCTTAATAGATTAAATCAGTCCAAGCCAGCAGCAATGAAATACATGAATTAGTGTCCAGGCCTCGAAGTACATCTGAAGGACTAGCTAATTAAATCTTGACTCTCATAAAATCATCTTCAGGAATAAATGTCTTAGTGTCAGGCTTTATCAGAGACAATTTTTGTTTTCATGCTGTAGGTAGAGATTTTCCTAGATGTGGATCCATGCAGCTATTGCAGTGATTTGTTTAAAAAGAAAAAATAAAAAAACTAGCACACAAATTCCATAATTGTATATTATAATGCCATTTCAGCATTCAGAGTTGTGGTTTCATAAAACGATTAGCACAACTGAAGAAGAGTTGAAATATTGTAAGAACCATCTCAATGCAGTCAAACCCACTTATTTTTGATTTATTTGGGTTGCATAGTACAAGGTAAAGATTATCGTGGAAGCAGGTAAAGGAATTGGAATTTACATAAAGATTTTCTTTACATCGACTATCAAATTTGTGTGTCTCTGGATTCAGTGTATGTGAACAGTCATTTTTATTCCCTACAGTATTTCATGATGTAGCTAGTCTTACTTTTTTTAGTTTTTTTCTGTCTATAATTTCTTTTGAGTTCAGCTTTGTAAAAGAAATGTTAAATTAATACTAAATTATTTCAATGAATATACCAACATTATCAAAAATAGATTAATACAATAAAACTCTCCTCAATTGTTTTGTAAACTAATTTATTTTTCAGATATTTACTTGTCAGAAATGGAGACCTGAGCTTTGTACAGAGGGCTTTTCAATAACTTCAACCTTATTAAAAGTGAAATAAACCAACTGCGAAAGTCTAAAGGACCACCTATGGCAAACCATGTTGAAATCTGTATATGTACTCTGCTACCTTTTAAAAATATGTGTGGAATGTTTACAGAATTATTTGTTACAGAACTTTTTTTTTTGTGTCAGCATTGTCAGGAGTAGAGAAAGGAAAAGGCAGAAAAGATGCATTCATAAATAAAGGGTATTCTTTGCACAACTATGTATGTTTTATGTACGTATTTGTGTAATGATTAGTGTTCTAGTTAGTTATTTTCTTCATGTAGTCACATATCAGTCAAGTTATTCCTATCAACACAGATGCCAAACTGATAGCTATCTGTGAGGGTTTTTTTCATAAAGGCGGTAATCTGCTTATGTCCCTTCAATGCAAAATGGGATTTGAAGTATTTGGTTTTAAGTGTATGCCTTTTAAGTGTATGTATAGTACTTTGTATGCATATCTTGTCATATTCATTTTTCAGATCATCATAATAGTCTAGTAGTATAAGTGCATAATGCAGAGGGAAATGTTACTTTAGAAGCAGGAGTGCAATTCATTCATTATCTATGCAAATTTTGATCACATTAGTTTCTTGGTCTGGCTTACTGACTGCACCTATAGCATATGTTAGAAATAAGAGTTCCTATATCAAGTGTTTGTGTTTCATTTTCTACGTTGACTTTTCAGGTGCCTACAAAGTACTGATACTGGTAAATAAACAGAAATCATAAATTTTGAAGGGTCTGTGACTGATGATGGCTTTTCAAGTCCTGGACTCGCACAGTGAAAAGAAACAAATACAGTATTGGAGTGTCCCATAGTAGAAGTATGTTGCACAGACTCCCGCGACAATCAAATCTTTTGAACAGAGCAATCAGTTGCTGGTCTGGAGGGTAAGTCCTTGCAACAGTGTTTTCAGCTGGATAGTGTGAGACTCCCCAAAACACGATTTCACTAAATTCTTGTAAGCCAGCTGACTTGTGGTCCTATGTGACCTCTCTAGCATATGCGTGTGCATGATCCATTGCGTCAATTATGCAATGTTGCAATTATGCAACAATTATCTCTAAATAATCTAAATAATCTTAAATACAAAGACTGTTGTGTGTGACCATTTTTGCATCCAGAGGAACGGTTTGCTGTTTGCTAGTGTGTAATCTATGTACAATTTAGTTAATTCTGCTGCAGAAACTGCCCAACTGCTCTCTGGAATGGCCAGAGACTCCACTCAAAATTTTAATCAGCAGAAGCAGATGAGTTTTTCAAGGCACAGCAGGGCCTGCCTGGGGGAATCATTAGAACTGTTCAAAATTCCCACATGGCAAGCTCCTTTAGCGATTTGTCAAATAATTAAGTATTTGCAAATAAGTCTTTTTTTCTCATCTCTGTAGAGAACTACCTGGGGAGGTCCTGGGACACCCAGTGAATTAATGACTTTTGTGCACTGGGTGTGCCCATGGGCACAGCCCTGATACCAAGCTACACCTCAATTAAAATAGACATGTTCCTGGAGAGAAGAGAGGTCAAGAAAAGCTGGTTGATTTTTCAAGGATCTCCTCTTCCAACCTCAGCAACAATCCATCCTGATGACTAGACAGTTAAGCAAAAGTACTGGGAGGCCTACATGGATGAATAAGGAGCTCCTAACAAAAATCAGACAGAAAAAGGAAGCATACAAGAGGTCAAGGCAGGAACAGATACCTTTGGAAGAATAGGGATATACTTGGTTAGGAAAGCCAAAGCTCACTTGGAGTTGAATATGGCAAGGGATGTTAAGAACAAGAGCAATGAGAAGGGCTTCCGCATGTATATCAGCGGCAAAAGGAAGACCGGAAAATGTATGTGCGTTTCCCTGAATGGCACAGGGAATCTGGTGATGGGGAACATGGAAGAGTCTAAGATACTTGATACCTTCTTCACCTCTGTCTTTATTTATAAGGAATTCCAAGCCCATGGGACCAGTAGGAAAGTGTGGAGCCCTGAAGACTGACCCTCAATAGAGGAGGATTGGGGAACACTTGAATAAGCTGGACACATAGAAGTCCATAGGAGCTGAAGGGATGCACCCATGAGTGTTTGGGGGCTGGCCAATGTCATTGTGAAGGCCACTCTTGGTTATCCTTGAAAGGCTGTGGGATTTCAGAGAGGTTCCAGAGGACTGGGAGAAAGCAAATGTCCTTCCTGTCTTCGCAAGGGGCAAGGAGGAGAATATGGAGACCTACAGGCTGGTCATCTTTAACTTGATCCCAGGCAGGGTGATGGAGCAAATAATCCTGGAAATCACTTCTAAACATATGAAAGAAAGGAAGGTGACTGGGAGTAATCAGCATGGATTTATGAAGGAGAGTGATGCTTGACCAACCTTCTTGACCAGCCTTCTGCAATGAAATGACTAGCTAAAAGGATGAGTGGAGTGCAGTAGATGACGTTTGTCTCCGCTTCAGTAAGGCTTTCAGCACTGTCTCCTATAACATTCTCATGGATGAACTTGATGAAACATGGATAGATAAGTTAATATGGAGGTGGACCAAAAATTGGCTGAGCTGCCAGGCTCAAAGGGTTGCAATCTGCAGCCCAACGTCTGGCTGGAGGCAAGCAACTAGTAGAGTGTCCCAGAGGTTGATAACTGGCGCTAGTATTGCTTAAAAGATTCATTAAAGACCTTGACAGGTTGGCGAAATAGACCAACAGGAATGTCATGCAGGACTCTGCATTTCTCTGTTTAAATTCAACCTGTGGAGGAATAACCATGTGTACCAGTACTGGTGGCAGGCCAACTGCCTGGAAAGCAGCTTTGCAGAAAAGGACCAGGGGGTCCTGGTGGACAAGTTGGAGAGGAGCCAGCAGTATGCCCTTGAAGCAAGGCAGGCCAACAGCATCTTAGGCTGAATTAGGCAGTTCGCTATTCAGATACGTGTCTCTGTTTTGAGAAGGGTTCAATATATGGTATTTTAAAAAACATTTAAATATCTAGATAAGGAGATCTTTTCGAAAAGGTAGATGAGACACAAACATGGTGGTTTGTATGTTGTTTTACTCCCCTTAACTGCCTTTTTTTTTTTTTTTTTAATTTAAATGAAATACATAGCTATAAGCAGCTTTTGCAAGAGCTTAAAAATATGACCGCTTTCAGGGAAATTAAGCTGTTTGATTTATTCAGTTATATTTCCGGTTTCTCTTTTTCCCTCAAATATGATTCTCAGAAATTGTGTGAGAAGGAATAGGTTTAACAGAAAAACAGTATTTGTTGGAATTTGCAAAAACAGATTAGCTTTATTGTGTCTTTCAAAATCTGCCGTACTAGGCAAGTTACAGTTCAGTAGCAAAAACCATGTAATTTCTTGTACTGTCTATTATAGTGATACCTTGGGATAAGGCTCATCTAAAATATAGCTTCCACAGCTCGAAGGTCAAATTCTGCTTCCATTGACCTTATGGTGCGTGCTACAGATTCTTTCTTTCTGCAATTATTGAAAATTAAAACAGTGAGGCATGTACTGCTTTCACTCTGAGGTTCTCAGAGTACCTATTTCACATGAATAACCTAAGCCCTGTTTTGGCTGTCTTAACGTCCTTCCCCCGCCCCTGCAAAGGAAAAAAACAAAAACCTAATCCACACCCCTGGCACAGAGATTTTATGGAACACTGCATGTGGAGTTACACACCATTAGATGTGCTTCTGAAGAAGGGTAGTGCATAAGTTGTATCATCCCAGAAGCTTTTTTTGATAGTGCAATTAAAGAGAGAATTTCTTCTCACTAATGTTTCTTAAAGCCAAACCTAAGAGTCTAGCCTTTTTTGTTGGCAGATATTTTTTTACCCTTCAGGTGCTTTCACAGGAGCTTGTTAGGGACTCTGAGCATGTAGCTACAGCAGGAAAAGTTAAAAAAAAACCCTGTGCTTTTAAAAAGAAGAAAAAGATTATATGGGAAATGTCATATTGTATGAAATGGCTGGGAGCCCTCCATGTGGAGGTTGAGGGAATGACATTTACATCTACCCTGCCCCTCTGACACAAGGTAGAAGCTTTTGCAAAACCCAAACTTAAAGCAAAGACTGAGGATTTCTTTGTCTTTTACAATGCAAAAAGCAGTTCTTCAAGGACTTTTTCAAGCTCCCAGTTTAGTTCTGAAGTGAACTGAGGTGAGGCATAGAGATGGAAAAGTGCTTCAAGAGGATCTGATACAGGACTTTTATATAATTCTGAGATCTATGAAACAAACTGGTGAGGTCTCTGTAGCTTGGAAAGGCTCTTGAGACTCCTTTAAATTGCATGCAATAACTCCCAGCCCAGCAGTTTTGTGCAGAAGTGGAAAAGTTCCTGCAGAACCCCAGGGTCCACACAGCATTCGCCTTAGGCAAGCTGGGCAGGCTGCGAGGTGGGGGCCAGATCCAACCAAGAATTCCAATGATATGGAAATATGGTGATGAGACACGTCCTAGTTTTAGGGCTTTTGTTTTTCTTTTTTTGTAATGGATAGTATTTTTCAGGTGAGAAATGACTTGCTATTTGGAAAAGCAAGTCTAGGTTGAGTAAAATTTTTATTGAAACACTGGCAGGTAAAGACATGGTATATTAACTATCCACGCTAATAGAGCATCCACAGGGAACTGACGCAATGCCAGACAGATTATTAGGGGTGTTAGGTTTCGGAGTTGGACTGGTAGAGGTGCTGGCTAGGCAAGGAGATTGGTATGGGGGAGCAGCGTGGTGAAACATGAGGAGGAACTTCTTTACTTTGAGAGTGGCAGAGCACTGGAACAGGCTGCCCAGAGAGGCTGTGGAGTTTCCCACTCTGGAGACATTCAACACTCGACTGGACGCTGACCTGTGCAACCTGCTGTAGGTGACCCTGCTCTGGCGGGGGGGGTTGGACTAGATGATCTCCAGAGGTTCCTTCCAACCCTGACCATTCTGTGATTCTGTGAAACTGGGGCTAGGGGTGAAGGGAGCTTAGGTGCAAAAGGTCAGACTGGGAGAAAACGGGTCTGGCAAAGGAAGCTGTTAACTCCACTCAACATCTGTAGTGTAGAGGATTCTCTCATACTGGAGGGATGTTGAAAAGCTAAAATGCGTTTCAAAGTGATTTTCTTGAACATTTTAGGGAGCTCATTGAAGAAGTGAATAATTTTGTTTTCAAACGAGGCTGTAGATAAAGTTCCATAAACTGAGTTTGGGATCTTAATCACTGAATAGAGGAAAAAAAAGATCATAAAAGCTTTTTGTTAAATGAGTAACATTCATCCCTGATATAAGGATCCTAAGTAGCATAAGAACTCTTAATTAAAATTTTTGCCATACTGCACATAAGAACAGCAGTCAAATTAAAATGTCAAAAACAATCCTAATCCAAAGTTTTATAATTTCGAAGTGCTTAACATTGTAGCCTTAATATTCTTTAAGAGTTTTACATTTGTAAAATATGTAGATCAAAACCATGAAAATAGAGTCATGAAACGGTTTATTTCTGATTTCTTCTGTTTCCTGGTGGATAGCTGTTGAAAATCTTAATGGATAAGTGGTTTTGTTTGTTTTGTTTTCTGGGGCTTTTTGTTTGTTTTGGTTTGGCTGTTTTTTTTTTGTTGTTGTTGTTGTTGTTTCCTTTTTTATTGTGGTGGTATTGGTGGTGTTTGTATTTTTTCCCTAGGGAGATGTAAATGAAGAGAAGCAGCTTGCCTAGTGGTATATATAGTTTCCCTGGAGCACCTATTGTAATTTTCATTATCTAAGCTATATATGGTAACCTGTAGCTTTAGGCAAAAAATGGAAACTCAGTTTTCACTGTCTATATATTTTACTACTTGCATTAGTCTTTTGCTTAAACACTTTTATCACGAATATAGCAAAATCC
Source organism: Vanellus vanellus (assembly GCF_965231255.1). Classification (NCBI taxonomy): domain Eukaryota; kingdom Metazoa; phylum Chordata; class Aves; order Charadriiformes; family Charadriidae; genus Vanellus; species Vanellus vanellus. Next base: position 34,506,206 of record NC_138906.1, read on the forward strand.
TTCAAACTCTTCTGAAAACATTTTGTCTCTTTGACAGCTTATTCTAAGTAGCTCAAGGAGTTGGGCTTGATTTTAAGATCATTTTTGCAATTAAATATTTTGACAAATTACTACCAGCTTTATTCTGCTGGCAATATTTTGACAGATGGGAGAAAATGTTTCAATCTCGGAAAAGTATTTTAAGGTAATAAAAAAATTAGAAAGACTTAGAGGTAACATCTTTGAAAATACCACATTCAGACTTCTCTAATACTGGAATGAACTGGAACTAGGACTCCATGTACTCATTGTGTTGTAGACATATTTCATTTATTCTGGATAATTTAAAAAGTGAGAAAAAAAATATTTTTTAAAAAAACCTTAGATCTATGTGAACAACTTCAGGATTTAGAAAATCCTCTATACTTGTTGTTTTATGTCTTTGTATTTGCTTTTACATTACTTGAGCTAGATGGTGAAATATTACCCCAGAAGCCCTGTTATCATGCACCTATTAATTATAGATTACACATTTTTTTTATTAGAGTCTTATTACTCTAATATACCACTATTGAAAGCTATGCTTAATTTGTGCCTAAAAGTTCTGTAAAGATGTCTAAAGCAGCTTCTGCAGACTGTTTTTTTCATTGGTTGGTTTGTTTTCAGAGTTATGATCATATCTAGTGACCCTTACAGTGACTTTTGAGGAACCGTAGGGAGTAGCCTGCACAAACAGAAATAAGCAATGTATTCTGATTTGTCATGTTTGTGACATGTTTTGTTGTGTGCCATTAAAGGCACATTTAAAGGGTGGGTTGAAGGAGGATGGAGCCAGGCTCTTTTCAATGGTTCCCAGTGACAGGACGAGGGGTAATGGGCACAAGTTAGAACATAGGTTGGAACTTTAGAAGTTCCGTGGGCACACGTTAGAACATAGGTTACAACTTTAGAACTTTAGAACTTTAGAACTTTGTTGGCACAAGTTAGGGTGATAGAGCACTGGAACAGGCTGCCCAGGGAGGTTGTGGAGTCCCCTTCTCTGGAGATTTTCAAGACCCTCCTGGATGCAGTCCTGAGTAATGTGCTCTGGACAATCCTGCTTTAGCAGGGGAGTTGGACTAGATGATCTCTAGAGGTCCCTTCCAACTCTGAAAACTCCGTGATTCCGTGATTAAGTTATTTCACTGGTGGAAATCATACTTAATACTTCAAAAGATATACAGTTTCCCTACAAAATATACCAGTTTACCTACAGAAAGAAGAGAATCAAATCAGTCTTAATGATGATCTATTAGTTTAATTGGAATTATACTAGACATAAACTTACACTATGGAAAGGTTGTTTGCTAACGGACCATGCAGTAGAATCAAAATCTTTTAATATTTGGCCCTTTCTTATCAAGATAAGTTTTTGAATATGAAGAAATACAGATCTTTTAAACAGTTGTATTTCAAAGCCCAACTGATAACATAGATAAGATGCTATCACTGGAAGACAGAAGACTGTCATGTAAATAAGACTGATTTCTGTTTGCATTTATGTATGTGCACACACACATTTTCTCTATTTATAAGCCATATTTTGAGGAGTCCCTGCTGGACAGGGATTCTTTCCCTAGGTGTGTAGCATGCCTGGGGAACATGGTGGTCTCACCATTAACTATGAACGAAACCAGAAATACTTGCCTTAAAACTTGTTGTTTATATAGTTCAAAACCTGAAATATGTTTTACACTGGTGTTTTTAGATAAATTGATGGAGAAAGGGCAGGCAGGAGATTGGACTTGGTCTTTAAGAATGAAATTTATTCAGCAAACACCAGAGGAAATGGTTTGATATAGTGGACTCACTGGGCAGTTGTCTGATGTTAAGTGAGGAAGCTCTCGGTGTGGTGGATTAGGGTAGAAAACTGGTAGCCAGTGCTGTTTGTTGTACGTGTCAAAAAAATTTGATCTTAAGTTGTTATAGAAGAGTCTGAAAGAATGATCTTGGAGACTACTCAGATTAATAAAGCTTCTGATTTTTTTTTTTTTGTGACTGATACTTAGAAATGTGTAAAATATAACCTTTGCAACAAGTTTAGGGAAAAATGTGCTGTGGGGTGCATAAACTTTAGCATTGCTTGAAGCAAAGCCTGCTGTGTTTGTGGCATTTTGCTACTGGCTGTGAACATTAGTTATCTTTTCTCAGGTGGTAGCTGCATTAAACCACATAGTGAAAACAAGGTCAAAAGAGGCAAGAAGCCTGTCCCTCTGTGGAACTGCTGTTGCTGACAGAGTGGGCTTCCTGCTTGTGAAAGGTAGATGTGTATAAGACTCTGCTAAATAAATACCTCTCTTTATCAGAGGGCCACCTTGTTGTCTCGTTACCACTTCACAGCTTGCTTTGCAAGGCACTAAAATAAGACTTTTTAAATGGCCACTTCCGCCTGGGAGCTGATGAAAAGGAGAAATCTCTCCTAAGCAGTATTGCTACAGAAGGTAACAAAGTGCAGTCCCATCTTTTTTAAGATTAAGTATTTCTTAATTTATTTTTAATTTGGAAATATACTGATTCTAATCCTGAATCAGTGCTGGTAGGAGGCTTTTTGCTGGCTCTGATGAAAAATGTAGGAGCTGATGTGGGATAACCAGCCTTCCAGAGGGCATTCTGTCCCTGGGTTAGGGGATCAAAGCTGGGTGAGATATTGTAAAAGACTCCTGAGACATTCAGGTTGTCACATCACTGCTTCCTCAAACATCAGCCTACTCAGTCAGCTTCAGCAATGAAGATCTCTTTGTAGCATCGGGTTTGTACTCTGTATTCTTCTTTCCTGAACTAAAAGATTGTCTTACAGCAAAAAATAATAATAAAAAAGTCATCCACATTAAGCAGATTGCTGTCCTCTTTAAACAACTTTTTTTCTTTTTTCCTCTCTGTTTGATCACATTCTCTGTCTTTAGACAAAATTAAGTATTTTCTTAATTTAACAAATGGTTGATGCCTACTCTAAAAGGTCTAAAGGGCCACCTAAACTAGATCTGCCACTGGCTCCTGAATCTGTAATGCTGTTCTTCAGCAACAATTCTACCAAAGCTATTTTGCAGCATTTTGATTTGGAGCCATGAGTGGGTGTCTGAAATAAGGTCGTTCAGTACTGCTCTGGTTTAGATGATGTTTTTTTGCTGTTCTGTGTCCAACTTCATAAAGGGCAAACTGGTTCCTTCTAAAATAAAAGGGTGTTCCTGTGATATTTTGGAAATGAAGGCAGTGTTGGTCCCTTTGTAACACAGTTTCTTTTGAATTCTGGCCTTACTGAGCTGCTGTTAGCTCTCAGCAGGGTGGCCAGCAGCTTTCTGGGCACTGGCTGACCTGTCGCTGGTCTGTGACCATGACACGTAGCAGCAGCCCATACTCGCAGTATTCACAAATGTTATCTTAATTCCATGGGTTGTGTGAAGAGAGGAGTTAGCTAAATCCCAGGAAGAGGGGCCTGATTGGGACAGAGCAAGAAGAATTTTTGAGGGGTGGCTTTGAACTCTGTGGCTGAGGAAGAAGATGGTGCTGGGCCTTGGCCTGGCTGGGGGTCAGCCCGTGGGTGGGATTGGGCTCAGGGTCAGGATCAGCCCCAGTGAGGGGCAGGGCTGTGCCAACAGTTGGTGTCAGAGTTACGCAGATATCCCTTCAGGGAGATGATGTTCTGTAAATACCATGCCTGCAGCAGCCCTTGTGTTAATCAGGAGAGCCTGCAAAACTCCCCAGCAGGCAGAGCTCAGCCTCCTCCATCCTTTATTTTTGTCTTGCCTTGGGCCTGCACAGGCCATCCAGGCTGAGGCTGGGCCAGGACATGGGCCCGTAGGTGGGCCTGGCTCGGAGGGGCCCATAGCTGGACAGGGCTGTGGGGAGCTGGAGACCAGCCCTGCTGCAGCATCGCTGTGGCAGGGACCAATGGCCCTGGTGGGGGCGGAGATGGAGTCCTAGGCCGTGGGCAGGGTGAAGGAGGCTGGTCATGGACAGCAGCAGCTGCAGAACGGAGCTCCTCACAGGGTAGTTACGTACCCATATTCTTCTGAGCTTCATGTTCCTGAGCTAACACAGGAGTAAGTAGCCTGAATCTACCTCAGGTTTCTGTGTGCAAATTGTATTCATACTTTATTTGTCATCAGAATGAGTACTCTGGTAAAGTGTGTTCCTGTTGCTAAGCCCCAAGTATAAATATGCAAACTTATAATGTTAATGCCATGTAAATTTCACTTGGCACAGTGGCAGCTCAGACAACATGTACAGAATCAGATTAAAGAGAGAAATAAATTGTTCATGTACTTCTTAAGAGTCTAACTGCTTTTTATACTATTAGTGGCTGGTAATTTTAACTATAAACCAGAAGAAGACATGACCTACTATGAGTTACTTTCCTGGATATTCTGAGGAATGAGAAAATCCAACTTTTTTTTCCTGTTCATTTGTTTTTTATTTGTTCTGACTGAGTAGTGTTTTGCTCTGATGCAGTCCTTTGGCCACAGCGAAATCTCACCACCACCAGGACACGGCTCAGCCTGATGAAGGGTGTTGGATCCTTTCCCTGTCCTCTCCAGCCTCCCTTATTTGATTTGATAGTAATTCCCTTCAGCTGGCTGTCCTGCTGTTCTGAAGCGTGCTGTCCTGACACCTTTCTCACATGTGGAGAGAGTCTCTGGTCTAACTTGGTTCACTTAATGCTGCTGTACATTGAAAAACATGGGATTCGCACCAGCACACTTCTCTGAATGGGATCAGGCTGTGCTGTTTCTCCCAGAAGTTTTCAGAACTGGTAAAAAACCCCGCCCAGATCTTTTTTGCCATGCTTTATTACTGGGATGAAAGACAGGTGTGGGCAAAGCAGAGGAAGGAGAAAGAGTTTATTGCTTTATAAAGCGTTGAAACTTCTTTCTTCCTACTCGAACTGATTTTTGCTTACTTCATAAAATAAATGACCACTGCTGCTGAAGTAACAGCACAGTAAATGCCCTTATCTGTGTGTTCTAACTTGTGCATGTTTTTTCCTGTTTGCTAAAAAATGAGGCTGAAAATGACATTTAGTTGTGAGAACATGCTGAACACATACCAATAATAATAACTGAATAAAAGAAATTCTGAGGAAACTGGCCCAAAATACTTAATTTGGAACTGTTTTATTGCCCACAGTTTATTGTGGAGCTATTTCTGATGCATGCAATATCCAATGCAGTAATTGGATTTGTATTCGTTGTATACATTTTGTCCTTTTTTTTTTTTGTCTCCCCTCACCCCCATGTGGAGCTATCAATATTTTGTCATAATAAGAAACTTTAGAAACGTCACCTGACTTTAGTTGCATGGATCCAACGGAAGGTACAAACTTGTGGTGAAATGTTCTCTCTCTCTGTCAATAAGAGATGCTACCATATGGCCAGTGCCCAGCAAAGGGGCCATGTTGCAAATGCTGGCGCAGACAACAGTTGTTCTTCTCTGGTGTCGTGGTTTAGGCCAAATCCACCACTGGGGACCCAAGGGACCCCAGATGGGACCGACAGATTCTCCCCTCTACCCCTCTTCAAAGAGAGAGGCAGAGGAGGAAAAAGAGACTTATGAGTTTATAAGGAACTAAACTACTTTAATGAAATATTAATAATAAAATAAAAAGAAATAATGAAATATATACAAAACCATATCAAGCTCCCGAGATGACAATCACGTCACCGGCTGGCACTGGGGCAGTCCCAGGCTGGACTCAGTGACGGACGGCAACTGGATTCCGGATCTGGATTTAGGATCAGGATCACAGGCAGACGAACAGAGTTCTCCTCAGACGTCGGCTATTGAAGGAAGAGCCCGTGACCCTTTGATCCCTCAGCTTTTATACTGAGCATAAGGAAGATGGGATGGAATACCCTGTTGGTCAGTTTTGGGTCACCTGTCCTGTCCGCTCCTCCCTGCAGGTGGGACCCCACTATGCTTTTCCGCTTCCGACCCTCCAACGTGGCAAATAACCAAGTTGGTTGGCCTTGGCTGTTAGAGCAATAAGTATAAGCAGGAGCCTCTCTGCATCCCATGCCTGGGCATCAGCTGTAAACAATTGGTCATATCACTCTGAGTGAACATTGTCTGCACAATATGCAGTTAATTTCAGTTGTTAGAAGAGGCCCAGCTAAGAAGCGAAGTTACTGAACAAAATTGGTTCTGTTTTACCTCAAACCAGGACATCTGGAGATGTATAAACCTAGTTGTGAAGTACAAGCATCCTCTCCCTATGTCTGTTAGATTTGCATTGCTGATCTGTTGTCTGAAACATGCAAATGTGTGCTTGTAGGACCAACCAACTCTGCTACTCCCAGAGTAAGTCCTGATTGGAAATGGTCCCATATTGTGTGTGTGGCTGGGGAAGACATGTTTTCGGTGATGAATGAAGGTGTTTTGAGGACCAGTGTTTTAGATACATGCATTTGTGGAAACTGAGTATTTTAAGTTTGTTAAACTTCTATGATTTTAAAACTGTAAACACAAAATTAATCTGCCTGCAAAGCCCCTTGACCTGAGATTTATTTTTTTTTTTAAAGACCATACTTTTTTTTTAATTGGAAGTTTGTTAGTAAAAAGAAAAAATGCTGAATGCATTTTTACAGTTTTGAATCTCATTTTATGTAGGGTTCATCAAAAAGTTGGGTATATATGTAAACACTTCAACTTCCAAGGGGTATTAGCCTAGTTTTTTATGAGGAATTTAACATTTCCAGCTGGTAAGATTAGCGTGTGTGTGTCTCTACACCTTTTCAGAGGCTACAATTTCTCTTCAAGTTTTGTTTGAAAACAGCATTTAACTTTTGTCTTTGTGCAGCGTCTTCAAGAATTGCAAGGCACCTACTTGGTTTTAAGTACCAAAAAGATCAACTTTCATTAAACAAAGAGATGCCTTCCTGGCAGCAAGACAATTAAAAAAAAAAACAACCAACAGACTAAGCATCTTAAGAGCTGGCACAGTAGTAATTCTCCAGCCACTCTTTTGCCTAATTCTATCTTAGTATAATTAAACAAATATGCAGGTAGTGGTGGTAAGCTGTATTTCAGTTGCACCTAAAGGTTTCAGTCACAAGCCAGGATGTTATTATGCATGGCATTAGGTGAAATGCATGGTTTCCAAACAGTGAGCTTTATACGCACCTCTGGGCTACACAGGTCTGTAAGGGATGGCTGTAATTGCCGTGTTTCTATTTACTAATGTTTGCTATAGTATAGAATAAGGAATCTGAAAGTAGCATAAATGTACTACTGCTCTTCACTAAAAGTGTTTGATGTATTTATTGCAGATATATGCTATATAAATAGTTGGTATATCTACTGCTTTCCTATTCATGCTAGATACGTGGTCGAATACTGAAGCGAAAACAATTCGCACTTTCCATCATGTATATATACTTACGTTGTGAAAAATAGCTGGTAGTTTTCTGGTACCACTCCACACTATGTCCCATTGAAAGAGAAGAATCTTTAGGGCGCAAGCTGAAACAATGCTAGGAGCAGCAGAGCTCAGCAGTGCTGGCATTTTCCTTCAACAGAGAGTATGAGAAGGAGGAGTTCTGCTCAGTATGGGATGCTAGCTCTGGACAGCTCTGCGAAATCACAAAAACAAACAGAAATCCCAGTGCTTTGTATCCCTATCTATTACTACCTTCAAGCAAGAGCGTGGCTACTGTATATGTTACTGTGTAATGACATAGTATGAAAGTCTTGGGGCTACAGTGCTTACTTTTCCATGGCCTAGACAACCTGGGAATAGTAGCGTAGTTGCTCATGTGTGAGGTACATTAGCCCATGTGAATATCCTCCAGCGAATGAGTAATTCAGTAGATATTAGATGACATTCAAAGACAAATCTGTACTCTTTTGGTCTTCCATTTGAAACTGGAGTCTCTAGCGATGATGATATAACAAAGATGTAACAAAACAAGTTGCACTTGAACTTGCAGAACAAAGTCAGTAAAAGCATATTATTTGGTATGTCAACAGTGGATACACTGTGCAGTACTCGGATATGTCTGTCTGTATGTCTAACTTCAGTGTTACTCAAACCTTTTTTTTCTAGAAGTACTACATATGTGTCAATCAGCTACTTAAAAGGACTTTTCAGATATGCATACATTTTCATTTTTATACTGGTATGTCCAGCGCTACTTTTTCAGAGGAAGAACCATTTTGTTATTACATGAAGAAACTCCTCTGCGTATCAGCTTGTAAAATATTTGGAGTTATAAGGATGATACAAATTTTCACCCTCCCAGGTCCCAACCTTATATTGACTTGCTCTGTGTTACAAAGGGAGAGACCAACCTTGGAACATTTGGGACTAGTGACTGTTTCTTCTTATAGTTTCTCTGAATCTCTTGGCTGATTTTCTATCAACTTCCTGTCCCAAATGTTTGCAAAATAATAATAATGAAGAGGCCATTATAAAATTTCAGTGGTTTTTTTGTTGTTGTTGGTGTTCTGATTCTGCAAGGAATGTTGAAAGTAAAAGATGTTCTAAAGAAATTTTGATTGTAGATGTTAGAGATAATATCGCAAGTTGTTGTGGACATGTGTATTGACTAGACACAAAACCCCATCCCTTTGTTGCTCTTCACACTGGTATCGCAATAGAAATTGTACTAATTTCTGCACATATTTGGTACATTACTTCTATTATTAGAGCCCTCTTTTTATGTAGCACGTGGATTTTTACACTATTCTGTAAGTAATCAACTCATGTGACAAAAGGCAGATGGGAATATTGTCTTTGAGTAAATTCCTTTTGCTTTGCAGGGAGACTTTTACCAATTTCTAACCCTGAATTCAAGAGTCATTTGAATCTCAGTTCTAATAGCTGCTGTGTTCTTGAACTTGCTCTGTTCTTTGTTTTGAAATTCAGCTACTATCTTAAGAAAAAAGATAATAGTTAAAAAACCTGTTTTGTATGTCATATCTAACTAGGGTTTGTCAGCTTTTGCTGAAGATTGTGAAATGCTTTGAGACTTGTAATGTGACAGACTTTGTGTTGTACTATATTGAAGAAGCGTTTTTGGTTTTTTATTTAAAAAAGAAAATAAAGTCACAATTTTGTTCCAGATCTGTTTGAATGCTTTTTTAGCAGAAAGCAGACTAGAAGTTTCTCAAATTTATTTACTGGATTAAGAAGTAATAATCCATAAGCAGTCAGGGCTGTCAAAAGATGTGCATGTTCTCGGAAGAATGAATACTACTGAATGTGTCTCTGCCTCTAATGGGTGCTATAGAAATATGTTGTAGTCATGAAAGTCTACGTGATGATTATAGGGGGAAAAAAGTGGATTATGAGTTTTGGAATGAGATAGGAGATGATAGTGACATCCGTTAACTGAGAGAGTAGCATATTAGAATAGAAAACCAAAATCACTTCGGGAAATAAAGACTGGGAAATCATCTTGGTGTGCTTTTTTTCTATTGTGTTTCTGTCATTTAGTAAGGTGTTTAGTTTTGGACTGGATTATCTTTAATCTCAAATTTCCTTCAGCAGTATTTTCAGTATTTTATCAAAGGGTACATTTTAACATAAATGTACTGTACTTTATGTGTGTACTTCACTGTATGTGTGATGAAGCTACATCAAGTTTCTATATTGATTTCTGTATTATGCAGAAACAATTTGCCATAGCTTACAATTATTCTCTAACCTCAGAAAACTGAAAAAAAACCCCAAACGAAACAGACTGACAGCTGTCAACTTTTACTTTCAATTTTCTCAAAGAGATTATGTAGGATTTTTTAGTCTTTCTGGAAACCAGGCTTTTAACTGCTGTAAATTTCATCCGGTTTAAAATAACTCGGCAAAATTAATCATCTTCAGGCTGTTAGAGCTTTAGATGAGAAACTGATACCAAGTTTTTGCGTTATTATTCTATCAAAGCACATTGCTTGTAGGACAAAGATTCTATGCACTCACATGAAATCCAAAACAAAAAGGCAGTTTCTGTAATTTGCTAATTCGTTAATAGTAGGATAATTTTACTTAATTTTAATTTTTCATTTGAAATTATTTTTGAAATTAGTGTTAAGTACTAGGCAAAAAATCTAATAAGCATTATTTTAAAAAAAATAAAAGATGCTTAATTTGGAGCACTAAGGAAAAAAATCTGACAGTCTAAAATACCAAAAAAAGCAAATTCATTGGTAAAAGGAAACATTTTAAAGCTTTGCTTTAAAGATAATTCTAATCATGAGAATATCAATCAAAACAATAGTGAATTTCATAACTTAACCTGAGCATTTGAAATAATAAGAGGCGAGAAAATTAAACTATAATGTATGTTATATTGTATTAGTAACACTCATTATATGCTCTGTCTTGATGCCTTTTAAAATTAGAGTAAGAGTGTATCAGATTGCTTCCAAAAATCTTCCCCAAATGGAAACTCTCTTCCTGATGCCGTACTGAAAAACTGGACCTCAATATTAGTGTAGCCTTAACATCTGATTTCTTACACTTGCTTGGACCCTTGCTCGTAATACCAGCATAAGCCTTACATAAAAGCAAACACTCAAGAGTTGCAGCTGCTTGATTTTGTCATTTTCCCTGGCTGGTGGGGAAGCTCCATCAAGCGGAATGAACACAACTGGGTTTTGTGCAGCTATGTTAAGATTTGGTTGCTGAGAGTGGCAAAACCATTTTTCACTAGCTTTGATGAACCAGTGTGGTGGTAGGAGCAGGAGTAGAAGTAGATTTGTACAAGGTTATTTCTTTGGTTTTTTTTATTAAAATTGGGTCCAGATGTACTACCATACTTAGGAAGGTTATGCCTTGCTTGCGTTTTAGTTTTTAGTTTTAAATGGGTTTCAGATCACTTCCAAAAGCTTGAATTGAGTTCACTTCTGCAAAGCAGTCTGTATCACAGCTCCCTGAAATTTATTTTACTATTAAAACCTTTTAGACTTTGATAGTTTGTTATCTGGATTTTGTTTTATACATGCAATTTTTACACGAGTAGAAAAAGACATTCATGTGTCTATGCAAAGACCTCAGTCCTGCATTTTTTAAAAGACTCAGGAGAACTTTTCTGTCCTAATTATTACAGTACCAGTGGCGAAGCAGTATATTAAGAAATCTGTAAATCTGCAATCTATTTTATCCTGCTGTGGCGTGCATGTATGTCTGACTACCTAGAAACTGGCAGTTCCTTTGTGTCATTAAATACTTGACAATTTTCCCCTGGGTATTTGATTTTAATCTTTCTGGCCTGAGGCTTTCCCGTGTTCTGTTAGCTTTCCAGCAAATACATGACTGAAATCAGTATGAGCTTTTCACTCGCCTCCTGGGCCTCAGCACAACTGCAGAAATACTAGTAGGTAAGTAGGTGGGTTGGCATGTAAACGTTTATGCTGAGGATGTTTTGCAGTCCACGTGAGCTAGGGATATTTTGCTCTAATATCAAAGTATTATACAGTTTACCCCCCATTAATGCGTACTTTCTCCGCTTGTCTCCCCCCACCCCCCTCAGCTTTAATTGGGAGTTTAAATTAAGTATTTGTGAGAAAGTGATCACACAAAATTTAGTCTTCAGTTGTCTGGATATCTGTTGTAGTATTAGATTAACTGCGGAGCCGTATGGTTGTTGTGTATGAAGCTATTACACAGTCTTGCTGTCATTACGCAGAGAGATCTCTTGAGACCTAGGTAAGTGTTATAAAATACTGTTTTCTTCATTTTGTTTGTTTGTTTCCAACAAAGTTTTTGTTTGGTATGAAGAATCAAAATTCTTTGAACAAAATTAATTGTTGTCTTCCTGTCATCAAAACGGAGAACCTCCAGTCGATGCAGAAATCCTATCAAGAGGTTCCCTTGTACAAAGAAAAGGAAGAACTAATTCTTTGTGAGGAAAAATTTGTCAATAAAAATGCAATGCACCAAAGCATGGAAACAAACATTACAAAACGATGCATGCACAAGAAAATTCAAAAGAAGAGAGTTGTGCAATACTAATTTAAAAGTTTGGCTTCAGCCATGAACAGCCAGCAAATGTATTTAGCTTTTTCATAATATATTATGCCGCCAAATTACATAAAGTTACCTGCTCCTCAAAAGATCAGACATATTCCAGTAACTGGTCTCAGTGGGTTGGGCTGGTGAGTCTCATTCTTTACAGTACTTCCTTTCTTATGTTTGATATGCTACACTCTTGCTGTTGAATAACTTCGTACTGGTTTTCATACCTTTAGCATTAGGTTATATTTAAAACATCTTTACAAAGGTGTTGCTAGTGAGAAGGCTCTTTGCAAAGGATGTGGGAATTGTACTTAAAATCTCAGAGTTGGCAAACTTGCTTGCCAAATTTGAAGTAATATGCTGTCTTAAAAAGTCAGAGTTGTTAACTGTTGCTTGACATAGTTCAGAAGCAGGGCAAGAAGGAGGCTTGTCCATATTATGCCATGTGAATGTAGCCTAGGTTTGTAGTGGAAACAGTTGTAATGTTGTAATATTTTAATTACACATTCTAAGTGTACCAATTGCAATCGTATTTGAATTATTTACATCAAATTTCTTTCAGCTTTCCCACTTTTTCCCTGTATATGCAACAAAAACAGTCATTAAAGCACACTTATTTCCTGCTTTGCCTCAGATACAGAGCTAGATCAAAGCCTATGAAAACCATAAGCAAAATTTAGCTTTGCACCCTCAAGGTTGAGGGAGAGTAAACATTTTATTAGTCTTTCTTAGTGATAGAATGTGTCAGGGCCCTGAACTCATTGTCCTGTTCTGGGGTCTGGCTGGTTGGTTGGTTGGTTGGTTGGTTCTCAAGGAGTCTTTCTGGGCATCTTTCCTTTTCGCTAATGCCCACTCCTTCCGGCGGCAACACTGGCCTGGGATCAGTGGGGACCATCTTCTCAGAGTGCAGAAGACCTTTGGGAGCAGATCAAGCATTAAGGGGCCCAGACCACTTAAACCGGATCAACAAAAGGGTTTTGGCATTTTAATCAGTGGGAGCTGCCCTGTGTATTGAGTCTCGGTTTCCCTGGTATTGAAGAACGACTTTTGAGGTGTGAAGGTGATTCAGAAAGGGGCAGCATGTGATAACAGATAAACAATCTATAGGTCCTTGCTCAGGTAGAGTGTTGGGAAATGAGGTCAGAAAGTATTCTTGTGACACTGATGATATTTTAGATTTTGTAATCTCATTAACAGGTGATCCTTCTGCTAGCAGTTCTGAAAACTAGCAAGTTCTTTGAATGGAAAAAACCCCTACAAAATAGCTCAATTATTAAAAAAAAATTAAAAATCTAAACACAGTATTAATTATCAATTTCAGGTTTTAATTCTTAAGCATCCCAAGCCCAAAGGCAGAATTCTACATGCATTCACACCCTAAAAATAAACAAAGCAAACCAACAGATTCTTAATCTGTAAGAAATGCTCTAAAAATCTCTATCTTCTGTTTGTGGTTTGCATTCCTATAGGATAATATAGCCAAACTGATTTTCCTCCTGACATTTGTGAACTGAATTTCCTCTGAGGCATTGTTTTGTGATATATGCCATATTTTAGCTCAGAGTAGATTTTTATATGCAAACTATAACTCTCAGAAGCACACTGCATTGACACCACTTTAAGTACAGTTGCACTGGAGGTAATATATCTGCATGGGAATGATGCACTAAACAATAAAATTATGTAAATTAGACTATAGGAAGATTATTTATAAGCAAATGCTTAGATATAAGCTTAGTATCTCGTATGTGGCTCATGGATTTTGTTGAAGTATGACAAACAATCCTGGCAGAAATCACAAGAGAAATTGAGATCAAAGCCTAAACATAAACTAAAAGAAATGAAGTATTTTCTGCTGATCAATTAACGATGTGCTTTGCTACCAGCCTGCAGTCATAAACCAGATAGGAAATCACATTAGGCTGCTTTTATAATCAGGAATATAAATGGAATTTATGGCTAAAAAGAGAAAACTCATTGCATTTATCTCCGTATTGTTTTTTAATTGTTTTTTTTCATCATTGTTATTTTTCATCATTCATATTCAGATTAGTTACCTAATTTTAGATGGGCAACCAAGTGTGTAATAAATGCCTGAATTCCATTTGGTTTAAATATCCCCATCTAATTATCTTGTGCTTTTGTTATCAATCTCAGATGTTAACAGCTTAATGGCAAAAAGAGTTTTTAGTAATTAAATTGTTAGTAGAATTATTGTAGAGCACATTGACACACCAAACACAATTATAACTATAAATAGTCTGTAAAGGCTCTTAGTAGGAATGAGATTAAAAAGTAAAATAATAACACTCTAAAACTGTATTTCCTGTCCTCTTTCTCTACTTAGAACTGTCTTATTCTTGTCTCCAGCATTATTTGGCATTTTATAGAGTATTGACCTTTACTTTTAGCTGCTGAAGGACAGTACAGTACTGGTGGAAATCACGTAGCAGAGCACAGAAGACACTTTCCTGTTTGCTCCCATAAACCAACGCTGCAATAGTGGTAAATGCAAGTAGTAAATAACAGTTGCTTTCACAATATTGCTTTTTCCTTTCTCAGAAGATATTTCATTGAAAGAAAGATGTGGGAAGCTGTGCTATCGAAGGGACAGCTGTGGTGTCCTCTCAGGTAGGACAGTACGGTCAGAAGAGGTTTTTGAATGAGATGTGCGGAGTCACACCCATATAAACAGTTGTGTTGATTTCCATAGCAGCAGGGAAGGACGAACAGTGGACAACAGCGTTTTTTCTCATCTACAGGGTGAATATAGTGAGCTGTGTTGTGTCTTAGTTTTTCAAGTAGGAGGTGTATGGAAGGAAAAAATAATTGTTTGAGTGTCTTCAGGCCAAGGTAATTGGGAATTTTTTTTTTTTGTGCCTCTCTTACTAGGCTGCAGGCTGGCTTTTCTGCCCTCCCCACGGTTAAAACTGAAGGAGAGCAAGGGAGAAAAAGGGTAAATTGTAAATGTCTGTGGTTCAAAGAGTGATATAAAGCCACTTCCCCGTTGCTGCCACTCCTTTGCTGCGTAAAAGTTTTGTAGCTGAAGCTGGATGTCATCTTGAAGCGCAGTCTCGCTGCTGGCGTTTCCTTCTCTGTGACTCTCCCCATCCTGCCACTGCCTCCCTCCGTGCCTCTTTCTTGTGCACCTTTTTCTCTGACAGCTATTGCTTCCCTGTGTCCCTTGCCCCTGAGTCCCCTTCCTTGCTCTGACCTCAGCCACTTCACTGCCTGTATCACTGTCCGGTAGCCTAAGTCAGAAAGCGTCAGAACTGGGTAGGAGAGGTTAATACCTAGGCTTTGTGCTGTGCTGTGTTTCACTAGATGGGAACCGGTGGTGTAAGTCACGTGAAGTCCAGAAACATGGCAGTGGTTTGAGAGAAGCAGATGCTCTGAGGTGCTTTGCTGAAGCAGGGGAGGGGAGGAAACACCAGGATCTGAAGATACTTGGCCGAGCGGCACGTCGTGCATGCACGTTCAGGTTAGACTAATGGTTTGATTTTTAGGATAGGAAGGAATTTTCCTCTGAGTCATATTGGCAGGAACGAATGTGGTTCTTTTTCCTTCCTTTACAGCATAGAGCCTTGTTCATTTGCAAGGATCACCAGGCATGCTTCACCTAATAAAATTTCTGCAAGGCTACTGCAACACCTTTGTTTTTTCTTTCTCTCCCTCTCTCCTTCTCCCACTTTCTTCTTTTCAGTGTACTGCTGCTTTTGAGTCTCACAGTCTGTCGTTTGAAAAGTCTGACACTTGTTCTATTGAGGAATATTCTGGAAAAATTCAGAAGAAATTAGAATTTTTTGGCTTTTGACATTCTGAAGGGCTGGTATCGGTTTTGATGTGCACCTGCCTGGAATTAAATTTCTGTTAAATTGATTTTTTTAATTGTGAAGTACTGAGCCAAGTGACCCAGGCCATGTCTGTCTGTCTTGGGTTCCTGTTAGCTACTTTTAGGTTGTTTCTTGCTCTTTGCACCAGTTTTGTGGTTTGTCTGCTGAGGTGACTAATTTTTCCATGACCTGGAATGCCCTATAATGGGAGCAGAGGTACTGAACATTGTATTTTGCATTTGAGTCTGTTTATCATGCAAAATTTAGCTGTTACAGCACTAATTTCCTTTGTTGAGTTAGTCCTTGAATTTACCTGTGTTTCATGAATTGCATGTGTAAAGTAAAATCGGAGAGAGGATGCTACACCCTCTATCTATTGGAAATTGAAGGCTTTGGATTTTGAAGATTTTGTTCAAAAAAGGAATGCAAGGGTTATATTTTTGACACACCCCCCCCTTTTTTTCCCAATTTAAAAAAATCTGGTGTATATTGTAGAAGTTGCTTGTGGGTATGTAGGAAATGTACTATAACATACACCAAGTCATAAATCTGTCATAAATCCTAAAATTACAACAGCTGTTGTAGATGACTGCAATGTTCACTCTGTTTATTAAAACTTTTTGAGTTTTATATTTCTTAATTGTTCATCACTAATGAGGTTCCTGCATCTTGTAGGGGTCACTTCCGTGCCTGTATCAGGAGATATTCAGATGGAGTTTGATTGTGCTTGTCAGTGGGCTTTGAAATCTAATTAGGCAATTATAGCTTAAATTCCACAGCTCAAAATAAACGGAGCTCCATCTTTTCTGTGAGCTATTTTCTAACAATGAAACCTGCTGAGTGCAGACTAACTACAACGGGCAAAGCACAGATTTTGTTCATCAAGAATAAAAGTGATGCTAAGTATGCTGTTACACTCTGAGAAACGTTACAGGCCATGTTGTGAAAAATTGACATTTGGCACTAAAATGTACTGTATATACACAATGTATATGGAAGTCACCTATTTTGTGCAGACTGCCGTTTATACTTGCAGATGAAGTATTGTTTGTCATAAAGAATGCATATTTAAAACGGCATTTTGCTCACACCAAGCAAGTCTTCAGAGAGGTTCACGTAAGAAATTAACTGCTTTAAATGAAACAATCTGTCTTTCAGAAATGTGAAATAGTTGGTTGTCATGCCTCGACCTATAAATACCCATAAAATTTTGCCTCTGATGATGCTGCTTAGCATTTTTTTTAAAGCTTACATAGGTGCCAGGATAGACACTGGTGTTATGGCAAATGAAAAGTCTTTTAGGGTATATTAGCATGCAAACACTGTTGAACCTCTGCTGGTTGCTGACTCTACGGTCATAGGTAAGCTTCGCTTACAATGAGCCTAAAAATTCTTGCTTACCTTTTGTACACATGCAGAGACCTGTACGTGAAAAGACGTGCTAAACACCGTGTTACAGGAGTGGATCTATCTGTATTACAGTCCACTCAGAAATGACTGCTCAGTGGTGAGGACATACTGGTACAGGGTTGCAAACTGTCCAAGCAGCGCGTGGGTGCCAGCTACAGTTCCATGGGGCAACACAAAGCTGGCCATGCTCTCCTGTTGAGAAGCAATAGCCTTTGATAATTCCAAGCTGTTAATCAGAGTAGCCATTGCAATGAAGTGGTTTTTCAAATAGAAATTTCCTCTTACCCTTTTGAATCTAACATAATTTCAAGGTGTACAGCATTACCATCAAAATGGAACTTGGGGAATAAATCATTTAAGTCTAGACTAGAGTTGCGTTGGCCCTGAAAAAATACATCCTCAGACTTTTTTCCAGATGACGTGCAAATTTTGAAGAGGAACAGTTAACACAGCCAGCTTTCAAGTGTCGTCTTTTTCATATTTCTGCAATTCATTTATAAAATCGTTCGTTTGTACCTTTGCTGGTGGGTGCCATGGAAAATGACCAAAACCAACTTGGTGTAATTTTTTGCTGCTTCTAATCATGCTAGTCTCTCTTCTCCTGACAGTTCATTTTAGATTGAGCTGAATGTGTTACAAAAGCATATTTATTTAAAAAAAAAAAAGTATAAAGAGGAACAGATATTAACCAGTTCAGTGTTTCAATAAACTGCAAAGCTATGCCAGTCTGAATAACTGCATTATCTGAGAGAAAGTAAAGTTATGATTTGTTATATTGCTTCTTACCTAAAGTACTCCCTATGTTTTAGTTATATAAAAGTGGCTTAGGCTTAGTCTTTCTTGTTCTGCCTAAGTGCTCTGGTCATGTGAGCAGATTATTGCATTTTGGTGTAATAGCTATTAAGGAGAAACATTTCTACACTTGCCTGCATCTTTTGATACCCTTTGTCTTTCCCGTCCTTATTTTCTTTGATATTTGTTTTCTGTGGTATGTCAAGCTGTTAGTGAACTACCTGGCATGTCAAAGAAGCT
The DNA here is from genome assembly GCF_965231255.1 of Vanellus vanellus. Taxonomy (NCBI): domain Eukaryota; kingdom Metazoa; phylum Chordata; class Aves; order Charadriiformes; family Charadriidae; genus Vanellus; species Vanellus vanellus. Next base: position 34,524,446 of record NC_138906.1, read on the forward strand.
CTGCCTCTTGATTCCTTTTTAGAGTATATTGGTCTAATCTGAGAAACTAACACTGTATCCCAAATTTCTGACTGTTGACTGTGTTAAAGTATTACATTGTGTTGGACATAGCCGTGTAGATGACTCATTGGGAGATTATGCTTCTTCAGCCTTCAGCAAAATTGCCAAATAACAGAAAGAAACCTACAGAAGGTGCTTTAAATTATATCAATAAGATATTGCAAAAAAAAATCTGGAGCACTGAGATTATTTTTGAGGCTCATCATTATCACCTAAAATCTGCAAAATTATAAAAAGAGATTTTCCTTTTTTTTTCCTCTTCTTTGTAACAACATCTACACGGATGATCTAAAGGTGAGACTTAGCAAATATCCATCCCAGTAGGATGCTTTGATTTTAAATGTTTAAAACCAGCTTTTGGATTAGTCCTTCTTACAGCATGAGTTTATCATGTATGTGTTATTTCAGTTATTCTGATAGACTAAGTCAAGTATTTTGATGATGGCATTTCTTAAGCTTCTTAAGAATGAGTGAGATGACGTTTACTAACTGGGATCTCTCCTGCTTAGCTTGAAGCCCACAGTGCACTGTAATCAAAGATACAGATTCTTTTTCTTATATGGTAAACTAAACAACTGTCTTATTTTCCCCCCTCCTGAGAAAATTCACAAACACTCTTCTCTTTTTAAGTAGCTTTTCATATCCTATTGAAATTTTGATTCACCCTGAAATGACTACTGTGGAGATAAATTCTTAGCACATCTCATCTTGCTTTGTTTAAAAGAGCTTAATGTATGGAAAAGAAAAAGAAGAAAAAAGTCCTGAGGTTTTGTGAAGACTCTTTCAGTAACTTTTAAACCCCTTTTCAAAATAAAGTCATAATATGGCAGTAATAAATTAAGAAAATGCCTGTTCTTTATGAGACTGTATGTTTCAGTATATTTACATTTGAAAAATGTTTGCTGCGTTAATATGTTGTTGAAAGTAAAATTAGTTCCCCAGCTTTTTTAAGACCAGCTCACTGAAACCTATTGCTGCCAATGCCAAGGTATTTGTTTATTTAGTAGTTTCATCTCTTTGGCTTTTAGGACAGAGAGTTGCTGTCAGGCCTTACCAACTCTGGTTATTATGTTACACATTTAAGACGCCCCCCACCCTGGAGAACCTGCGTTAGGTTTTGCCTGCAGGGCTCCGGCTGCTTGGGCCAGTGGTAAGACAAGGGGTGGCAATGCGCTGCCACAGTGGGAGGCACTATTTTGAGAAGAAAAGCAAAGATATGATGGGCACAGAGTGTTTGATGTCTCCTCTTAATTTTGGAAAATATTTGCTGGAGAAGAACTTGCCAGGCCTTGCAGCTGACTGTTTATTCCCTGGTTTTATTTCTGTCGTGGTTTAGGCTCTTAATATCCTAAAAGACAGATGAGACCCAGTCTTCTCTTTTCATCTCTCTTAGGTTTTTCTTTCCGCATATCTTTTCTTTCCAGCCGCTTTGGAAGATCTTTCCTAAACTGATTCCCAGCCACTCCCCTGTGGTCTAAACATCTCCTGACTTGTCCCTCTTTATAGCCTAACCTAAACTGCCTCCCTCATCTTAGCTTGCTTTCTCTCTTTTCCTATCTTTAGGCATTTTTCGATGTACGTATAAGTATTACTCAAGATTTCTGTATATTAAATAAAACAAAGCAAAACAAAATACTGCCCTCGTTGAAAGTCTTCTCCGTTATCCCAATGGTCAAATACCATTCTGTTTTTCATCTTTCTTTGCTTGTAATTTGTTTCAGTAGGTCTATGGCAAATACCATAATGTGAGCTTTTTTCCCCCTAGTATCTCCAAAATCTCTTCTTAATTAGACTCCATCCGTGCCATAGCTTATTCTAAGGAAGGTCTCTTAATAGTGCCAGAAGTCTTTCACTTGCTTACTCTTCTGCCCTGCTTTTTGATGCTGTCATTGCTCATTTGGAAGTCATTGTGGTATGTTTGTATGCAATATTTTTTATTTTTTCTCCCTCCATTTTTTAAAATGTCATTGAATAGTCACTGAATATTTAATTTTTTATTTACATTTAATAATTATCCCTGGGTTAGATGCAGGCACAAGTCTGAAAGAATGGCATAAGTAGAATGGGACGGAAATGTTTTACTGGTGAGAACCCTCTTCAGGTAGTGCTTTTTCAGTACAGGCCAGCCCCCTCTGCCACCTCCCTGACAGCAGGGTCAAGCAAAGAGCCAGCAGCTTTAGCTGCTGTGGTGATGGCACCGCCAGATGAATAGTTTGCAGTACTTACTCCAGCGAAGAGGTGACACAGCTACATGGGTAGTGTCAGTACTGTTTAGCCAGTCTGAAGAGCTGTATGATAGACTTCAGAGGGACCTCTCAATAAAGAAGAAAAGAAAGAGGGATAAGAGGGAGGGACTGTACTGTTCTTTAAAGTAGAAATTAAAAAATTCCTTGCTGGTGCACTAAATGACAGGAAGCTGGTAAAACAGCAGCCACACATGTACTACCTAGTAGTCATAGATTGCCATAGGAACCGTAAGTGTATCATCTCTTCTGTTAATTTTAATTGCCATGCATAGCGTTGAATTAACAGTGAGTATCAGAAACAACAAATGTATTACTTCAGTGCAACTGTAAATATTTTGACCTTTAAAAATGCTTCTTTTTTTTTTTTTCTTCCCCAGTCTTTTTATATTTTTGTTAATGTTGACCTTAGGACCATGAGAGCATATACACAAAATAAATGAGGGAACAACTGTAATCATTCTGCCTACTGCTGCCATCTCCCGGCTGGAACTGACCCCACATATGGACAGGTTCCTTTTCCTTCTGGAGTGAGAGAAACCTCAGACAGTACAGACCCATGTGTTTGAGGAACTAAAGTATTTCAATACCATATGTATGTGGGCAGTTGATGATCATGGTGTAAGTACAGCCACAGATAGTTAAATTACATTGCTTTACACACAGGCGGCACAATCCTGTATTTATTAAATATCTAAATGAAAAAAACACAAAAAAACAACAAACTGCCAGGTCCATCCAATTTGTTTGTGTTTCTGTAGTCCTCTCCTTGAACATAAGCCTTAATGTAACAAAATGCTGTCTGCACCTGTTTTCATTTCCATGGTTCATGTTCCCACCAACAAACTCCCAATTAATTCTGCACAGGTCATCTTTATCAAATATATGTTTCTAGAATAAATATATATAACCTTCTGTATATTTATAACTGGTATGTAGGAGTGGTTTTTTTGAACAAAATCCTGTTGAGGCAGATGTCTGGAACTTTCTTTAGTTTTTATGTCAAAGACACATGGCTGACATCTCATCTAAATTTGCTCAATCCAATTTACATCAAGCAAGGATCTGGTCAGAAGTGGTTACTTGCTAGAACTCACAGTGGCATTACTATAGGAAATTTCTGATGGATATTAGTCACAAGATCACTCTGGTGATTTACGGCAGCCGGATAGATGGTACAGAAAAACTTACAAATTGATTTCCAAACTGTCAGTGTTGCTTTAAAAAGAAATTAAGATATATATTAAAGGACTGTACCAGTGATTATTTAATATTAAACTCCAGTCATGCTTGTGACAGTAAAAATGGTAAGAGCAAATTACAAGTCAATTACAACAGGTTAAAATCACAAATTAGCCCGTACATCATTGCTGTCCTCTCTTTGTGATTTACCCCTCTTTTGCACAAAATCGCAGAGTTTTCTCTGGTGTGTTCCAAAAATGCAAAATTACTTTGAACTTGCTGTCAGGTGCCCTAGTATTTGGAGAATCTATTTCAAGCACCTTGTGCGTGGCTGTTTAGGTAAATTCCAGTGCAGGATACTGCTTGCGGTTGGTATTTGTTAAACTAAAACTTCTAGGAAGGGGTATTTTCCTGAGATTAAAAGCTGGGTTTTTTTTTTAATACTGTGAAGATGTCATTGTTTCAGAAGGAGGAGGAGTGCGTTCTGGGCTGTGCTTGCAAGCAGGCAGCTAAAAAGCCCATTCTGCCTTTGTAAGACTCCTTTCCTTAAACAACTCATGGTGATTTTGTAGTTTTATCAGCTGGCTTGTTATAAGCATAATATTTGGTTCTCATTTGGCATAAATATCTATGAACATAATTGCTTTGATAGTGATTATTAAACAATTTTTCTATTACTTTTGGACAGTGTTCTAAGTCAAGAGTGCTATGAATTGACTATCATGCCAAAACAGGAGGACAGTAATTATGGGTACTCTATGTGAAATGCTGATTATTTTTTTTTCCTTAGCTGTGGTTATGGGAATAACATTGAAATATGAAGAAACAAACGTATTTGTTGGGTGTCTCAGGATTCAAGTGTTTTATTTTGATGCAAGATGGTTTCTATACTTTCCCAATAATTCTATTGAATAGAGGATTGCCAGATATTAAGGAACACTGTTTTTCAGGCCTGTGTAATGGTGGTTATATTTGTCAGATAATGAACTGCATATTTATGGGGTTTGGGGTTTGTTTTTGTTTTGGGGGCCTTTGGGGTGTTTTATTGTGAAAAAAGGAGGGAGCGTTGATCCTGATTTATAAAAGGTAGTGGTACTGTAAAATTAATGCACGTTAATAGGATTTAGGGGTGCAAGCTGCGAACTGAAGCAAAAACCCGTTGCCTAATGCTTTGCACTGAATTTGTCACAGTGAGGTGAGAGGTCTAATAGTGTAGCTGGGATGGCACATTATTGCCCTTTGTTATCATAAAGTAAGGGAGTATTGAGGTAGGTCTTCCTCATGCTTACCAGGATGTCTTAACAGCTTGATCTGATTAGTCATCGCTTTGCCTTGGCAGGCTTCTTGAGTCTTTCTGCTGTGTTTTTGCCTTCTCTTTCCTATGATGCTACTGCGAATGCATCAGGAGAAGGTTGCTTTCTTGTGACACTGAGGTTACTCTGCTGCTCGCCTGCATTGACCTGTGGTTGAGGAAAACTAGAGCTGATAGTGGAGGTAACGCTAATTAAATTTTGTCATCCTTTCAAAAGCAGTTTGAATGGAGCCAGTTCAGAGTAGGTGACGGACTACCTTACCTCTCATCTCGTACAAGCCAGCCTGTGGGGGGACAGCAAGCTCACCCTCCAGCCCTCCTCAGTCACTGTGCTTTCCCAGGCTGGCTGGTTAAGTGGGAATGGCAGCACGGAGTGAGAAGAATGAAAGAAAGCCAACCCTCTTCAGAAAATGCAGCTCAAGGAGATCTCTGTACTGGGCAGTGCGCTTAAAAGCCTGCATGCAGTCTGTAGGAAGCCCATGGAAAGGGGGCATGCGGTGCAAAACTCTCTGTAACCATCCCAAAACTACCCTCTGAATAGAAATTTCTTGCGACTGCATAGCTGCATGACTCATTCTGCCTTACGGGTCCCTCTGCTGGCCTTATTATTTGGTGGAGTATTTTCAAATACAGTCCCTGTTTGTCCTTCTGTGTATTATCATCATTAGTGCTGCAGGTGTGGTGAGAACAAACCCCAGCTTGTGGCTCTCTAGTCCCTTCTCCAGATTTGGGTCGCTGGTAGTGCTGCAGAGCCTTTCGGAACTGGGGAGGAAACAGCAGGTCTGAACCGGTCAGAGTGGTTAAGGGATGGAGGTGACTAACTGAAACACCTGAGGCTTTATTTAAGTATTTCTGTGTGTTAGGCCAGGAAGAAGATACAGTTTTCTCAAAGCAGTCCGAATGAGTTTTTCTACAATTTAGAAAAAAAAAGTGAAATGCATTGGAGTTATTGTTTATTATAGTTTAAGCTTACCATGTTTGCCAAATACCTATCTATGTGGATGCCCAGACAGTGTGTATGGCAGAGAGGGATGGGAATATTCTTTTTGGGCTAATTAAATTCTGAAGATGTAAGAATGCAGTACACAATCTGTAGTGTTTCTGGTAGGTTTTGGGTAGGGTTTTTGTTGGTTTGTTTTTTTTTTTTTTTTTTTTAACTTCCTTCTGTTCTCTTCTTATATTGATGATTATTTATTGGCTTTGCATCTCAGTTCAGGAGTTGCAATGCTTCTTCATTTTTAGTTTTTTTTTACAAGTTTATATCCAAAGTGGGTGTCATAAATTCTGTAAGCTACAGTTTATAGAGTTTTGTTTACTCTTTCACCATCAACCTGGATTGCATTTCTCTTTTCTACAGCTGAACAAGCAGAAGGCCGTATCCATCAAAAACATAGTCTTGAACTGAGTGAGATCATTTAAAATATACCCCTGAACAGTACTAAATAAAAATTGGTTTGTACTTGTGGGACAAGAAGTCATCTCAGATTTTCTGCTCATCTTCTAAGGTTAGTCACCAAAATTTAGCTTATACGAGAATGGATTTAGCAAACTAAGTTCTAACCAAGAAACTCCTGCCAGAAATAGTGGTGTTGGGTTTTTGGAGTTTTTTGTTTGTGGTTTTTTTTTGAGGGTGGTTGTTTGGATTTTTTTTTGTTGTTTATTTGGTTTTGTTTTTTTCTCTTAAATCTTTCTATAAAACTGGGGTGAGGGGATGCTGTCAGATTTATCTTCAAATAAATGTATTGGAAAAAATCTGGTACTCAGTCCCACTACTTTTGCCTTAGAAAACCTTTTGCATGTCTATTGCTCTTTTCATTTTTATCAGTAAAACCACCATCTGAGCTGATTCATAGAGACTGCTGCAAATACATTTCAGTTGCCAAATTCTGATTAAAACCCACTCATGCCTGAAGCTAGCTTGAGATTTTCAGGTTATCAGATATCCTTGTGCTTTTCATTGCGATAAACCAGATTTTTGCATCAAGTCTTTGCTTTCAATCTAATTTAAAGTAAATTATGCGGAGCGAAAGAAGAAAAGTAGAAAGAAAAAAGCCTGTGACATTAAGTTGATTTTGACGGAGCAAAGTAGGTTTTAGTAATGAAAGGTCATATTTTACGTATACTGTTTATTTATCTAATAAAATAGAAGAAACGCAGCCTTGAGTTTAAATCCACAAGTTGCATTTGCGTTCCCAAGAATGCTGCAGTCTGGTAGGATCTCAGACAAATCATTTCACCTCTTCATACCAATCTCTCAGGATTCTGCATCGTGCTCAGGTTTGCGCTCACCTCCTTTGTTCTGCTTACAGAGAAGATCTGGTCCCTTCCCATAAGCCATACACTGTCTGCTGCTCCTCTAAACCAAGGTATTGTGCAAGGATAGTCCTGGGATAGAGTGTGCATTACTAAACTTCAAAGTGGAATTAAATCCCATGCACAAAAGAGACCTGGATATATTTTATTCCAGTCTTGTTTCACAGCTGTATTTTCATAAGAAAGCTGAATTCTCATTGGTTAGTATGGGCATTCAAATGCTTTGGTTTTGAAATTAATTATAATAGGGTCACGATCACCTTGGAGGTACTTTGTGCATTTTCTGCACTTTCATTTATGTAATTATATAGCACATTCAATATCTAATTTTTACAGCATCATTATGTAGAACTAATAAATGATAATTCTGTTTTAAGAGATTTTTGTCAGTTTGAAAAGAAGGTAGAATATTACTTTTAAAATAGCCTTTCAGTTTTATTTTTGATTCTTAAATAATGTTATTCTGCTACTTCAGTATATATACTTCAGTATAAATAACAGAAAAATAACAAATAGTTATTTTGCGTGCATATACCCAATTTTTGCCCTGTCCCCCACCCCTCCCAACCCAATGAGCTATTTTTCTAGATGTTTGGTTCACAACATACTGACTTACAGGACCTATTGTAAAATTAGACTTCAAAGATGACAGATTATTTCAATATGATGTGTTTGTTCTCTACTCCCCCATTAAGATTAAATATTTCTTAACTTCTTAACAGTACCCTCTAAGGAGAGAAGCTATTTAAGAAACTATTGCCCTTTTTAAGGTCTGCTAAATAATAGCTCTAGAAAGAGTTATATCTGGTTAATATTATTCCATATATTAAAAATATGATTATTATGCAAGCATGTCTATATATTTGGTATTTGCAAGTTTCTGGTAAAGAAAAAAATATCTGGTTTTATAGTGTTTTGCATATAGACTGGACCTGTAATTGGGATCTGAGCCTAAATTTGAATGAAATGTTAAGTGGACTATAGAAGCTGTGGTAGGCAAAAATTCATTCATCTCTGTCCTTGTCTTATGAAATAAGATCAAAAGCTCATATGCTTCCTGAATCAGAGTTATGGTTTGGACTTTTTTCTTTTTTGGTATTATACCGCAAATATCTTATGAGGGGTTTTTACTGTAGTTCTCACTGTATAGTCCATATATAAAGTCTACTGTATTTTTGAAGATTTCTTTATTTCACACTTCTTAAGGTCCAGTCCACTTCTTAAGGATTAAAAAAAATATCTTCATGGGTATAGCCGCTTTGAATTTCATTTCTAGTTACACAGTCGAGAGACGCCCTGCCAGCAGTGGTTAGCTGAGCATAGTCTATTGCCATAAAGATAAACTGCATAGGTTTCCCAGCAATGAAGGTCAAAGGACACATGCACAGCTATTTATTTGCTTTTAAAACAGAAGGAATATGATTTATGCAGGATATTAGCTAATGTCATAGTGTTGAGCTTTGCAGGTGCGGCCATGGGAGCCTGACCCCCTGCTAATCCCCCTAAGTGCGGCGGGCATGCATGCAATAGCTTTGTTGTTGCCGTGCTGCTTCTTGACTTTCTTGCTTTCTGCAGTGGTTTGAGAGGTGAGGCTGCGTTTCCCTGGACAGCCTTCCAAACTTTGGATTAGATTCGAATTAAGCAGGTTACAGGCATTTGGATGGAATTACAGATACCCGGAGTTGCTTTTATTCTTATTGCATGTGTTAGCTTGCTGGGGTTTGATGCTGGGTTTGCTTAGTTTCGTGTTAGACTTTGGCTGGAAGTACCTCCCGGCCTCTCGCCCGTCTGCCGACGCAAAGCACGTTGGGCACCCAGAACTGAAGTCATCGGCTCTATGAGGGATTCATACAAATGGGCCAGGCTCGATCCACGCACACTCTTCAGGGGAATGAGACAGTGCTGACACTTCCGAGATCTGACTACCCAGTGTTAAAAAGGCCCTAATAATGCATCTTCATAGTTTCTGTTAATGATGCATCGTTGCCCTGTCTTAGCTGCATTCTCTAAGAGGCAAAATGTGGATGACCTGCCCAGTAAAGGCAATGGAAAGAGGCACACTGATTTTTAGGCCCTGTTACCTTGTGTTGCATCTATGTAAAGAGCAGAAGTGTTTCGTATCAGATCACAAACAGCAAACTGCTTCTCTTCTTATTTTTTCTTATGTTACTGTTTGGCTTAATTTGAAGTGGTGACGTTATTCCTTCTGTGCTAGTGGTGTGTAAGCTTCAGCTGGGATGTAACGAGATAACAATCTTTAGAGTAGGATTTACAACAAAGTCATTCATTCCTTTGCTTGATGTTGTTTGATAGGTTCCAAGCACAAATATAGGCTGTAATTGTAAATAAAAAAATAAATAAATAATGGTGTTTTAACACTATTCAGAATAACAGTAAGAACAAAACCTGGAAGTGAAGAAGTGCATAAGTATGACAGATGATTTTACTTGAAGAAAAAATAATTAGTCATGGTTCACATCAGAGTTTGGCTGTGAGATTATTAACTGTAAAGGTGTGGACATAATTGCTTTGGTTTGAAATATTTTCTCGTAAACAGGAGATTCTGCCAATTTAAGACCAAATGCATGTGAAATTTTTGCTTTTAGGGTAAAGGAGGGCTTATTATAGCTGTTACCTTTTCCACACAGGGGCAAAAAAGGCATCTCTTCCCCAAAATTGTAAAATTTATTATTGGCATGTCTAGTTATATCAGAATCATATAGTTCTTCTCCCTTACCAGGATATAAGAGCAAGAAATGTGTTTATAGGGTATGCTAAAAAATTACGTTTTTTGAAGGGCCAGGTAGAAACCCCTAGAGGGAGCCAGAAGTCTTTCTTACTGCAATGGCAAACTTTTACATGGAGTTGAAACTGTTTCCTAGAGTAAATTACTCCTTTTCCTCCTGATATGGTATTTATCCCTATTTTTTTTTAGTTTGAGGTTTAAACATACTGTCGTCTGTACTACTCAAAAATGTATTTCACAGTTTACATGTTGAACTTCATAGGTATCGACCACGATGTTTCAAGGAGGGGAGTGTGCAGCAGCGATATGCGCTGGATGGTGGAGGGGGCTGTGAGTGTGTCCTACTGCGCTGGCCCAGCACTTTGGGAGGGGGTTTGTGTGTGTGTGTGTGTGCGTGCACAGTGCTGAGAGGAATGAGGAGATGTTCCCCTCCCTACCACAAATCACATCTGTTTCAGTTTTGAAATACAGCAGTAACGATTTCCTTGATGCCTTATTTCTTTTCAAATACTAAAGATAAATTTGTGAACGTTTATATTTACTGTTTAGTCTAACAAAAGCGGAAAAATCCTACTTTTCACCTTTTTTCTTCTCTGTATAAGTAAAAGCAGAGGGTGATAAAGACGTTTCATCCTTCTGCTCCTCTCCACCCTTCCTATTCTAGTCCTAACACCGCAGTCCCCGCAACTGGTTCATATACCCTTCACTTCATAAGCACCAACCTTTTATCCCATGAGCAAATTTGTTGACAACTTCACTATAAAATATATCTCCTTCTGGGAATGTCATGCTACGCACTCAGCAAAATGTCTCCCAATACCTTAGCGAATCAGCAAAATATTTTAAGAAACGCTTTATTTCTATGAACCAAATACCCTGATGGTTATTGGATTCGTCACAGCATATAGTGTTTCTCCTGTAGTCGTACTGACCTTCCTATGCTATGGTGTTCCAAAGCAACTCTTTATGTAATCAAATCAGGAAAAGAATGCTTAATTAACAATAAATGATCCCATTTTAAAAAACAACAAGTAGCTAATTTGGTGCACCGTCATTAAAGCTTACTTTTTTGGATTCTGGTGGTTTAGCATTTTAACCTATGGTTTGAAAACACAGTAGAACATAGAACTATTTTTAATCGAAAGGCTATCAAACCGCTTTCAGCAGGACAACGCATTTATGAATGGACCTGGATCTCATAACTCCTCAGTGCCACAGAAATAAGCAGGTTATGAAAGGCTTTTCTCCCGAGAAAAATATATGTGTTATTCAGCCGTAAATCATGATGTACTCTCATTATACCACAAAGAATTAAATAACGCTAAGTAAATTACTTTTTCCCTCCTCCCGTGTACTCCTGAGTCATGTTGTAAATGCTGGATTCTGTTGTTGAGTGATGCAAAAGCTACCGTTGCAACCTTTTATTCCCTGGGTGCAAATGAATCCTTTGTAATGTAACTGAAGGAAATCGATGACATTATTTGCTGTATCTTGGGTATCGAGAGCATGCAAGCAGGAGGGAGTGCAGAACCAGTCGCCACTCTGAACTGCCTTTGTGTGAAGGCTCAGGACAGCAAAGATTTAAGTAATTATTTAATTGGAGAACTCCCTTGCACTTCTTCTAGTATTCTTCTAATTATGTTCATGTGTTTTTCTTAACTTTATGCAGTGTGCTTCTGTCCTACACAAAGTAAAATATCCATGATGGAAAAGGAGAAAAGTTATCTTAGCAGTTACTGTTAGTGCTATGGTACAGTTAACATGTGGCAGTGAGCCAGAGCAATATGAATTCAATTGTATTTCATTGAATTAAGTGTAAGCTTTATCACGGTTTTCAATATGAGAGAACTGTTTCTAATAACCTGTGAAACTGAAGTTCTATCTCTTGCATAAATTTCTCCAAATGTTTGATACCAGCTCTGAATGAATCCTGCCTTGTTTTAGTGGCCAGGTTCTGCTCTGCCGCAAACAAGCATGTACCGTGTGATGTGGATGTTGGAGAGGGCATAGTCAAATTTAGAATATAGAAATATGTTAGTCTGCATACCAAGTATATAAATTATACTTTTAGTTTGGAAGTACTGTATAAATGTACATCTTATGAAGGCAGATTAAAACCCACCAGATAGTAAGAAAAAACCCCAGACAACCAGCACCAAAACCCCCAAATGAGAACAAAATGTTGTGATTTATAACGCATGCTTCTTATAGCAGCATTTCTGAGTTTCATGTGCTGAACACCTACTCTTGACCTCGAATTGACCTTGAAGTTTATGAGCTAAAGGTAACAATTATGCAACAGCTAAAATATGCAGACAGAACTTTACTGCCTGAAAAGAACTGCTGTCCTGTGTTTTGTTTGAATTAACACACTTTGCTGTTTATGAAACTTAACTTTGTGCTGTTGAAAAGCAGGGGGAAAGGACTGCCGGTAGCTAATGCGCAGATATCTCCGAACAAAGTAGGGGGCGAGCGTAGGAGGGTGGCAGATGCGTTGTGTTAGGTCGGTTCTGCAGGAGAAGTTACCAGCTCGCTCTTTGTGCTGGTTCTGAACGAAACAAGTTTTCCCAGGGAAGGTCTTCAGCCAGAGGTTTAATGCTGAGAAGGCTCAGTTGCAATATAAACTTTACAAGGGAGGGTGAAACGAACCTTTGTCATCTAAAGCACTCGCTCAAAGTAAAGCGGCCTTGCCACAGACTTGGTTTTATTAATTTTTACCATGTGTTACAGCCTCTGCAAGGTGTCATCAAACGTCAACCTTCCAGTTGTGGTACATTCATGAGGCAGTAAGGTGACTGACTGTATTGCATCTGCTGTACATTACAGCTCTTTTTCTGAAGACAGAAATTAAATGCAAGAAATAATGCGTTTAGACTGGAATTTGGACAGTGATCACAGGTATCCCTTATAATTTAAATTGATAACTCCAATTCTCATCTTATCCTTCTATAAACAAAAGGCTTGTCTGTTCAAAAAGAAAAGAACAAACAACCCCCCAAATCTATTGCATTGTTCTTCTAATACACTGAATGATGCAATAGACAGTAAATTCCAGTGCATAATGATATTTTGAAAGTAGAGGCACCCAGACATACATATATATTTTTACAAAAATAGTTTTTTCTTGTTCATATTTTCTAGTGACATGGAATCTCAAAGCAATACAGGTGATTCGTGACATAGATGCAGGTCACTAATTTTTGGCAATAAATTAAGCATCCCTTGGATTCTGTTTTGCTCTTTGTGTTGGCCACAACCACCTGCTTTTTCATGAGAGGACTGGCGAAGTTGTAGTTTTAATTTTCCTACAGTTTTTCGTATCCTTAAGACCTTGAAACAAGTCGCACAGTGCACGGTGATATTTATATCTACTTATCTCACAGATGTGTTTAAGGAAGATGCTGGTATTTGGAAAGTATTTTTAAGATAAAAAGAGCTGGAACCTTAAGGTCTGTTCCTCTTGGGTAAAATCAAATCTACTATCTGTCGTGCTGTCCTATCTCAGCAACAAAGACTGAGAAAACTAAGGAAATTCCGGGGCATTGCTTTGAACAGCAGGTGTTATGTTACTGTGTCTTTCCCAAACAGATGTGTTAGCTGCAGAAGAAACAGACCAAATGCACATATACCCCAACTCTGGAAACATTTAAATATAAATATTTAAGTGCATGGGCATGCTTCCTTTATATTAAAACTGCAACATTATCATCATTAAAATATTAGGTAATGATAAAATTGTTCTTTGGATGCTTTTTCACAACATAGATATAACAAATATGACTAACACGTGAAAACAGGGCACATTTTCACTTGAGAGCTAATCGTTATAGATACTATGAACTCTCTTGGGCATAATAGACATCTTTGGTTACAAACTTTCCTGAATGCAACAGAAAAAGTTTTCTTTCATATTTATGCTTTAATGGAGAGGTTTCTAATGGCTGCAAAATCCTCTAAGTAATAATGAAACCCTGTCACTTTATGTTTTCTCAAAAATTAGGTGTGAATGCTATTCTTCTTTTGAATATTATAATAAAATGAGTCCTTTTGCCCAGCTGGCTTTCCTGGGAACCACAGGGGGATTTTTTAGGCAGAATAAAATCGATCTCTTCAGTACTGCCAGTGTGAAATGGGGGTTGTCCTTCTTGCTACCTTAAAAATTAGTTACACTGCTGTTCTAGGCTTCATGGACCTTAAGGTAAATTATGACATCTCAGATATGACTCTTTTTCACAGTTTCTATAAAAATAGTTAGTTATCCATGCATAAAAGCATTTCCAATGGGACAAAAGAGAGACTTTTTCCCTAAGGCTTGTGTTGCAGTGTGTTCTAATGAGTTGAGAGACCATCCCTGACCTTTGCAGGTTAAAGAGACTCCTCGCAGTACAAGGGGCATGCTTTAAATCAAGCCTTGCGTGTCAATTTTGCTGTAGTGGAGTACCTGGGAAATAATTGTCTTATGTAGTATGTGTCTAAATGCTGTGATGATCCCCTGTGTGGTTTTCACGACTTTCTGCCTGCTGTCTCATTGGGAAGATCCAATGGGAGACTTTCCTCCAGAGCTTCAGAAGGTGATCTCAGTGGATCCAATAAAGAAACTTTTTATTGCAAAACCCCTGATTTAAATAACGCAAAACCAAAACTTCAGTTGGAAAGGTTTATGAAGCCTAGAGGAGAGCTGACACCTCCTGGCGCATTCAGGAGCCCAGCCTTCCCTGGCTCAGCTTTGGCCCTGGTTATGTCTGGGGCTGACACCAGAGTGTCCAGCTGTGCAGCTACTCGACAGTTTGAGGCTGAGCCTCTTTCTTGTTTTCCTTTTAAATGCATCCATTTCATCCCCAGAACAAAGTGGGAAGTTTTTTGAAGTCTAATTATTTGGCAGCATGGCAAAAAAATCCTTTTCCCCAGGAGAAGGTCTGCAAGGCTGTTCTTGTTTGGAAAGGAACTGTCTTTCAGAGAGGACCCCGGAGGCCTTTGCTCAGCAGCATCTGGTAGGCTTCAGTAAGGTTCAGAAGCCATTCTTCTGAGCCTTGGTCTTACAAGGCAGTCTCAGAAATTAATAGTACACTGCATGTATATGATGTTTCTTGTTCCTAAGTCTTTAGGTCACTTACTGTACTGGCTCTCCTGAACACATTGCATTTTTTTCAAAGTTGAGAGTGGGAAATCTTAGACGTGATGTCAGTATGTTGTACTGAGTTTTATTAATATTGAAAAATTGATGTATGAATTGGACTAATATTTTAAATGGGTACTACCTACAGTAAAATGCAAAGATCAGGAAATAGAGTTGTTGCATGTATACTTTCCATGTGAATGCTACAACCTCGTCTTCACAAGGTCACAAGAAAATCTTTTCTCGCCCTGGGGTAACTCTGTCAATTTGCTGGGCATAATGATAATGAAATACAACCTGCTATTCCTTATTTGAGTATTGCACTTAAAGGAAGGTGCTAGGCAGTGGGATTTAAGATTATGAATGGCGTATGAAAAAATGGGCTGAATGAGGCATCATCTTGCAATGCATCACCTACAGCACTGTAATTTACCTTGGAGTATACTTTTCCTGGATGGGAAAGGCAAGAAAGTGCATGTCAAGACACCACTGGGTGAGAATGGGCATGTAGGTGAATAATGTACAGTAGCTGTTGGGTTTTGCTCTCATGGCCTGTGTTTTTCAGAGTAATGTTTTCATCTGCTAAGGAGCAATAATCTTAGTCCTTAAAATGGCATTTATGATGATGAATATAGTTGAGGGCTGGGTTTGGTTTTTTTTTTTTTCTGTGTATGTCAACTTTTTTTCTCAGCTTCACATATGATATGGCCTTAGTTTCTACTGCATATTAGTATCACCATATGTGAGAAATAAAACCCAGAGAAAGGATAAGTGCCTTTTCCAAGACCACACAACAAGTCAGTAGCAGAACTGGAATGAAACCACAAGAATTCCTGGCTCTGTATTAGATTTTTAAGGCATTTTGGAGCGCCTCATCCAGACATGTAGAGAATAGTTTCTGTAAAAAAGTAAATTTTAAACATGTCTGAAGGGTGATTTACACTAAGCTGTGTTCTATAGAATGGTATAAACAAGTGTTTGATGGCACCGTCTACTTGCTGGCATTCTTCTGATTGATTTTTCCAGCCATTTGGTGGTACTCTCCTTCTGGTAATAAAGAAAAGCTAAGGTAAAGAGGTCAGCGGTAGCTACAGCAGATGGGTAAACCACATGTCTTGTCCTTAGTAGCATTCTCACAATTCGGTCCTTTAAGGGAGAGACTGAAAGATAGGATTAGAAACCCAACCATATGCAGTCCAGTGGTATTGAGTAGGTGGTATAGATAAAAAGTTCTTTTGTAACTAAATTCGGCAAGTAATGGGCATTGCCTGTCAGGAGCAGAACTGAACATAGATGTTGCTGTGGGTACAGTTGCTCATTGAGACAAAAGATGATAAAAACAATTTGTTGACAAGTTTGTATCAATTACTATCTCCTTGAATGGGAATAATAGATTTGGGGGATGGGGAGGAGTGGAAATAAATGCTCAGCATCATATGCTTTCAGAAAAATATTTATAGTGTCTTTAAAAGCCTGTTTATCTTTGACCGGAAACATTTGCATTCATTTACATTAGTACAAAATCATAGAAAAGTAGCTGTCTCTTAGATCCACTCTCAAAAGGTGTAAATGACAAACTAAGGAGAATTAGCCCTCTTACTGCGTTCTTTTCAGTAAGTTCTTAAAGCAATGGTATACAGTAGACTTCCCTAATTAAAAGCAAATAAACACACAGAGAACTGAATTGATGGCATCATTTAGAGTACCCATGTGATTTGGAGAGCAGATTGTTCGTAACCTAATGGAAAGTTTAACAATCCGGCCTCTTCCTCGCTCTGCTGCACAAGCAGCCTGGGAACTGGCGGGCTGTCACGACAGAACCTGGCACTGTTGAATGCTTGGCTAGATTAATTGAATATTGAATTTATGCCTTACAGTGACTTTTTTTTTTGTTGTAACGGCAGCAAAGTTAAACTGAATCTTTAAGTTCAAGATGCTCAAGCATGAGATTCTTTCTGCTGCACCTTTTGCAGACTTTTAGCTCAGATTCCTTTGAGCTGGGAAAAGGAAATCTCATATTTTTTCTGGCCTGGCCTACCTGGCAGCAATCAAAACGAGGTCAGAGAACTCAACATTTATAATAATAGATGGATTTTAAGTAGTTGATACCTCCTTCTTCCTTTTTAGCTGAGTTCTGATTGTTAATAGAGGAAAAAAAATTTACTCAAGCTACTAAAAGCAATACTGCCTCCAGGATTTTTGTTATCTGTATTTCACATGGGCATTTTAATGTGCCATTTCCTTTGCTTTGCAGAGTGAGAGGATTTTTTCATCTGTGCCGGTTCTTTACTGGGAGAACTCCTAGCCAACTTTTCTTTATTCTTGAAAGACTGATTCCCTTCCCCAGCTGCTTTGGTCCGAGTGCAAATGCTAACTCAGCGCTGGCAGGCTCCCCTTAGCAGGAATGCATTCCTTCCTTTGCAGCATTCGACACCGGGAGAGCCACTGGCGCTCCAGGCAAGTCCCAGAGGATCGATAGCTCTTTCAGTGGGATGCACTTTGATGGTGAGAAAGTGGCCGGCTTTGTTAAGCTGTCCAGATGATCAGGTCATAGTCTGGACTGCGCAGCCCACTATTGCCAGGCCAAATACCTGTTTCTCAAGACCTTGACTAACAAAGTGGAAGGATTTTTCCTATCGGAAAAAAAATTGAGATATTTATGGAAAAGTTTGCTATGAGACGTAATTTAGTATTGGTATGCATAAACCTGAGCTTTATCAATCTCTCTTCAGGAATTGCTATTTTATTTTGGTGAGAAGTGCTGGTCTTTACAACACCAACAGGAAATACTGTGAGCCTAATGCTGGAGATAAGGAACTGTATAGTCATTGAAATGACAAAGAGTTTGCTTTCATGAATTTGGGAAGTTTTTATCTAATTGAATCTAGATATGAAAGGAAATTATAGGAAATATAGGGAACTGCCGTAGCTAAAATGTTGGTTGTTCCAATTATTTCATCTTAGAAAAAGGAAATTCTGCATATCCTTGACTTAATACCAAAGTATGGCTCTGAAATGTTTTTTCTGTCACTTCTTTTTTTAATTGGAATGTCAAGTCAAGAGTCCCGTATGACTGGAACAAACTGTTTCACTATAATCACATTGCAAGCTATATTTATCAGCTTCTTTGAGTGCTGAGATTTTGTAGCAACCAAAGTTTTCCTGCCCGGAGTCCTAACACATGCTCAGAAGATATATGATATAACTGAAGAGTTTAAATTTGTGTTGTAATTTTTTTTTTTTTTTAAAGAAAACCAACAACCTGTAATAGGGCTGTGACTCTGGTTTTGAACTTACTGTGAAACAGTAAAAATAAAAATAATTTTGAGGGTAGGCATCAGGACCTAGATCTTTCCTCACCTCGCAACCAGAGTCAGGTACATTTTTTGCATTTTTTTTTACCTTGTACCAGCCCGACTGTCCAACTGTGTGAATTCAGGTACCTTCTTGGAACGCAGAAGTTACACTTGAGACCTCCTCCAGCTGAGAAGCGAACTGGGTCTAGGTTTGCCACTTCTTGATAAACTGGACTTTCAGGAGAAAGTTGGCTGGAATCTTGAAGCAACACTACTTTTATGGGACAGCTACGCGTTAAAAAGAAAGCCATTTTGTCTGCATTTTGAGAGAAACCTAATTTGGTTGGTACATATTAGTTACGTACAAAGCACAGGTACCATTAGGGTGGTGGAGGTGCTGCTTGGCCTAGTTTCTAGGCTAGTCAGCGGTCAGGCTCAACCAAAGTGCTGCATAGCTTGGACCAAAGAAGTTGTGGTTTATACAAAGACTGACTTTTGGGCACCTACAGCATCCTCAGACCCAAAGGAAAGTGCTTAGTGAGTTTTGGTGCTGCTTGAGCTTTATGGGAGTTCAGGAAAACTTTCTTTGGAGATCTGGAGTTTGAAAAACTTTAGTTATTTATATTCTGGTTTGGATCTGGTCTGTGATATGACTGACTGTTGGATTCCCGGTGCTGTGCAGGAGAATTACTCATGGAAGTATTTCCTGAAGTACTATGTACTCCCTTAACTCTTAAGTAGCTGGTGTATTAACCTGGGCATGAGTGGCTGCGATCGCTGTGTCTTCATGACCTAATTGTCTTTTACAACAGTATCATCTACAGGAACTATGACTACTGAGTTCAGAAATTGTGCTGTGCTGCTGGAGTGGCATTTTGAAGCAGACTTGAAAATGTGTTACATGATTACTGCAGCTTCAATTAATGCTAACATTTGGGATATTTTTATTCCGTTCCTCATTTTCTATGGATTCATGGAGTTTAAGACTAGAAGGGGCAAACCGATCATCATGTTCAACTGCAGGAATATGAGAGTCAATAAATGTTTCTCTAATGTTGTTTCTTCAGCATTCCTATCATTTTCGGCACATATTGTGCACATATTACCTTTCATCATGAGCTAATGCTGGTTTTGCTGTAAGGAAATTATGTGACTGTGAAATAGAAACAGACGTAATCACTAGATTGAGGACAGGTGTTCTGTTTCATAAGATGATCTCTGTCAGTATATGTTTCACCTTTTTAGAAGCAGAAGAACGTGGAAAATCAGTGAATAATTCCATTTTACTCTACACACAGCAGTCCTGCAGCAATCTCTGCTCAGCAAACCTTGGATTGGGGTATTCTTAACTTTAGAAAAGCATTTCAGTTTTTCTGAGCAGCCTTCACTGGATTTCCTAGTGAAAAATGCAGAGCACTTGTGCACAACTTCAAGCTATTTTTCTCTTCCTCGATCCTGGTATTCTGGGAAGAGCCGGTTTTGCCAAACTCATATAGAGTAATCTCCTGCAATCTCTCAGTAAGTCGGTGTGTGTCATGCCAGTTAGCACATGATAAGTCACTACTGAAAGAAAAACCTCGGTCAGGTTTTAATTCCTGGCACACCTCTGCAATTGTGGTCTTTAATGTTGCTGTAAACATGAATTGAGAAGGCAGGCTTGACTGTAGTGGGCTTTCTGGCGTGCAAAGTTGCTTTGATCTTTCTTTCTAGAGCAGAGCGCTAGAAAGATGCACAGACTTGCACTCTCAACCTTTGCATCTAAGATAGGCTGGATACAGCTTTTTTTTTTTTGAAGTAAGCAGAAGATGTCTTGCAATCTGTTGGTAATCGAAAGACATGGGTCGAGCAGCTGGCTGTGCCGGACGGGAGTGCATTGCTTGACTTTTATTTTGTCCTTGCTGGCAATAGACCTGAATGTTGCTTGGCACGTTTTGCATAAAGATTGTATTTAACCCATAACAGTTTGCCTAATGAACCATTTGTCCTCTGGTAGGTGACGCTTTAAAACCTTTAATGAGATGTCAGGTGAATTGCAGTGGTTGGCACTGATGGACGGGGATACCGAAGCACTGCTGAAGTAAGTGCTGGTGCAGGGGTACTAAGGTAAAGGTCTTGTGCAGAGCTTCCTATTGTTGAAGCACCAAAGCTGTAATTACATAAACAGAACCGCTTCAGCCAGCCCAACCTGTCATTATCGATTTTCCAGCTAATCTGTTCATTCATCTTAATGGTGCAGAACTTGTGCTTCGTGTCACTCTCTGCCTTTGTTCTACTCCTTCATCTCTTGAAACGTCTGTCATGAAGAAAGTGTTTATCTTGAATTATGTGTTGAAGAAGGTTAGAGTGCACACTTCTGAAGCTTGGCATGAAATTTCCTAAACAAACCTTGCCGGTTGCTTCGTGAAAATAACTGAGGTATGGATTTCAGATTAACATTGTGCATTAATGTTTTTGGAAGCACTTTAAAATAATGGCCATGGTGTTGGTGAATAAAGGAATCCCGTTGAAGTGCATGTGACATCTGCATTATTAACAAATCAGCTTATTCATTGTAATGAATATTATTATGATAAATATTATCTTAATGCACAATGATTAACAGTTATTACAGAGACTTTTCATTAACTGAAACATTTACTTGTGTTATATTTTAACTTAATACAGCACAAGATTTAAACACTTTTCTACTTGGATGTTTTTGTATTGGGCTAATGCTGGTGTTGTGTTGCTGTACAAACACTTGTGGGACATACGTACGTGGGGAAGTGAGAAGCGCAATGTGAAGGCTCAGGGACCCACCGGAGCTTGAGGCACAAAAAGGATTACACTAGGAACTGCAGAGAGTCTCTGAGTCACAAGCAGCTCACTGCTGTGGAATGAAATGATTTCACTTCAGCCTCTCTGTTTCTCTTTCTCCAATGGCTATCTTAAATTAAAGCTGTGATCTTTTCCTTACCCTTTAGTAGAGACGGTCTCTGCTGAATTTCTTCAAGTTATAAATAATATTCCAGTTCTATTCCTGTAGCCACTTGTGCCTATTCTTATGTGTTGCTTGTTTTTCCTGAATTTAATATTTTGTTTTTCCCAATCAGTTTTACCTATACTTCTGTGTCTTTTTAGATATATTTTGTATTAAGATGCCTGGAAAATTTTTTTAGGGGGAATGAACAAAAAAGCAAAGTACATTTTCAAGAAAACAAATATGTTCAGGAAGCTGTTGGGGCTCTCAAGGTTTGTCTTCCCTAAATTCACGTGTAAAAACAAATAAAAGAGAACAGGTTTATTAAATGCATCTGACTACTTTGCTTTCTTAGAAGTGAGGACGCTGCTTCTCCACTTAAGACCTTTGCTGTTCAATTTTTAGCAATTTATGGAGGTATATACTAAATCTTAAGAATATGAAGACTTCTGTATAAATCAATAGGATTACTCATGCTCAAAACTGAAACTATGTCTATACACCGTTCTTATTGAAGCCTAAAATGTTTCCTGTAATCCAGTTAGCAATCCTCTACTTTTATTCCCCACACTTCTTTTTTGTATTTCAACAGTAGCATGTTGTTATTTTTCCTGTGGTTTAAGGATTTCTGATCGGCTGCTATCAATACTAAGGCGAATTTGGAAATGCAGGTAGTACTCAGTAATGCAGCTACACATGGTGAAATTCGTTTCTGTAATTAAAACAATACTTTCAGTTTAAATTCAGTTAAAATCCAGTTGGTGATTTCTGCTTTCAAATAAAATTCTTGCAGTCCTGTTAAACTCAGTGGAATTGTCAGTTTGTATTTGAAATTAGGATTGATTTTCATTAGGGTCCAATATTAAATTGTGCAGAGTGTGTGTGTACTGTATCTGCTCTGAAAGTGATGTCAAGGTCTTACAAATCTTCCTTAACAGGAAGTATAAACCAAAAGAATTGAATAAGAGATCTGTGGGCGTAGAAATGTCCGCATTCTTTTCCAATCTTGAAATGGATTCTATTTATTAGAGCTTACATTTATTCGAAGTGTGGATTCGAACTAACTGTTTTAAATCATCTGCCTCTTAATATATATAACTAAACTGCATAAACAACAGTGGAAGACACAAATAGTTACACTCCTTTTTGACAAGGGAACAGGATTAAAGAAGACAGAACCAGAATGGTTGTCAGTAGTAGAGATTAGTTAATATAATACCTAACAGCAGCATTACCAGTATCCAGATCTACTTAGGAAGGATAATGGCGTACCAATTTGGGAGTTTCAGGTTTATACAAAGGCTAATAGGTGACTTCTGCTTCAGGAACATAGGAGGGCAGGAATAGATGATTTAGATGATGCTCAGGTGCCAGTACTTGTCAAAAGACTTTTGTAACAAGGTGAAATTTCTCACCAAAATTTGTAGATACTTGTCTTGTGCTGTGTGATTATTTTTGTTTGTTTGTTACTTTGAGGAAATCAATGCATTGTAGAATTGCTTAGGAAATAAGCTGCTGCTATATAGTATTTGAAATGTCAATTTTGTGTTGCACTAGACCTCTCATAAGTGAAAAGTAAGAGAGAAATAGGGTGTCATAAATGACATTTCAATAATCTAGGTCACTGCCACAAAATTAGCTCTGAAAGGGATGTATTTAGTACCACTCCCAAACTTTGAACTGTTCAAGTAAATCTCTTTTATTGATCATTAACATTCATCAGCTGTTCCTTGAAATTCCAGTTACCTCTGGGTGAGAATGTTAGGAAATACATTATTTCTATTTTAGGACCGTGGAACTTGCAAATAAACTTCTAAAATTGTTATCAAATTTATTCCTAATCTGTTTTCTGCAGAGATCCACTGGGGTACATTTTGGAATGGAATTTATTTGTCCTTTAAAAAAGTATGAAAAACTTCCTGGAATTTGACACTTATAGGCTTCCTCTCTTATTCTTAGTATGAAAATCATGGTAAATAGTTACAAATCTGATATAAACCAAAACCTTATAGTTAAAAAAAGGGAAGGTTTTGGCAGACGTAACGCTGCAGAATTCTTCTCCGTCCTGTCTGTGTGTTGGAGGTTCTTATCACTGAAACGCCTCTCTCGACTGCCATTGCATACCAAATTAGATCCTCAACATAGCGCTGAACTCAGTGTTTATTAGACTAGATTTTCCCCTAGTCAACTAAGCTTTTAAGCCGAAATCCTGACCGTTAAAATAAAGGCCTGTGTTTTGAGTACATTTTAGAGTTACTAGGTTTTTTTCTTTCTGTTTTAGTCCATTTATTTGTGATATAATCACAGTAAATACACTGGTGACAAGTGCCAAGTCTCTGTCATGAGCAGCATATGATAGAAGTGCTAAGTCCTTGATGCTTGCTTATTAAAATAGCTCTTGTACATGAAAACAGTTCTGTTGAAAGCTAGATTACTAATATATATAAAATCAACCATGTGTATAACAGGTTTCTGGCGCTGGCTTTGCTCCAGCCTCACCCAGTGCTGGTGACTTCACTGACCCTCTTGGACAGGGAGTGCCTTAGTGTTTGGGAGTGTATTTAGATTGAATAGGCACCTATCTTTACTATTTGTAATCCTGCCAATTTAAAAGCTGCCGCATTTTCGACCTAGAGTAGTCATGCTCATGTTATTACCTATTGTCGTCAAATTTTCTAAAATATAATTATATTTCACCAATACATGAACATTCAGTTTAGTTTCTGTTTTATCACAGGACAACAGATCATACCATCTGAAATGAATTTCAAGTTTTTAAATGATTTTATTAATGAAATGAGATCGCTTTTGAAAAAGGATCATTACGCAGGTACCTGTTGGGTACGATGAGCAGGGACTGAGCAGAGGGAACACGAAGGTGCAGCAGAGGTGGAGGACCGGCGGTAGCAGCAGTAACCCGAGTGCTGCCTATGCCTGTGCCTAATGCTGTGAAGGACCTTGGGATGAAAGCCACCGAAGGAAAGCTCTTCCCAGGATGCCAAACGATCTTGATGAGGTTATTGCCTGAAAGGTCACAGGACTTTACGTGGCTTCCTGCAGCCAGAATATTTTGGGATTGTATAAAATTTTTTATGGGATATTTTAATGGGATTGTGGGAATGTGCAAGATTAAGTATTGGATATTTGGGGGAAGGATCAAAGGTTGATGAAGGTGGGTCAGGAAAGAGAAAGCATGGGAAGATGGAGGAAAAAGGGTATAGAAGCATCTTTTCACCGATAAGCAGGTTGCTGGTCATTACACTCGTCTGACGGAGCGCCACGCCTGATTGCTGCAGTCCATGTTCTTATAACATCCTATTTCCAGCCATCCCCTATGTACCCCCTCTGCCCTGAGCCTGCCTGTATGAATCCTAAGAAACTTGGAGGTGGGCTAGTGGGCTTCAGTGCCAGCCCCGGCGTGCGAGGCTGCGGACCTGGGGGCTCCCAGGGGAGCTGCTCTGAGGAGCAGCTGCGGAACCCACTGCACTCCTGGGCCGGTCCGGCTGCTGCTCTGCGCAGGACTTTGAAGGTTTGTGCAGTGGTTGGTTCATATTTAGGGTTTGGAAGTAAGGGATTACAAATAAAACTGTATGGTTAAGGTCAGTTTAGTTTTTGCATGTTTAATATATGAAAGTGACTGCTAGCAGGTGACTAGTAAGAAAGGATTTTGTTCTGTCCCTCACATTAAGTTGATTTACTATTATGAAAGCAAACACAGATTTCCTCCCTTGTAGACTGGGTGCTTGAGACTGCACACAGGGTTTTGTACAGCATTCCTGAGATGCCTGAACAAGCGTGGGGACTCTCTTATCTAAATAATAGTGCACATACAGTAATATATGTGTATATAAGAATATTTTTTTTTTGGTTTAATTCTACATGGATTTCGTGAAAGACAAGTACAACATAATGCAAATGGCAGGTGGAGAACTTTGCTTTTTGATGAAAGATTTTAAGAGCAGGAAAGATAAAAGACTGTCTGATCAGAATAGGAAAAATTTATTGATGGTTTCTCCCCACAATGGAGTTTGCTAAAAGATAAATTATGTTGCATTTGTCTACAGATATATGATCAAATAACTATTTGTAGATTTGTGTAGTATTTTCCTTATATTGCTAACAACCAATGAATTGTTAAAGGTTCTCACAGTAATTAGAAATGTTTGAGGCACTGCATTTACCAATTTAGGAGCATAAGTCAAAGGGCAGTTGTCAAGTGTCTTTTGTGCCTGGAAAAGGTGAGCTGTAACATCCGAGTGATTCACATATGACAATGAGGAAAAGGGTGTTTCTTAACTGCACTTAAAATTGAAGATTCCTAATGGTATGGTTTCAGCCACATAGTGTCAATCAAAAATGTCATGTGAGTTGAATGAGTAATGTAAGTTGCAAAAAGTTTCTAACATACAGCTCCGTGTATATGCTGCAATATGTTGCTATTCAGAGAAAAGAAAAAAAAAAAAAGAAGTAAAAATGGAATCTGTTCAACTGTTCGTTCTGAGATCACAAAATTGAGCACTGTGCTTGTGCGTTTGCTGTGATGTACTTGTGAAGGCAGTGGTGCCTTCCACGTGCATGGGAATCCCAGAGTTGGTTCCTTTATGGTTATAATTATGCATCAGCCTATGTTGTTTAGAAATGGCCTGTGGCAGTAACTGTGAATACAGAATCCAGTATATACGAGTTGTTTTGGAGCACAGGTTTCAGGTATAGGTATGCTTTTTACAAGAGGAAAAGCAACAAACAAATGATACAGTTTTTTTCCTTCTAGAGAGCTATTAAAAGCTTTCAATCACTCCATTTCACAATTGAGTACTTTATATCCTCACCAAGTATTAGGGAAACCAATAAACATTTTAGAGGGCTTTAAATGGTATTAGAGGTATTATTTTTTGTGCTTATATAAGGTATAAGTACCTTAGTTCAAAGGTAGGGCTTAGAGAGTGTCATAAATATAATCCTAAATGAACTAAAATAGATTTCTGACTCATAAGAATATCACAACTTTTAGGATCAACATAGTGGATCTTCTTACGTATTCAAAATATATATTTACATGTTTCACTGGGATTTTTGTGGATCTCACATTTTCAGATATGAAATTAATGTTCTAAGGCCTGCTGCTGTTATACTGTACTATGAATGTATCCTTTAGAGTCAGAGGATGTAACCATATGTGGGTGGATAAGGAAAACGGTGGAAAGCGGAGGAAAACATTTTGATTAAACATTTGAGTGTTTTGTGGTTTTTTTTTTCGTGATGTTTTTTGTTTTGTGGTGTTTGGTTGTTTTGGTTTTTTGTTTTTTGTTTTTTGTTTTTTTTAAGGAAGGAAAGCAAATGGCTATTTGAAGCTGCTCAGAATGTTGCAAACTATTTCAGAACTGCAAATCAGTGCACAAACCACAGATGAAATGCTTTCAAAACATGAGATGTCCTATTGCAATGCTGGCTAGCTATTTGTGCACAGGACAAGTAGATTTATCTATATACTGTGTAGTGTTCATAAGCCAACTTGGATGTTTGGAGATGTCTCCGTGATTGATCACATAGTCTCATGATAAATGAGTTCATTCTGTGTGTGTATCTGAATACAAACAATGTGTGTGTTGTGTGTCCAAAAAACCATTTTAAGTTCCCCTTGAGACTTACTGTTAGTTAAAAGGTTTTCACAATGTTATGAATAAAAGGGGGAATAGCAGCCTTATAATATAAGGGGAGGTTGCAATGAAGGTGGAGCTAGGCTGTTTATGGAGATGCCCAGCAAGATAACAAGAAAAAGTTGTCATAAATTTGAAATAAAAGGAAAAACAGTATCTACATGAGGATAATTAAGCAAACAGATTACTTGGGGAGGTTGTGGAGCCTCCCCCTTTGGAGGTTTTCAGTGCCCAATGGGATAAAGCCCTAAACAATGCGATCCAAATTCAGTGTTGATCCAGCAGAGCAGGAGGTTGGACTGGAGATGTCCCAAAGTCCCTTTGAATGTGAGTGCTTCTGTGAGTCTGTGATGCTTGCAGTGAACTCAGTCAAAATCTGCCTCCAAGTGTAAGCCGTTTCCTACTGCAGAAGCGGATGACTTTCCTTCCAATGCAGCTGTAGTAAAATTTACCTCTGTTTTATAAAGCAAAATAGAAACCCTTTATGTTGTAGGTTTTAATATAGCATTACAGTTAAGTACAGTATTTTTTCAATGACTTGTAAGATGCGCTTTGTTAAGGCTTTGGCTGTGGTATAAGGTTCCGTGTTATCACAAAACTTTGAGCGTGAGCCTCTGCACTTCTATTAAAATTTTCCTGCTGGAAAACTCATTTTTTAGTTCACAGTTCCTTTGAATCCAAAACAACTTCATTTTTTGCTTTTCTTGATCCTCTTTGAATTGGCTGGTAGGGGGAGCTCTTGGTTGGAGTTCAGTCCATCCGGTTAATGTTGTTTTCCTTTTTTTATTATTATTCACTAGAGGACTGACTGTTTAAATGCTTGCGCGAAAAGACCATTTTTTCCAGTTACTACGTTCAGAAAATATTCTTTTGGGTACAGAAAAGGAGAAACCAGGAAGCATGAACAAGAATCTCTGATGTTCAGCTCCAAACTGCAACAACTTGATCCTTGGGAAGAAGTAATTAGTAGCATGTATTTACCTAGTATTGCCACAACTCTTTAAAGGCTTTAGTGCTGTATTTGTAAATGAGATGTCGCCTTGAAGTGATACCTTGATAAACTTCATTGTGCAGATCATAAAACCAGCAGGGTTCATTTGTATTTAGGATTGTACTCTGTTCCAGCATTTGGAAAGTGTTTGATTTGGCTGCTGTATCCCTCTCAGCTCCCACCCTGGGTCAGATTGTGCTTTTTCTCTTTTCCTTTTCCATGCTGGATGGTGCGGCTGAAGCAGTCCTTCACTTTCCATGCTGGGTTAAGAGCAGAATGACAGAGTTGTTTCTTCCCTGGGGGCTGGTGTGGGAAGGAGTCAGAAATGTCTTTCAAAGAGTCTTTCAAAGTCGGGAGTAATTGATGCTTTTTGAATTCTCCAGACTGTGGTCTGTAGCTTACCAGTAGACACGTTATGTGGTTTTGTCCCTATCTGCTTGTTCCTGGCAATTTCTAGGAGTTTATAGCATCTTCACCGCCAAGAAGAGTTTGATGTCTTTTATGAAGACCTGGAAACCAGGAGAAGGCGGCCGAGTAATGTCAATATTCAGAACTCATAATATAAACCTCTCGTTCGGCTCCTGTTCTGGTGCTGTTTGTAGTGTCTCTTGTGATTTAAAGAGAGGTCTGGAAGAAGCCCAAGAGCAATACCTAAGGCAGGTATCTAAACGTGTGTGATGTGCCTCACCAGGCTCGTGCTGCTGAGTGCAAAGGGGGAACAACTGATTTTCAGGGGCGCTGTTGAAGGTAGCTTAGTTTACGTGATTGCAAACTGCTCATGAGATGGTCAAATCGCCGACCTTTCTTTCAGAGTGCAGATGCTTCTTAATGTACTGTGTCTTCTCTATGGCAAGGATCCAAACTGCACGCATGGTTAGACACTCAAAATGTAGGTACTGAAGTTCAGATACTATACCTGGGTTCAAAAAAAAAGACGACGACATTTCTCTCAGGTTTCTTTTCCAGCCATTAGAAGTGATCTGGCCACTTGTTCATTTGTTTCCCACCCAGACACAGAAATTACGTGCAGTAAACTCCGAGGGTGAATCCTTCTCGCCGGGATTGCAGCCTGACCCCTGCAGAGGGAGCTGGCGCAAAGGAGATCCCGCACTCTTCCCCTCTGCCTTGGGCTGCTGGAAAGATTTGGTGGGCGTACAGATGAGCCTTTTCTGTTCCTATTTCCTCAGTTTGAAATGTTGACTCTTTGCTCGCAGATAATCTTTTGATCCTTCTTTGTCTGGCCCACAAACTTGTAAATCATGTCATTCATGTCCTCGTGGTTGCCAACTGTATTAATGTTTAAAAATAAAGCAAGCCAGTATATTTTCTTATGGCAGACATCCTGGAGCCCTCTGTTTTGGATGTTATAGGCATCATGCTACACAAGGGCCAACAGAAAATTCCTGAGCATAAAGTGATGGAAACAAATTTATATATAAGATATCCAGTTTAAAAAAAAAAAGTAAAAGAAAAAAAGAAGGGTTTTGCAAGTTAGGAAACATTTTGGGGCAGCAGATCTTCAAATAAATGGCCCCGATTCAACCAAAACTGCAGTGACTCATAATCGTATCAGTATAACATTTCTCCCTCCCACCGGGCTGTTTTGGCTTTTCCAACTGACTAATAAGAGTATCTGACAGTCGTCTTTATTTCTGATATACTGGAAATGTACTCAAGGGTTTCCAAAAACATTTTTAATACAGGCATAGTATTATTGAAGAGCTCATGCGATCCAGGTGCTATTTACTAAATGATTTCTTTTTCCTGACTGTTTGAAAAAAAAAAACAACAAAGTATTTGAAATTAATTTCAGTCTCTTAAAACGATTTGACAGGCACTCTGCTGGTGAGACTTGGCTAATTAGCGATGGTTTATTTTCCAGGGACTGTTTATTTTCGATTTGGCAACAGGTAGATATTGAAAAAAAATTATAGTTGTGATAATACATTTCTCAGTGCATACCTGGATAGACAGTTTTAGTTGCGTGTTTCTGGAGTGAACTGGTTGCAACCTCTGTTGTTGTGTTGCCATACTCTTCCTGTTGCGTACGATTCCACAATTACATTTTGCTTTGAGAAGCTCGTATGCTTCCCTTGCTCGTAACACGCTTTAAGCTGTGCCAGAGACAAAGATTCTTGTTTTTCTTTAGCATTATTGGAACTGTAAAGTATTAAAAATTACCACTTGCTTTATGCCAGCTGTCATGCTGGGGAAATGTATGGGTGCTTGATTAAATGATGATTGCATGTGAGCATTCCAGAAGCTGAAGCCCAAACTGTTCAAGCAGCAGCAGAAAGAGCAATAGGAAGGCAGTGCTGGAAACGTCTGGAAGCTTAAAGCAGCCGAAGTGCTTGAGCAAAGGGAAAGGCAGCTGGACAGCCCGCTTCTCTGGCTAACCTCGATACCTGAGTGTATCAGAGCTCTGCCTCTGCTTAGAGAGGACCACTTGGGGCATGAACTCTCCTGATTTCTAGGATGTGAACAGAAAGCCATAATAGGCTTCCTGCCGATTGTCCCTTCAAACTCAGCATGTCACAGCTGTGGTGCATCCTCTCAGCCCTGTCAAGGAACAGTTTTCAGTTGCAGGCCAGTTCTCTGTTCAGCGGCAGGGCTTCTGCTTGGCTGTGCGGTGAGGGGCTGAGTAACGGTTCTTCATTCAGCTGTGGTGGTATTTGATGGCTGCATAAAACAGGACTTAGTCTTCCTTTTATTTCTTTAAACACGTTCTTACACACTTCATTTTGCTGTTTTAAAATTGTGTTGTTTGCATTGTGAACTCATGCATGCAAATTCAGGATATGCAAGTTTTCAGTATCTTGCAGAGCCTTCTATATGTTTATATATTATATTGGTCTTTAAATGCATACATACGCACTAAGATTTCCGAAAGAATTAGCTCTGTTCAGAGCATAGAGGAATGTAAATAGCTGTTCTGCATCTTTGCATGTCCTGGTAATTTCACTTGCATAATTTTCTAGCAATGGACTCATAATTAACAAGCTAAACTTTCCAGAGTGTGCAAACTGTTGCCACACAAGTAAATAATTGCAGAGCAAATTTACTAAATGTGCGTTTAATTTAACCACTATATGGTATGTGCACAACTGAGAATTACAGGAGAGAGAAATACCCATGTGAAAGTTTGTTTCAGCAACCTGGGATTTGAAGGATGACTAGTTAGTTGAATCAGTCATGAGTTCATCAGATCAAAACCCTACTTGTAGGATGTTTTGATTCAAAGAGCACATAGTCGTGTGCAACAGAGGCTGGGAAAAAAAAACCAGCCTAAATTTACTGCAATTTTGGTTTTCGTAGTAGCTTGCATTTGGATTTTGGACTTCATTTCATGTGTTCAGAACAATCAGAAAACTTTACACCTAGGGAAGTTATTACACAGCTGTTAAAAGGTGCTTTTTCTGAAGCAACATCTTCCTGTCTGTGACACTGTGATATGATGTTCGGTTAAAGAGGATTGAAAAGTGAAGGTTATTGAATGCGATATTCTAATTAAAACAGGAGCACAGTCTAGGAGCACTTCTGCTTCCCGGTTCTTTCCCTAGCATCAGTTGAAAACTGGGGCTGGCCCTTGTTGTAAGTTAAGTGCCCCTCTGCCCATTGTAGATATCGGGTACTACTTGAGACAAGTCACCTCATCGCGGTGTTTCAGTTCTTTATTTATATTACAGAGTTAGTATGCTGCTTCTCCCCTTCATTGACTTTCACATCTGTTTTATCTCCACCCAACAAGAGCCCTGAGTTGGTCTTTTTTTCCCAGCTCTATTTTAAAAAAAAACTTGCTTGGTGGTGGTCCTGTCTCAGGTGGTGCCCCTAACTATTGCCATAATAAATCAATCTAACAATAAATAATCATATTTTAAACCAAAATCCCCCATATTTCCAGAGGTTTTTACACTGTATCTGTGCACTGTATAGCGAAAAATGATCCTGTCTGCAATATTTCCACTGACTCATAACATTTAATCAAAATTTATGGTAATAATCATAACCTTGATGTAGTCTGAGGCCTTTCTGCTGTGAATTCATTCAGTTCAGTAGTATTTCAATGTATGTTTGCAAAAGTTTTATAGTCTTTAAAAATGGAGGTTTGAAATTAAATATGAAAATAGAGTATGTTCAACATATTATATTAAATTTATTTTTTGTTTTGCTTTTTTACTGCCCATGCAGCTTCTGTTTCCAGTATGTCAGTCTTTTCTGTGACTGTGCGTAAGTACTTCGTATATGTTGTTGGGCGGCTGAATGCTTTGATGTTGTTGACAAAGCCTTGAGCGATGGACCAACATCTGACTGGGTATGGTGAGTGGGGCCCAACCGCGTCTGACAAAGTGACGCAAGGTGGGCAGGCTTATTGCTGCTGGCCACTCCTGGAGTGGAGCACCATGTGTGCCTCAGTGGACCCTGAAGGCAGCATTGCAATGACGGCAGCTGCCGGTGGCAGCTTGTGTGCTCAAGAACATGCCGGGGAATTTCCAGCAAGCTTTGAATAGGTGGGGCAAGTCAGGAGGTTAAAAATATGTAGGTTTTTGGTTGAACTCTGCATGGACTGATGTGTCAGGTAAAGAATCGTGCCCACTGGCAGGGCTGTCCCCAGAGGAGACTGACAAACTGCATGAGTGAAGGCAGGAGCTGAAGTATCACAGATAGCTGATCTTTCTCCTCCCATGGAGAAGGAAGGCATGTCCTTTGCCTAAGCTGGTTGTCATCCATGTGACTCCTGGTGAATCCCAGGAGTCTGCTGGGCCAAGCTGGGGACCTTGTGTAGATTCAGGGTTCTCTGTTGGTCCAAAAGAGCAGCGTTATCAGGACTCTGAAGGTATCCTAAAGACTCCCTCTCCTCCTGCCGTCAAAAGCGGTCTGGTTCCTCCTGAGGTCGAACCAGGGAGTAGTGTTTCACCTGGTTCCTGAAGCAGTACTTAGAGTTGTGGCATCATGGGGTGGACAATTCTACAGAAGCAATTCTCTGCGCATTGATTTTTAAAACCTTTCTTTTCTGGTATTACTTGCTGGGTACTTACTCATTTCATAGCACCCTGATGGTGGCAGGTTGCGTTTTTACCAGTGCAAATCACAGAATCATATTTAATAGTGCAGCCTTCTGAAAGGTGTGTGGTGGAAAATGGTATGATTATGTCATCAAGGCTTGTTTTTTATTATCACTAAATAAATGAAAGAACAACAAAATAGATATTTTTTTTAATTAACAATCTTTTTTTTTTTTTTCCCAGCTTAATTAACCAATCAAATTTAACTGCCTTTTCACTTGTTGTTTAGCCCCAAACAATGAGATGCAGATGCAATCTGGAGAGTAGATGAATTCTGGTTTCCCCTGGCATCAGTGAAACTTCTACTAATTTAGTGAAGATACCATATGGTCCGTAGCTCTTTGCTTTCCTTCTTAAATAGAATAATGTCATTTCACAAGAACAATGGGAATTTCAAATCAATAGAGGACAGCTTAGAGAACTGAAGGAGTGAAGCATTTAATGAATTGTAATGCAAAACTGAAGAAAAATATTAAGTTGAGCATGCGTTGTATATGAAATTTCTTTAAAAAAATAACTGTTTCCCAAATGGTAGCAAAAATGTACCACGATGCTTAAAAACCTGTAATCCTGTATTGTCAAGATTTGTATGGCGACCAAACTACAGCACTTTTGGGACCTAAGGCAACGAGGCTTAGATGATAACACCCTCTGCCTTTCCTTCTCAAGCTTTAAAACACATTGGAAAATTTCAGTCAGATCTATCAGAAGAGCAGAAGTCTGGAATTCATGACAGAAAGTCTGCAGCGCGGACAGTGACTGTATGATAGCTTGGCTTACTAATTGCTTACTGAAGGCATTACCATTTGTAAAGCTATTAAGTGTTAATTTTGCTTTGTGATTTTAATTTGGGTTCATTTTTCAAA
Source organism: Vanellus vanellus (assembly GCF_965231255.1). Taxonomy (NCBI): domain Eukaryota; kingdom Metazoa; phylum Chordata; class Aves; order Charadriiformes; family Charadriidae; genus Vanellus; species Vanellus vanellus. The sequence goes on from NC_138906.1 coordinate 34,558,250, forward strand.
CGGAAATTAATTTTCCCTGGGCTTTTTAAAAGTAGATAGGTACACACGAGCCAAAGTAGTACGTACTGTTTGGTACAATTAGAATAGAAACTAACCTAGAAAAAAAATAATTTTTTAATATCTATATATTCTAACAAGGTGGGACCTCTGTTCCTGTTTGCCCACAGTATTGGGAATATGCATATTTTAAAAGCTAAAAAAATAAATATTCTGAGGAGTCATATGTGTGAAGAAAGTATTAATTCTGCCAATTTGTTTTCTTGAATCTTTGGTAGAGAATCATCCTGCCCTCCATTGACTCTGAAGTACACTGCCAACTCAGAAATTTATACCAGTTAACAACCTGAATTAATCTTGCTTGCCTGTATAAGTTCCCTCCTGCTGCTGAGAGCAGTGTGCAGATGTTCTTTCATGCTAATCATTAAAGAGAAAAAAAAACATGCCTCATTTCTTCTCACCTAGGTGTTAGTGAATTTGAATAGCAAATTGCATGCCTAGTTCCTAACTCAATTTCAGGTGCTTCTCATTCTCATCCATAACACAGGGTTTTTTTCTTGAAGAGCATTGTTTATTTTTTTCTCATGTAGTGCAGTACCGCAGTCTGCAAGGAGTTAATTTCAATGTCATTGTGAGTTTTGAAGTATTTTGCTCAGATTTTAAGAATTTGCTGTTTTATTAAAAAAAAGATTTATTTTTTTTTTATACAATAGGCAGTCCACACGGCATTTCTCTCATAAATATATCCCAGTACATCTAAACAGACAGTCACTGATTTGCATAGTTACAGCCAAAACATTTCCAATTTGGTACTGATATTAGTAAGTAGTATCACTCTCTCTTACAAAAATATTTTGTTGCTGCCAATTGACATACTCCTTATGCTGCACAGTTTCCTTGTGAAAGCTTCCATCTTTCCTCCTCTTAATTGCATGACGATTTTTCTAAATCGTTGCTGATAAACTGGACAGTATTGAAAGATTTAATGACTGATATATAGTAAGATAAGGTATTACTTTATGTTAATATATTTTAAACTAGATTATACATGTAAATTTTTAATACAAATGATGAACCACAGGATAATTAGACTGATGCAAAACAATATACAATCTGAGGAAGTACTTACACTTTATTTTTACTTCTTACACATGTTTCTCTAAAGCTTAAATTATCCCTTGACTAGTGGAAGACACTCTGTTAATTGAAACCTAGGCTACTTTTTTCTTTCTCAGGGCCCAATTTAGACTAGATTTCAAAACCTAAATAAACAGCAGTCTGTCTGCCCATTAAAAAGGAGTGTGTCAGGTTTCTGTGTATTTAAGTCTTTAAAATAATCTCCACTTAACCGTTCGTGAGGGGCCATGTAATCTTTAAGGACTTAGATTGCCGTCGCCTTTTTGGCCCAGAATGATGGGGACGTGCTTGGGTGTTGCAGGGTGGGAAGGATTTGCTCACTGAAATACAGCTGCAGGTAAAGTGTCGGTGTGTACTCTCTGCTGCCGGCACTGTGTGCAATACATATGTTTAAAAATGGAGAGGGAAGGTTTTTGCCTACGCTGACACTTTAGTTAATACGAAACCCATAACAGATGCACTGACTAGTTAAATACAGGTTTTAAGTGGAATAAGCTGTCTCTCTACAATTTGTCTGCATTACAACATTTAGTAAAGGCACTGCAAACATTGGTGTATAGAAGATGTGCATGACACCTGTGCGGTACAGCTTGGCACTGCTCTGTTCCCTGAACCCCGGGGACAGGCAGGACTCTCCTGCCGTTGGGTTCCTGCTGCCTGTGGTGGCCACTCCGGAATCAAAAGTGATGCTAGAGCTTTACAGGTAGGGAAGCCTGTAGCGGGGGCAGGTCTGAGTGTGCTGGGACTACCTGGGGAAAGAGCCCAGAGCAGGGAAGGTTAACAGACCCCACAGTGCACAAGGAGAAACTGAGAGAGTTGGACATGGCGAGACGTTTGAAGGAGGGGACCTACGTGACGGAGGTGTCACAGTGATCTCCTGGGCAGGGACACCGGTGCTGTGACTGGAAGCTATAGGATTGCAGCTTGGGGCTGGCTAGACGAGAAGAATGGGGCAGGAGCCAGAAGAATGGGGCAGGAGGGAAATCCACTGCAACACTTCAGTGCAGGTGGAGCGTAGAGTAACTGCGCTCGGATCACTACAAGTGCTGTGCAATGCTGACCACTGCTTAAGGACCAAGATAATGTCATGGGTAATGTCCCAGATCAGCAACCGAGAGCAGTAGCTCCTCTTTACTTTCGGTCTTCTAGCACAGCGCTTCTGCTTCGGTGAATCAGTAAACTGCTGCACGTCTTACCTGACTTTGCAAAACTCAAAATTGATCACGTGGCTGCAGTGTGGATCAAAGAAAAACCTGTAAGGAGATGTCAAGAGCCTGGAAAGAAGTGTCTTTATCTCTGCATTGCTATTCTGTGCAAAGAATAAGGTGTGAGTGAAGACTACATAACGGTCAAAGAGGAGAGAGTAAAAGATGTAACAGAGCGATGACTGCTGTGAGCAAACGCGTTCATGAGTTCTGTAGAAAACACCAGCATGTAGAGGTGTGGTCAAAGATTCAGTTACAGCAGCCGTGCACAAGGGTATTAAAATGAAAGTTGCGCCGTCGAAATTAATCTGGTATTTCCTGCCTTTTTAATCAGACCTTTTAAAGTTTGTTTGAGTTGCTGTGGATGTGTGATCACGTACTGGTGCACAGGCGTGTACCATCGTAACGCTGTATCTGTATTGAATCACTATAAATTGTGAGCATTTTATGTGCTAAAACCAAAGAATATTCACAGACTCAAAATCTCCAGAGAAAAGTACAGAATTTTTACATGAAATTTTTACTCGTCAGAAGACGTATCTGGCTCAAGATGTTGTTGAACTGAAAATAGTTGGAGGCTGTGAAAACAGTATGTTTGTTCTCTTCTTACTCTTAGGTACCTGCTCGTGGGTCACTGCGTCAGGCTGGGTACAGCGCTAAATGAACCTGTGCTCTGACGCAGGACATTCATTCCTATGTCACCATAACTTAATAGTGCAAAGTAAATAAAGGCAAACTGATTGAAACGTTATTGAAGTTTTAATGCCAGCACTACCAATACCTTAAAAATAAAAAATCGCTCCGATAAAATAGTTATTTATGCTTGTCAAAGTGAAGTGGAGCATTTTGCATTTCTTTTTCAGGATTCAAACAAGAACATTATGTTTTAATTTAATTGTAGTATTGAAAAAGATAACCTAAAAGGAGGAGGAGGATTTCACAGAGCATTCAAATATTCATGAAAGGGTCTGGAAATAGCAGTCTTTGAAGATAGTGCTGCAATGCTTAGGCTGCCCTATTGGTATTGCTGGCTCTCCTTTGCCATGCGGGAATATTTGGCTCGGCCAGGCAGATGGTCACTGAAGAGATTCTATTTGGCTTTTGGAGTCAGCACTTCAGATCCAGACTCAGATCCTTGCAGGTGTGGAATTTCTTTGAATGTTTGGCACTTTACTAATTTATAAATAGCTAAACAGGGTTGGTTTGGTTTTTTTTTTTCTTAAATGTTCATTGAAAAAATTGCTGCTGAACTGAGTCTTTACATGCCGTATTTCAGCCCCAAGCAGATTTTTACGGCTGAGTAATAAACCCCTGGAAATAGGGTTTTATAATGGAAAATGCAACTTAACCTTAAGTAGAACAGCACCTTACAATAACACATATTTGGAACCTACGAAATCCCTTGCTCCCAAGGGTGGTGTTATAGTGAAAAGGGGTGTAATAACAGTTTAATTTATCATGAATACATAACATATTTTATGATGATTTGATTGTGTTGAAAAATTTCACCTTATAGATTTTAATAAAGCAACCTACTGGTAAACTTATTGCAGTTGGCTTTCTTTTCCTTTGGCCAGGGGTCTCGTCACAGTGAAGCATAAATGACTTAGTTTTAGAAGCTGGATAATAAAAAATAGATTTCCTTTCCCTTTGACTTGTTTATGAAGCTGAAAAACGACTAGGCAGGTCACTGGTGTGTGGCAGAGCTAATTTCTACAGTTCTTCAACTGGCAATGAGTAAAGCATTACGGTTAAGCTGAATAATGCATTTTCCTTTGTGAGCAGGAAATGCAATGGACAATCTAAGATACATGTATGAAAACCAGGAAAATTCCCATCTTCTGCAAAACAGGAGAAACGGATAAATATGGACTGTGCTATTTTGTTGGCAAATTGGTCACCAGGAGTGCCCCATACCAGGGATAAATCGGTCTTGCTTTCTTAGTTTGCCGTGGTATGGTGAGAGCTGTTTCTTGGCCATCGTCTGCCTAAATTGAAGTGACAACAAGGACTGCCAAAATCAAAGCAGAATTCATGTAGACAGTTTCCTTGCCTGGTAACCAACATAACGTTCGGGATACCTTCCTAATAAAATAAGGATATTGATTTTTCAGCTTTGTTTGTCTTCCCATCCTGTGTAATTTATAAATTAGAAATGGAGAAGTAGAAGTTAAGTTTTTATTTTACTGTGCATTGTTGTGTTTCACTATTATGTTGCTCTTATCTAAGTTATAGTAATCTAGAGGGGAAAAAAAAATGGTTTGGGAACCATTAGGATTGTTTTAGTTAAACTTGGGAGGACTTTTGAATTAAGCATATGTTGTACACTAACACTGTATACCGATAATAATTTAAAAAATGCTTTTTATGTAAAGTTATGGTGCTTATAGATGAAACTTAGTACTGTATGCCAAGCCCTTAAAACTTGAAAAAAGTTATCTAAAAATACTTGATTAAAATAGTTCTGAATTAAAACTCCTATTGAACATCTAGAGAACCAGAAATAAATGGTATTGCTTGTTCCTTTTCAACCATTCTTCTGAGAAGCCAGGAATCTCTTCAAGAGATTCTTAAAATGCCATTCCTACAAAATGTGAATGCAAACTGATTTTTATTGCTTTTATTGGAATGTGAATTGAATTGATGACTAGTAATAGAGTATGTGCTTGATGTTATAATATAGATCTAGAACCAAGTGAATGATAAATTAGATATTATCAGAATGTCACATCTTTGCATTTTTGCTGTAAAATATTGGTTTAGTCTGCACTTGTAAATGATTTTGATCTCTTTTACTCTATAATAATGAAATGAGAATTACAGTAGATAAAAATAACATGAAGTCAGAATGTTTCCAATTAAGGTTTATAGCCTGTGTCTGAAAACATTTGGCCTATGGGCTTTCATAGTGGTTTCTTGGTTTGTTTTGGTTGTTTTTTTTTTTCCAGTATGTTAATCACTTCCTTTCTCCCTTGACTCCTACAAATATTGATTTTATTGTAATTCTCACAAACAGAGACACAAATAATTCACAAATAATTTACTAAGAAAACTGAGTGACTAGGCAGAAGCTAGATCTGTCTTTTTTTTTTTTTTTTATATGCTGGAAGATGCTTTGAATGTGTCATAAAAGCCAGAGCTATTTCTTCAGTCAATATGTGATCAGGTAAAAGAGCAGAAATTAGTTGCTGAGGAATATTTCAGTTAATATTTCTTTTCAGTGGTAATGGATGGCAGTCTCCCGAAACATGATGTTTTAGAAGACAGTGCACAATAAACCTGCAGACCTAAATTGTAACTTGGCCTGACAAAAATCACAGCAGTTTGAAAAATGCTAATAATGATTCTTGGAAATTGCTTCATAGTTCATCACTGCCTAACTCTTATGAAGTTTTAAAGCTTGTCATTACAGATTGAAAATGCAGAAAGATGAGGAAAAAGGGATAGAAAGGGGAAGAAAAAACCAAGTTGAGATTCCTGTAGAGCAGAATCAGTTCAAAGCTAAGAATCTAAGAAAACTGCCTGCTCTTGTCCTGATACTAGACTGTGGTACAAAAATTTGCTCTTCTTTTATCACTAATTTTTATATTTTTTTGATCAATGATTTTTATATAAAATAAAAACTATTTTGTTTTAATTCAGTGCACTTTCTCAAATGCACTGGAGCATTAGAAATGACCTGAACCTGTATTCAGAGTGTTTCTAGGGCTATTAATTAGCTCCTGTAAATTGTGTACACTCGTTTTGCATAATGTCAGCATTTTTTGATACTCTGGATTCAACTAGTTTTTGACCTGAAGGCAAGGTCTAACTGCAGTAGTCGAACTGTGCTGTGCCTTGAAAGTCCTCTGTGAATGCAGTCGTGTGCTCAGTTGTAATCCTGTGGTGCCAGGGTTTAGGTTATTCTGCAGCATCTGCAGCTCTGTGGCAGAAACGTGTGATGTAAATCCAAATGCTTTTCCATCTACCATTTAGTTTCATCCCATTGCCTGTAGGCCCTCTTTTTTGCTTTAATTCCATGAAATTCCAGACTTGCAGTTCCAGCCACGTCCCACTAACTTTGACTTTCTCCTTTTATTTTCTGCCACTTCTTCATGGCATCTGCTATTCAGTAGTGAAGATGTAGTCTCATTTTCTTTGCTCAACAGCTTTCTTTACCAACTTGGTACACTTTCAGATGGACATCTTTAGGCTTTCTCAGTATGTTTCTCATAGTTAGGAGAGCCTGTATTCACCTGCAAAACCGTGTGCTGCCTACAAAAACTTAGCATCGGTTAGTCTGATTGGATGAGTTGGTGCCTATTGCAGTTGGTGGTCAATATTGCCTATGAGTTCTTTCCTGCATTTCCTTGCTTTATAATTAAATCTCGAGTCTCAGAGGTGGATATGTTTTTACTATTCTTTTTTATTTTGTTCAAGCCTTAATGGGAGTATTGGTCAGTGCTTAGGATCCGTGATTATCAATGGTAATGTAAAAAAAAAAAATTATATTTTGGTATGTACCTCTCATTCCAGGTCTACAAAAATGTAACTATTTTGCACTTTGATTTGTGTATTCCTGAAAATGGTTTGAAAGCTGATACATTCTTATCTATCTTTTAAAGAATTACCAAAAACCAAGATAATGTTATTTGACCTTATTATTTCTTTGATGCAGCATCATGAAATAAACTGAAAACTATTGCGCTGCCTGATTAACCTATATTGAATAGCTGAACTCTGCCCTTACTTTCTGTGTCTCCTTTGAGAGGAAATATTACAATGAAAGTCTTTTTTTTGTTTGTTTGTTTGTTTATTCCTTTATTCCCCTTCCCCCTTCCCTTAACAAATAAGTGCTTTTTATCCAGAGTTGGCTTTGGCGGGTCTACTGTCATGTATAAAAATTGGTGAATTTTTTTTCATACATAATACATTTATATTTTTCTCCTACTACTCAACTTTTCATAGATCAGATCAAAACTCTGGCTAGCAATTTTGTGGAAATATTTTCTCTATTTTGTGAAAACCTCTTGGAAGCAATCAAAATATTGTACAAGGCTGGAACTTTACCTAGTTGTTAATTGGCAGGTTAAACTTTTATGAGTTTCTGGTACCCTGGTGATACATGACTATTAAAAATTGCAGGTGGTTCAGGGGAAAGGGGGAGGTGAGTTCCTGTGCTAGTAATATATCATAAAACTATATATTTCATGTGCCTGTTGTGAAAGTGGAGACTTTTAATACTTTTTCACAATATAAGCTGATTAAAGAATCTTTATGGATCTCATTAACTAAAGTTTTCTCTGTGAACATTGAAAAATGTAACGCTTATGGATAAGAACAGCAAAAATAATTAGCCTCTGTGTTGCCCCCTTTGGTTTAACAAAAGCAGTGTGGTATCAAATGTGCTTATTCGCTCTGAGCTTAAGTTTGTCCTTTTGCACAAAATTCTCTCAATGATTTGGTCATTTTCTTTAATTTTGACATGATTGAGCATAGGACATGAAAGAGTAGGATTGTTGCATGCTCCAGCTACAACAAAATACTACAATGTGTTTCATAGAGTCGCAAAATCATGGAATTGTTGAGTTTGGAAAAGACCTCAGGAGATCATATGTTCTCACGTCCCTGCTCAAAGCAGGGTTAGCTACCACAGGTTGGTCTGGGCCAAGTCCAATCAGATTTTGAATATGTCCAGAGATGGGGACTCCTCAACCTCTGTGGGCACCATGTTCCAATGTTTGTCCACCCTCACAGTGAAAAAAGTATTTTCTTACATTTAAATGGAACTTCCTGTACTTCAATTTGTGCCCATTGCCTCCTGTCCTTTCACTGGATACTATTGAGAAGAGTCGGTCTTTACAATACCATCCCTAGTCAAACATTTGTTCGCATTGATAAGATTTCCCTGAGCCATCTCATCTCCAGGCTGAACAGTCCCAGCTCTCTCAGCTTGTCATATGAGAGGCTTCAGTCCCTTCATTGTCTTTTGTAGACCTTTGCTGGACTTGCTCTGGGATGTCCGTGTGTCTCCTGTACTGAGGAGCTTTATCTCTAGAACTGAACGCAGCCTGCCAGATGTGTCTCATCAGCAGGGAGCAGAGTGCAAAGATCACCTCCTCAACATTGTCCAGCTCCCTCAGCACTCCTGGGTGCATCTTACGGTTATATTTAACCTTTTCCTAACCTGACCCTCCCCAGTGGATGGTCAGTCTTGTGTGCTCAGACTTTCCAATTGGTCTTAGTGGCCTGGGATTCTTGCAGACAAATCTTACCAGTGAAGAAAGAGGTGAAGTAGGCTTTGAGTACCTTGGCATTTTCCATGTCCTTTGATATCAGGGTCCACTGCGCCATTCAACCGTGAGCCCACATCTTCCCAAATCTTCCTTTTGTGGCTGATATCCCATTATGCAGTCTTATTGTTGCCTTTCATGTGCTATGTCACATTCATCTCCAGGTGGACTTTGGCTTTCTTAACCCCACCTGTGCATGCTTGGATAGTGTCTGTGTATTCCTTCAGAGTCTCCTGTCTCTGCTTTCACCTCCGTTATGCTTCCTTTTTATGTTTGAGTTTTGTCAGGAGCTCCTTGTTCATCCATGCATCCTGCCTTTGCTTGGCCTCCTGCCCCTCAGCTTCACTGTTTCTGAGCATGGAGTTGATCCTTGAAAATCAACCAGCTCTCTTGGACCCCTTTTCTCTTTGGGACCATGTCCCATGGGATTCTTCCAGACAACCCTCTAACAGGCCAAAGTCTCTTCTGAAGTCCAAGGTTGTGATTCTGCTTATTGGCCTTGTTCCCTTCTCTTAGGATCCTGAACTCCACAATGTCATGGTCAAGACTGCCCATGACCTTCACCTTCCTAACCAGTTCCTTCTTGTTTGTAAGTATGAGGTCCAGCAGAGCACCTGCTCTTATCCATTCCTCAGTTGCCTGTGTGAGGAAGTGACCACCAGTGCCCTTCAGAAACCTCCTGGATTGCTTGTGGTCTGCTGGGTTGTCTTTCCAGCAGATAACAGGTGGTTGAAGTCTTCCCCCTTGATGGTCAGGGCCTGTGAATTTGAAGCTTCTTTGGTTGTCCAAAGAAGGCCTTATCTACTTCTTCAGCTGATGATTGTAGAACTTATTTTGTTCTGCTTGAAATGGACAGAGCCTTAATGCTTCGTTCAGCTTTGTCTGTCATTCAGATTTTACATCACTAGCAGTGCTAAATGAAGGATAAAAATATTGAATAGTATTTGGAATGACCTTACTGGACCCTCCTTCAAACAAAATTTTTCTTAATACTGTTTAACAATGACGGTTTCCCATTAAGAGATAGTTTTGTGTCTGTTGCACAGTGTTTAATTAATTTAATATGTTCCTTATTAGTAACAAAATAATGACATTCAGTCAGATGTATTGATTTTAATTAAGATAGAACAAAGATAGCATTCAAATACTTAAAAAATGTAAGGATTTTTCCACTTGCAATCCCATTTTATCTAGTATGTGAGTGGTAGATTTTGTTCTCATCTAAGGTAAATATCCTTAGAAGTATTTCCTCTATGATATATCATATATACTCAGTGAGAAATGTCCCACACATCTGTTTAATACTTGTTTTTATTATTTTCTAATAATAATTTTCTTCTGCTGGTTTGGATACCAGGCACGTCATGTGGAGACTTGTTTGGAATGGTCCACAAAGGCCAGAATGGTCTTTCTAATATTAGCCAGACTTCAGAGGAAAGGTAGGTGGTAGCTGGCAAAGGCTGAAGAGGTTTATGGTTGGATTTTTAGCACATTCTTGTTCTGTTGGGTTGGTCCTGGGGCTGCACAGCTTCTTTTGCAGAACACAGGATGTTTCTGCTTGTGAAGAAGGTGCACTAGGAAATGAAACACAGCACCGAGCTTTGAAACTCGAAGCAATCTAGTCTGGTCAGGGCTATGCTGAGATCTGCCCATGTAGCGTTATCGGTTTCTGAAAACCAGGGCAGGACCTCCCTAAACTTTTTCACTGAGATGTTGGGGCCTTCTTGGTGTCCCTTCAGGGCTCTTTGGGTGTAGAAGTACCCCAGGTTGTCTGGGACGGCTGAAAGAAAAGCAGTCTAGAGAAGTATATGAACTGTTTGGCTTTGTCTCCTTGTATTGGGAAAATTTCTTTATAGTCAGGAAAAGTGTTTCATACGTATGCGTATAGACGTGCATACATATTTATCATTTTATTATTTTTCTAAAAATCTGTGAGATTTATACGTGTGTTTCTTTCTCCCCTTCCTAATGACATTGAAACAAGCAACGAAAAATCCTAACATGACAACTTGAAATCCTGGTTGTTACTTGTACACGTCACTCTGCCTGTCATAATTTCTATGAATTAATTCACTTTTCTGATCACTCTAGAGACAGTGTCACTGGAAGTTTCTTGCTAGGAATACTTTTCACGTCACTGGGCAGGTGTGAAATTCAATCTGTTCCTTCTTGTCTGTACCAAAATTCTAATGATGAATACGGGAAACATCTAGGGGAAACATCTAGGCAGGAACCTGGAATGTGAAGCGTAGTATTCAAGAATGAAATAAAAATATTTTGATAGAACTATCAAGATATTTTGGTTATTGGAAAGACCTTGATTTTTCTCTCTTTTTCAAAGATTTTATTATTACAAATAATAGCAAGGACTTAAACTGTGTATCTCCAAGTATCCTTTGAAAATAAAAAAAAATGATCATGTACGTTTAACAAATAGCTTTATCAATAAAGCATAGCTTTATCTCTCATACAATTCAAATGGAAGATTAAGATTTTGCCTTCATCATTTTAACGTAATTTAAAATTCAGTGGCCACAAACCAAAAAGCAAGAGAGTGCTTGAAATGTATCTATGAGCTGTGTCTGTACTGGAAGAAAAGATGAGTTCTCATGCGTTAGCACAAAGAATTTATACAAAACATACCCACATATTATTTCTTGCTATGTGATCTTCATAGAACTTCAGAAAAGCAAGTGCAAGGAATATAATTTAAAAAATACAAAGATTTAAGGTAGAAAACCAACATCTCAATACAGAATAATATGGTTGTGAACAACTGTGAAGATAAAAAATATACAGAATTATCATCTTGAAACAAAAAGATTAATTGCAAGGATGGCCACCAAAGGTACGTGTTTCTTCAGGCAAAAAAGAAATGTCAGCGTATTCTTTTTCCTTCAGTTAGAAATGTTACACTCTTCATGGCATGGAAATAAGAACAACTCCCAATGTTACATGAATAAGTTACAGAAATTTCAAAGCATGCCACCAACGAAGCACTGGCTTTCAGACACAGAAAGAATAAAATGGCTATTCAAAAACCGCACGCTCCTCAGCTATATTTAATACTAGAAGACAGAGTACCACTTTTACATTTATTCCGTAGGGCCTCATTCCAGAAAACACTTCCATGAATAGAACTCTAAGGCACTGCTTTATGTGCGTAAAGGTGCTTATGGGCAAGAGTGTTTCCAAGAAGAATTTTATTTGCTGTCTCTGTATTTGAAAAGTTGCAAGAGTTTAATTTATTCGGTTTTAAAAGCCACGCAAATGCACCTACAGCTTGCTTAGCTTAATTAAATAATTATCAATGCAATTTTGTTATAAAAGAACTTTAACATGAGCATTACATTAATATTTTATTTAAACAATTTAAGTAATTAACAAGTATTAAGGGACAATGTGTTATCTTTGTTATTTGCATGAGTTTCACCACATTTCATTAAAAGACTTGGGTTTTTTTTCTGCTTTATAACTAGTTATTTCTTACAAAATCCAGGATCTACTAAAAGAAACATGCATTCCATGTGTGCTCACTTTCACTTAATGTATATTGAAATTATAAGGCCTGTAAAATAAATGCTGAGAATTTCAGATATGTCTGGTGTTGAAATGGGAGTTAAAGATCTAGGATCCTTATAAATGCTATTATTTGAGAGGTAGAATTTGTTTCTTAAAGGATAAATGGTTGCGTAGAATATGAAGAATGTACATTTTTTGATCTTGTTCTTTCAGTAATACCTTTCACAGTATCACAGTATGCTAGGGATTGGAAGGGACCTCAAAAGATCATCTGGTCCAATCCCCCTGTTGGAGCAGGAACACCTAGATGAGGTTGCACAGGAAGGCGTCCAGGCGAGTTTTGAATGTCTCCAGAGAAGGAGACTCCACAACCTCCCTGGCCAGCCTGTTCCAGTGCTCTGTCACCCTCACTGAGAAGAAGTTTCTTCTCAAATTTAAGTGGAACCTCTTGTGTTCCAGCTTGAATCCATTACCCCTTGTCCTGTCATTGGTTGCTACTGAGAAGAGCCTGGCTCCATCCTCATGACATTCCCCCTTTATATATTTATAAATGCTAATAAGATCACCCCTCAGTCTCCTCTTCTCCAAACTAAAGAGACCCAGCTCCCTCAGTCTTTCCTCATAAGGGAGATGCTCCACTCCCTTAATCATCTTAGTTGCCCTACGCTGGACTCTCTCCAGCTGGACTCTCTTTCAGCTTATTGTCCTTCACGTTCCGTGCAGCAGCAGCATTATAATTTTAATAGTATGTAAAATCAGTCCTTCGTTACAAGAAAGCTCTTAGGCAAGTGCAATGACATCTGCACATGACCAGCAATCAACACCAAGCAAATTTGTAAGGAAGGAGAACTTCATGTGCTACCACACACCAATGATCCTGGCTTGTTTCCCTGATTTGTTTTGTTGTCTAAATTTTCAGCATTGACTCCTTAATGCTCTTGTTTCCTCATACCCATACAGAAACCACCGTTGTTGTTTCGCATCTCAATGCTGTGAATTTAAATGGACTGTGAACTAAGTTCTTAGCTCTTTTGTCAGGTTATTCCATCCGGTTCATAATGAACAATGCCATTTCTATGTGGTGGTGGGGTGCAGTACTGGGGCATCAGGGGAATAATGAGCGTCATCAGGGTTTTCTGTCTCCTCTGTTCTGTCCGGCAGTGCCTGAGAGTTGTGTACACAACAGGCACTGCATCTCGCTTGTACATCTGCTGATCCATCCAAAGAATATGCACAATTTTTGCTGAGACCTTATTACCTCCATGCTGCTCACTGTTCCACCCTCAGCTTAAGTGTTGTTAAGTGCCTGCTGCTTGAGTGTTGGAAATGGAGGGTCGTGATTCTCCTCTTCTTTGAGAAAAGCTAGAATAAGTAGACACGAATAACACAGCTGCCATTCAGCTCGTGTCCCTGGGGTAGGCTCAGTCTGAGTGAGTTGAACACACATTCGTCACGTGTAACGTCTTTAACAGTGGGTTTTGTTTTTAATGCAGTTCGAAAGCAGAATATGCCTGGCCAGCAATAACTCTCGAGTCAGAAGAATGAGTTAAAAAAAGTGGCATTAAGATGCACAGAGCACAATTCATTCCACGTCACTTTATCTAAAAATTAAGCATCTGCTCCAGGGTAGTCCTCTGTGTTTTCCTTCACTGCTCAATTGAAATTGGTGATCTGCATTACACTGATGGTGCCCACCTCCGCTGCCTTTCTGCTAACTGGTGGAGGCATGCAGTCAGCTTTATGGTCACCCTTTTAAAATATAAAGTGTATGTGTAATTCTCTGATAATATCACTGTCATTGTCCTTCAATATGCTTTCATCCCCTTAATTTTCGTGACAGTACATGGCTCTTTGTTACCAGCACAAGAGACACGCAGATACCGACTCTAGAGATCAGTGTTTTAATTCTATGCAGTTCATTAATAAACACTAGCACTTCTATGAAGAAAGTAAAGAAATCCCACGGATTCACTGTAGCAGTGCTAGGTCCTTAACAAGATTTTTCAAGCAGATTGGACTGTGATCTGTTTAGAAAAAGGCAAAGGATCTCTGCATCATAGGTATGTTTGTTAGGGAGTGCTTTGAACAGAAGAGCGCTTTGCACAAACATGGCTGTGACGGAGATCTTGGTCCTGAGTCTTCAGTGTTTCAAGATTTTCCCAATTAACTCCTATCTGGCATTCCTATTTGTATTTTTAGAAAACCACCCTTCAATTGCTGTCTGTATTTTGGTATCTCTAGGCAGTTATGTCTTATATTAAATGTTAGAGCAAATGTTGGATGAAGCCATTGACATTCTGACAATCTTGGAAGAGGAGAGCTCTTATGAAATTTAATATTCTCACCACAGAACAGGAAAAATAATCTTACAGGTTTCAGTAGATGGATGGATGTATACACTATTTTGTTTTTCTACATCAAGCTCAACAGCCCTAACTGTCATTAATCATTTCAGAATCTCTCCATTGCTATTTTTAGGAGCATAAAGAATTTCAGTATTATAACATGATCTGTGCTAGAAAGAGGTCAAATAAATGGTCTGCAGTGGAGATTTGCTGCTAGAAATACATTGATATAAAGTCGAAAGTAACTTTATAACACAGGACTACTGGGTGGCTGTACAGTAATTTACTAAATTACAACAGATTTAAGCTGCTGGAACATTTTTATTAATACTCTTATTTGTTTTTACAGTCCAGTTACCTCAGAACACAGCAGTTTATTCAAAATAGGTATCTCGGACTTTATTTGTAAAAATATTTTGATATTTTTAATGAACATTTGAAACCCAGAGGCTCTGTACACTTAAACCAAAATGTAGACATTTTACGGCTTTCTCACTTTTTGTCAGCTGTTATAAGGCTGCGTGTATTATGCCAGATCACCGAATGGAGGCAGCTCTGATTAGGACCTGAGGGACCAAGTGCTTCTTCATCTGTGAGAACCGGTCTTTGCAGGACCACATACAAGATGTGAGGAGCTTAACTGATGCCCCTCATTTGCATGCAGATGTGTACATTTCTTAAGAAATGAACATCAACCAGTGACAAATTTAGAGCTCTTGCTTTTATGAACTTACTGAAGAGTGTCATGTATGTAAAACACATTATATTTAATATGGTGAGACTAAGCATGTTCTGACCAACAGAGGCCAAGGTTAGTTTGTTAAAAACATCACTGGAGCTTAAGTTTGAGGGTAAAAGCATCTTTGCAATGCAGAGGTTCAGTGTGGAAAACCTGTTTTTAACCGAAGCATTGCAAGTTTACTACATCACCAGGTACTCTTTGTGCAGTTTAATAGTCAGCAAATACAAAACCATCTCATAGAAATACTGTTGTTTTTATCATCTTTACTATATAGATGGTAGTTAAGCATACAGATGCACCTATTTTCTTTATTAAGTAAATCAAAGGCATTTCCTCCTTGAACACAGTCCTTGGAGAATCTGTGTCTTTTTGCTGATGTAATGAAAAACAGAACAATACTGGAAAGGTGGCAGATAAACCTGCACATGGATATAGACAGATCTTTAACATATTCCATGTGTTGGAAGAGCATTTTCTTCACCAGTGTATATTCATAATGACCATGTGAAATAAAAGTAAAATGCTGCAATACACACTTGCGCTGTGATGCTGTTAGATGTCGTAAGTGGATATGGCTTGGCATTGCGCACAAATTCAGGGGCTAATTTAGGATTTGTTTTTCTGGGAGATGGTATTTTTCTCTTTTTGAGTCCTCACTAAAGCAGTGTTTGGTCACAGCATTGTGGCTCCAGTTCTTCTGGACGTGCTTTTAGCTGTGCTGTAAAACAGAAACAAGGTGATAAATGTTTGGGACACTTAAATGATCTCAGAAGTTGAAATCCTGACATAATAAAGTCAATAGCAGAACTCCCATTAACTGTAATGGGGCCAGGGGTCTGAATCGTCATCTTGGGGCTTTGATCAAGAGTCATGACATTTAACCCTGTTTTCGTAGTAGGTAGAGCTACCAAGAAAGAAGGTGATTCCTTGTCATTAATGGTTTGGAGCCCTGTTCAAATGCTTATGACTTGGAAAAGTGTCATACGTAGGTGTTTCAAGGATTGCATTGAAGTCTTTAAATATGTCATGTTTTGAGATCTTCTGCTGAAATGTCTCACAAGGGAAGAGACAGAAAGTTGTTCATTGTTCCCCGTATTGTTAGCAGCCTATAGCTGCTATGATATGTATTCGTTAACATACAGAAATAGTATTTGAGAATTAAATGGATGTGTTGAGGTTTTTTCCCTGCTGGAATCTCATGTATTAGTACTTTTAAGCTCAGATATTTTCAGTGGAAAAATAAAAGTGCGTCATCAAACACTACTGAAATGCCAAATCATGTGCTGCTAGGAGGCTTAAGATGCTTGGAATTTTAGTTCTAAAAACAATAGAAAAATTCTTGCTATTCCCTTTGTTTACTATCCTTGTCATTACTTCAAGCGTATACTTTATGAATCTACAAATTATTGACTTTATTGAAAAGTTTGTGTGTTATTCAAGATGACTTGTAAACTCGACTCAATCTTCCCTAGCAAGGGAAACAGGAAATACCAGAGAACACTAGACTCAGTAAACCTATAAAATTTGAGAATGCAGCCCATTATTTCTAGAGACTTTTCACATAACACTTTGGGAAGCAATGACTAATTAGTTTTTGGCTTTAACAATAACAGTTTGAGTGGGGTTTTTTGTTTTGTTTTTATAGCTTTCATATTAGGTAGAGGAGGGAAAGTGACTCTGAATGATGAAATATTGGCAGTGTATACACTTGCTTCTCAGTAGGAGCTCAGGTCTTTGATCCTTAGTACAATTACATTCATTGCCCAAGTTTTATTGCCATGCCAGAGAGTTAACAAGCAACCGCTACACTCACGACAGCATCCTAATAGATTTTTTTTTCAGTAGGTAATTGAATATTTAAAATTAATGCCTTAGATTCTCTGGATTCTTGGTAATAATTAAATGTTCACAGCAATTTTTCTTGACTACTTCACAGCAGTAAATAGAATATTTACATTAATCTGATCTATCAAATACTTCAACAATGCTTCTGAGCGTTAACTGTAGCTAGAGCAATATTTTAGTTATTGTTCCTTTTTCCTGCCTGAATACTTTGTTGAGTGTTATTCTCTGAATTCATAAAATGGCAAAGCTCGACTGGAAGAAATATCCACAGCTTCCTGATGAATATTTAAATTTGTACTCACTTTGGGTTCTTACCATAAGAATGAACTTCTTATCAAGTACTAATGAAATTTAAAAGTTCAAAATGGGATGGAAGCATATGTTAAAATAACATTGCTTATTTTCTTTTTTGTTATTCACTGCTGTTACAAGCTTATTCCTTAATGATCGTTCAAGATTCTAGCTGATATTTCAGCTAATTATGTGTAGGATATATTCTACAGGTAACTTTCTGAAAGGGAGCTGGGGAAGATACTGTTGTCCAGTGATTAGAATGGGAGACTGGAAATCAGAATGACCTGATTTCATTTGAATTTCTTCCTCTTTTGCTAAGTGACCTTGAAAAAGTGAGTCTACCCGTAAGTGCTTTAAGTCTTTCTCTTTAACCTTCTTTCTTTTTAGATTAGGGTCTGATCTTTTATGGGTGAAAGGTATATCACCTATCACTAGTAGGAGAAGTACAGGCTACAGCAGTCAGAGTACAGTCAACGTGCAGTATTTTTTTTAATATAGTTTCACATCCCAGAATACGTTAAAAAGTTTTAATGATTTTCATTTCTATTACCAGCTCTTAATGGGATAGTGTAAAAACACAGGCATGAGCTAAAACGTAAATAATTAACCACAAACCTGAGGGGTTCCTATCTGCCAAGTAAATGTGACATCATGTAACGTCATACAGAATAAGGTGCTACAATTTATGCCACAAGTCATAACTTGTGCCATAAGTAGAAATGCAAACAAATGCCTTTGTGACAGTAGGTTTTCATATCACCCTAAATGCACAACCCTTTCTTGTTTCCAGGTTCAGCGGGCCTCACTGGAATAACCTTCTCTGCAGATGGTTTTCATTTTCAGTGTTAACTGGTAGTCTGATATGTTGCACTTCTGTGTGTTCTCCAAATCATCCCAGCATGAATATCATAGCTCTTGGGGGAAAAAACAAATTAATAAATATATGTCTGTGTAAAAAGATAAGCTTTCTATTAAAAACCTAAACCAAGATAAACCAAAACTGAGTAATATTCCATATGTACTATTCCATCAAGATTTGTTTGATCAGTTGACAATAACAAAGTCAAGGAAGGCATATTAGCATCAATACAAATTCCTTCCCAGATTAAAGAAGGATGTGCACACTTGGCAGGTTTCTTTGTGTTTTGATTATACAGAAAATGTTTGCTTGATTATGACAGTGGAAGTAGAAAAGACGACTAATAAAGGCCTCTTAGAGCATTTTCTCTACCTGTCTTAACAGTGGGATGCAACAGCACCTCTAGCCATACCGGTGACCTTCATTTTGGCAAGTGAGGAGGATCGCTCCATGCTATTGGATATAATAGACATCTCAAAAGACACAAGAAGATGTGGACTCAGGCAAATTAGCTCAGTGGCTAATCAACCATTTAAACCTGGGTGGGGGTTAAAATATTTTCTGATCAGTACCTAAATCAGTGACTTCAGTGCTGTATTATACAGTGGTTACAGCAGCGCCTACCAGTTCTGGATGCCCTACATCAGTGGCACCTAGCCCCTGGTCACCTGCAGAACAGTAGCGCACGGGTAATGGGCTCAGGCTATCACAGTTTCCTCTTCCTGTTGGCTTTTCTTTTAAGGTCTTGATTTTCTATGGCTACAAATACATTTAAGCAATTTCTCAGTCAAGATGTTGTCCGTGTACTATGACTGAGTGGGATGACCGAGTTCTGTAAAATTCCCTGACAGTAGCACTGTGACAGGCCATATCAAAGTTAACGTGGTCAGACTTGATGATTGATATCTACCTTACATTTATTCCATTCCTGTATTTTACCCATTTAAAAATAAACACTTAAGAGTGCAGCTCAGGTAAGTTTTGTCCTGATTGCTAATATGAGTAAGGCTGTTACGAATTCCAAGTGATTTTGAAATATTTTGTGAAGTTTGATGGTCGCCTTGCATAGAAACATAGAAATAACAATTTTTGATGATGAAACATTTTCTGATTTAGGATATTGTCAAAATGAAGTTCTCTGGGTAACAGTAGAGGTAACTGAAGCAGTAATAAAACTTAATAATGCCTGTTTAGAAGACTGCGGGAGAAAAATTATTCAAACGCATTGGTTCTTTAAAGGATTCTTCTGTCTGGGTTTATCTTTGTAATTTGCCTGTAGAAATACAAGAGCAAGAGTACAGGATGCTTTCAAACTGCTTTATGTTTGCAAGGGTGAGGTATCCCCAGTCCTGAGAGGAGGTCTGTCTTGTAATTCAAAACATAAGTGGTTGTAGTTTGGTCTATGGGTGCTGTCCAAAAAACCCTTCCAGTTTGCTGTTTAAACTTGTTGAAATGCAGTATGTTATGATGAAACCTGCAATATATCTACACCAGTTTACTTGGGAAACTAGCAGGGTTGGTTTGCAGTATTTATTTTTCTGGAAGGTGAGAGGAAAAGCTGATGTGATGGAAATGACTGGCTCCCTCATCCTGAAACCTTAGACCAGTTTGCGCTAATTCACTGATGTATGTGCCTAAACACATTAATAAGGCTAAAATAGACAGGGGCACCTAATGACGCATGCTGGGCTGGGGATAATGGACTAGCAGAGGGGTTTACTGAGGATCTGTTCCACTGGGAACAGAGCCTTTATATCCTAATTAAGGCCCTGTAAACCTTCATTTAGTACTGGAAATCCAGTATCAGGTTTACTGAGCTGATTTTAATTAAAGCTGATGTTAGCTCAACTTAATGTGGGTTTCTGACCAAAAATAATCTTTTGTAAGTAATACGTGTGTGCGTATGTAGATATGTACCTATACGTGTGTCTGTTGGGGTGTACTTGTGCATGTGTTTGTATTCTGTTGTATTTAAATCTTCTGTAATTAAGAACAGATCATCCCTATGTTTAAACTAGTAATTGTCTGTCTTTGAAGGGAATACTGACAAGTTATTTTTACTTCTATGTTAACACCTGTCATGTTAAATCTAGTACCAGGTGAGGGCTCTGTGACCCTTATATGGGTAGAGGTGGGAGGAACGTTTGTGCTTCCCTGGTTTATAAATAATCATCTCTGTGTAACCATTGCAGAACCAGATGTCATGTTGTAGAGGAATAAAGAACTAATAGATATAAATAGGATTGTAATAACCCAGCAAAGGGTTATTTATCTATTTATCTATTTTTTTTGTTTGATTTTAAAAACGTGGTGTATCAACACAGATTTAAAAAAAGAGTGCACTATAAAATCTAAGAGAGGACAGCCTTCTATTTTCTGGTCAGGTGGATAGGGATACTCTTAATTAGAAAGCATATTACATATATTACTGTGTTTAAAGAGAGAGCGTGTGTGAGATACCCATGTGAAATGGAAAAAAAGGGAGAGAGGAAGAGAGGTAAAACATTGGAATGCTAAAACAGAAGAGTTAAACAGCAACTGTATTGTCCATATAGCCTTAATTTTCCTCCTTTCCTCTTATGCATGGCCATTTCACTTTCTTTATAGTGACTTTTCTTTTTTTCCCTACATAATCTGGCTTGTTTGGTAATAGTTGATAGATGGTCCAGCTGTATAGGTTGCTTTGTAAAGATGGCTTATTCTTTCTTTTTTCAGTAAAACTCTAACTTTGTTTACCACCTGCCCTCCAACCCTGCGCTGGCTACAGAATGCTTTGAGTCCTGTAGGATTTTTGGTAGTGGTTATTGACAATTTTATCTCAGCGTTTTGAAGATAATTTTTTCTCATAATGTCCTTAAAAGAAGAGATGGTGTTATTTTTATTTTATAACAACTCGAACTCAGGGCATTGCTGTGGTGAGTTACTTTAGCTAGTTCTGGTTGAGCTAGGTAGTCTGCCGGAAGCTGCATAATAAGATGTTCTGCATTGTGCTTCCCAAATTAGCCTGAGTGAAGCACTGTGGTTGTGCTATATTAAGACAGGATATCTCTGACTTGCAGAGCATTCTGCTGTTTAGACATATCCTCAGAGGTTATCTAAAATAGCGATAAGACTACCCAACTTTAAAAATTCTGTTTCTCAAGCACTTAGTACTATGGTAGCTCTGTATCGCATCCAGAGGGTAGCGGTCAACAGCTCAATGTCCAGATGGAGATCGGTGACAAGTGGTGTCCCTCAGGGGTCTGTATTGCGACCGATAGTGTTTAATATCTTCATCAATGTCATTGACAGTGGGATCGAGTGCACCCTTAGCAAGTTTTCAGAGTGGTGCGGTTGACATACCCGAGGGACGGGATGCCATCCAGAGGGACCTGGCCAAGCTCAAGAAGTGGGCCCATGTGAACCTCATGAGGTTCAACAAGGCCAAGCGTAGCACCTGGGTCAGGGCAACCCCTGGTATCAATACAGGCTTGGGGGGTGAAGGGATTGAGAGCAGCCTTGCCGAGAAGGACTTGGCGGTACTGCCGGAGCCAGCAATGTGCACTCACAGCCCAGAAAGCCAACTGTATCCTGGGCTGCAGACCCCACCTGGAGTAGTGCATTCAGTTCTGGAGTTCTCAGCACAGGAAAGACATGGACCTGTTGGAGAGGGTCCAGAGGAGGGCCACAAAAATGATCAGAGGGCTGGAGCACCTCTCCTGTGAGGTCAGGCTGAGAGAGTTGGGGCTGTTCAGGCTGGAGAAGAGAAGGCTTCGGAGAGACCTTATTGTGTCCTTTCAGTACTTAAAAGGGGCTTATGAGAAAGACGGGGACAGACTTTTTAGCAGGGCCTGTTGCGATAGGACACGGGGTAATGGTTTTAAACTAAAAGAGGGTGGATTTAGACTAGATAAAAGGCAGAAGTTTTTTACCCTGAGGGTGGTGTAACACTGGCAGAGGTTGCCCAGAGAAGTGGTAGATTCACCATCCCTGGAAACATTCAAGGTCAGTTTGGACTGGGCTCTGAGCAACCTGATTGTAGTTGATGATGTCCCTGCTCATTGTAGAGGAGGTTGGACTAAATGACCTTTGAAGGTCTCTTCAAACCCAAACTATTGTATTCTATGATTGTAGTGGGTAAGATCTATTCAACTTCAGTTACAGGAGAGAGTTCAGGTCTCAGGAAGTGTTCAGGTTCAAGAGGAAGACTTTCCTCTACTTGCAATTTCTTTCCTCATTTACAGAGAACTTCCTAACCCTGTACAAACCCAAGGAAGTAGTCCTGCAGGTGACAGTCTCCAGGCTGAGCATGTGTGATGTTGAATTTGGAAAATAAAAATACTGTCTGGCACAATGCCAGTGGCTTTAGACTCCCTTGACCCTGCCAGGGTCAACCCCCTTAACTACACTAATTTACACATGCTCAAGTCCACCAGTTGACAGCTAGTAGACGTTCTTATGGTTTGGTTCACATTTCTGGCAGACATCTCTGTCATTGTCACATAGTAAGCTCGAGGAGGCTCTCAGTCAGGTGTGGGCTAGATTGGCCTTTTTCAGATAACAGAAACAGTGAAAAATATAGGTTGGAAGAGACCTCTAGAGGTCTTCTGGGCCGATACTCTTCTTAAAGCAGGTCTACCTTAGTATATGCTCAACAAAGAATTTTCTTATTATTCCCAGATATTTTTTTTTCTTGCACAGTTTTTAAATGATGCTTCTCAGGTCCATAATTCAACAAAAGATTTAGTAGGTGGGAAGAGTAAAAGGTGCTTCTCTAGTCAAGTGGTATCTTCTGTGGCAAATTTTGATACCTACTTCTAAGATTGTGGGAGTGTAGATTCTAAGACAGTGGAGGTGTTAGTGATAGGAATTTTATGGCAAAACAATTTTTTCCCTCCACCCAGATTTCCTCAGCAAATGATTTGTCTTAGCTGACTCAGTTGTTTTACCTGCAGTATTGCTCCCCCACACCTTGAAAATGATGGGAGACAAACAGCCAAGCTAAGGAAATGATTAAGTTATTTTGCAACTATAAGGAGCCAAGTACAGGATAATATAATGAGACCATTGGGCAATCTGAACGGTAGCTTCTTCACTTGCTCTGTCCCTATTCTGAAATGTGGAAAATCATGGTTTAATTGGCGATATAGGCAGTCTCCAGTTAAAGTCATTGGGAGCTGAAGAGGCTGAAGCCTCTCTTTGTTGGTATGCGATCATTTCTGAAGTGTTTCAGGAAAAAATAAAATCTTTCACCCTGTTTCAAGAGCAGCAGCCTTAAGAAGCTTCTCCTGCGTTGTTGTGGGAGTAGTAGTCTCAGCTGTGGACGAAGAATCGCCTCCTCTCATCTTGGCTCCTTCGGTACAGCTTTGCTCCGGGAGGTCTGGCATGCTGAGATTGAGAAGGTCAAGTTGCCCATGCAGAAGTTTTTGCCTTTTCTAGTCCTGCCAATGACAATTCGGCAGCAAGCCTGGCTGGGCACCAGGAGTGACACACCGGCACATTTGGTAAAGGAGAGGTCTGGTTTGGTTTACTGCAATATGCATTGAGCCTGTAAAAACAATCCTGAAATGTATGGCTCAAAATGCATTTTCACATTACACCAGCGTGAACAGACTCTTTTACAGGAGCCTGCAATGCACATGGATAGAATGCAGCTCTCATACTCTGAAAATTGTTTTTGACACTTGTTTTAAAAACGCAGAGGAAAATAATGTAACAGCCTGGACTCCATTACAATCAGATACTCAGGTAACTTTATGAACTACATTGGAGAAACTGGCTATATGTTGTGAGAAAAAATAGAGTTTGCACCAATAGCTTTTACTTCAACGCTCATTTACTTGAAGGGCCTGGAAGAATATTATTTATTTGATAGGGAAGCTGACCTGACTGTTATATCCAAGATCAAAACTTGCTTGCTGTGCTAGATCGACCTGATAAGGGTACTGTATTCATCGTGATTATCTGATTATACGTGTAGTTTATACTACATGACAGTAATATTTTCCTTGTGGTAGATTTCAAATGTTACAGGGTGGTATCTCAGGGTTTGTATTGTAGGGCTCCAGCAGGTGGCAGAGGAGACAGGCTTTGAGAGATGAAGCTTTCAGGTACTCTGTTAAATTAGTACAAGAAAATAAGTTTTATTTGAGTTTCAGCAAACCTGCCAGTTTCACTTGACTCAGTTTCATTGAAGTGGAACCAGTGTGTAGGGTTTATGGGGGTTCACATGCCCTTCATGGTTGTTGGGCCTTAGTTTGTGAAAATAAAACATGCTGGAATAGAGGTTGCCCATTTGGGATCTGAAAAAGGTCTTTTTCTCCTGTAAATTCAGTCATTGATTTTAGAATCAGTGCCTGAGGGGAAAGCAACCTATGGAGACAGTCCTGTTCTCTAACTTAAAAATACTTCATAAAAGAGGCATAAACATAAAGGGCTCTGATATTTGCTGGTATGAGCCAAGGCCTGTCTCTGTTCTCATTTACATCACAGTAAACCCCAAATAATAAAACTGACATAGTCCATATGCATTATTAAGAGTCTCGGTTTGGATCAAGATCCCCTATGTAATCCCATAGAACACTCAATAAAGCAGCTGTAGAAAACTCTAGGTAAGTAAGAAAATGCCACGTAAACTAATAAGCTGTACGCAGCCCTAGGTAAAGCACAGCGAAGCACGCTGAAACAGCTGTATTTTTCCTCTTCCAAAATGGTTTTGCAATATGCTCTGTGCTCACCTGAATGAGAACTACAAACCTCTTTCTCAGCTGTATGAAGAACAGCATAGGCATCAGTGTGAACATATAGGTTGTGAACTGCGACCTAAATTCACTGACACTTAACATGAAGAGACGTGAAAAAGAGGAACACACAGAGGGAAAAGGAACAATATTGCAACAATTACTTTCATCATATTTTTTTGGAAGGGACGTTAACATTTGTTGGTGAGGTAAGAGGACCCATATTAAGACATGCTGATATGGGAATTTACAGCATCCCCAATGCACCTCCCCTTTCTCGTTGAGCTTCCTGCAAACTATAAATGGTTCTGGATCTCCTGTGATCCCTTTTGCAAAGCAACATCAGTAGCTGCAGCAGTGTTTCCCTGGCAGTATTCCCTGCTTGGGGAAATTTCTTTATGCTTTTATGCTTTGTAGCATAAAGAAATTGCTTTTGCTTTATAGCAAAGTTGGTAAGTCTGTCCCTGAGAAATTCTGTGCTACTTTAAGAGGAGATACTAGAGCAACTCTGTCCATCTAATTCTTTTAGGGATCATGAGCAGCCATGGTTAAATAGGAAGCTCTGTTGAAGATAACGGAATTGCATCCACTTATGTTAAGAGCTGAAATTAATTTAATATTTTATCCTACTGCTAGGGTCTCTGTACATAAGTGGTTAACTTTAAATGAACAAACAGGGGGCTACATTTTCCTGGTGCATGCTGCACAAACAAGACAGCAGTTGCTACTACTAACCCTGCCTTAATGGTAGAGAATTCCTGAGGTTGTTTATCTGAAGAAATAGATGTGCCATCGGTCACCATATATTAAAAAACATGCATAAGTGAAGAATTGGATCAAAAGAACAACAGCTAACACCTCATTCAATAACATATCAGTTTTTAAACTATTTCAGGTCTTTCTTTTCTGTTAGCTCTGGCCAGACGAGCAAGGACAAAATGCTAAATTACTAGACTTTTGCTAAATTTGTGACGTGTATATGAAAATAAATATTTTTTTTGATCTACCCTTTGTGATATAGCAGGATACAGAAAAGATTTTTCACTTTTTAATTATTATGAGATTTCATTTATTATTTCTCAGAGGGGTAAAAATCTGCCACTCTTTTCTTGAGATAATAATACTCATCACTAACATTTTTCCATTCCAGAATGGCACTACTTGACAAATCACAGTATTCAAATAGATGTTTCGGGTCTATTGTAATTCTTTTACCAGATGCTTTATAGTTCATATTCAGTTAGTGAGACCATTCATGAGGCAGTTTGTTGCGTGTTCTTGATAAGGAATTGCTATCTAGCCACCGTGGGATGCCAGGTGTTTGTCAAGACACATTGGACAGTAGACATTTTGTCAACCCCCCCTGCACCGCTCTAAATATCCAACTGTCTTCTGTATCTTTCTGCTATGTCTAATCTTTATTCACGTTTCAGTCTGAGCAATGAAATAATTTGTCAGGTGAGTAAATGAAATTAAATGGGAATTGTGGCTAGATAATTTCACCATTAGCATATTTACCTACATCTTTTGCAATGTCTCAGTGTCAACGGAAGTCTATGAAAGTTTTAACTGCCATGTATTTTTTGCTTTTGTGTGGCATTATTGACTGGGACTGTGAGAAATGTGAGTTCACTTCATAGTTATATCTCTCTTATCTCTGAGAACGTAGATCCTAAACCCGTGGTTTCTCAGTCCCTCACAGAATTCAGTCCATACTGAACAATGACAAAAGCTCCTGAATTCTATGCAAGTTTTGCATGTTATAGGAGAGCTTAATAATATACGAATAATAGAATACTTAAGTGTTGCTGAGCATACCTGTTAAAGAGAAGTTTGTAGCTGCAGCAAAACTAATAAGGCATTTTTTGTAAGACAATAATGTCAGAGCCAGTAGACAACATACTTAATTCTAATCAGCTTTCACTAATCACGGAAGGTAAAATTAGTTATTAGTGTTGAGTCACAACTTTCTTTAAGTAGCAGTCTAAATCTAATTACTGTAAGTTACTTTACTTTCCAGTTAATACTTTATTGTTGTCCACAAAGGTTTTGGTGAACCGGGGGCTATTTATACCTGAGTTGATGATGTGCTTTTTCTTCAGTTTATTTGTATGATTGATGTGCAGTGACCAGATACTAATTCAGATGCTGATTTTGCTGCTGAAAAGTTCATGACTCTCATTAGAGTAAAATGTATCTTGATTAATCATATGATGTATTTTGAAGCTGGTTTCAAATTTGTGTAAACTGGCATGACTTCGTGACCTTCCAAATTCAGTAAAAATCACATCTGCGTTTGTAGGAAAAGAGGGTTAAGAGAAAAGGGAGGGAAAATAATTTACTCTCAAAGTAGGTTGTTAAAATTAAATTGGTTTATATTTTAATAAAATGTAGTTAATTTTTTAAAAATCAAGATGCCACAGCATAAGAGAGTATGTCGGCCAGGTTCCCGTTGGCTTGAATAATAGCATGACTGTAGAGTCTTTACAATAGTAGAACTGAAATCAGTGGGAACAGAATTAGACCAATGCTGAAGGCTTCCAAAAACTCTGTCCTAAAAATACACGTGCTGTCTTATGAGTTCATTCATGTGGTGAGGTCGTACATTTGAACTTGAACTCATCGCTTGATGCCTTTAACTCTTTAACTGGAAGCATCTGAGCCCCCAACAAGTGGCTTGCTGATGCAGCTGCTGCTCTCCACCAGACACACAGCCTGTAGGGTGGGTGGCTTGCTCTGGCCTGGAGAAGCGGCCATAGCTGCAGTATGGAGGCTGCAGCATGGAGATCGTGAAGCAGCGTGAAAGGGCTTGGGCTTGGGTTATGCTATCCCTGCCAATATCTGGCGGTCAGCTGGAGTGATGAAGGCAGCT
The DNA here is from genome assembly GCF_965231255.1 of Vanellus vanellus. NCBI lineage: Eukaryota > Metazoa > Chordata > Aves > Charadriiformes > Charadriidae > Vanellus > Vanellus vanellus. The sequence continues at coordinate 34,586,059 of NC_138906.1, forward strand.
TTGCTATCTTGGGTGCTGCAGTGTGTGTGTTGGACTCCAAGTGGCATCCAAAGCCTGTAATCCCAGGGAGCGGAATCCAAATAGATGCGTCCGCTGCCAGGTCTATGTTGGGGATGGAGAGCTGCTCTGGGCCTTTCAGCCATGGTGACCCTGGAGCGAAGTCAAGATCCCTGATGTGTAACAGAGCCAGGGCCTTGCATAACTCTGCTCCTGACATGTTTGGACACGGTGAACAGGTCCAATTCTGACACTGAGGGGTGGTGGGTCCAAGGGGTATGACTGCAATACTGAGATTTTCAGTCTTCTCCCAATTTTCATCTCATCTGTATCGCTTGAAAATAACTTTGTATGGATTTGTAGTCCTGGCAGCAAGTGCATAATTTATCCCTAGATGTTGCAATGCTATAAAGTAAATAAATCAAAACAATTTTCCGACTCCCAGGATGGCTACAGTAAATACTTGCTATGCAAAATTCAGCAAGAACTGTAAAATCTTAAAGAACTAATTTTTTCTCCCCAAAATTGAACTGTGTATGGAAGTTCCAAACCAATTTTTAAAATTTTTCTAAGTATTTCATTGAAATCTGTCGGGTTTTGTTTTGTGGGTTTGTTCTTTTTTTTTTTTTTCCCCAGAAAGCAATTTCCCCTTTACACTTGAAAACCACTGGTGCCAGCACTTCTATAAATGAGGGCTAATATTCCATGTGAGTAGCGAGAGCAGATTCCCTGCATCAGTTCAGAAAAACGCCAGGCTTTTTTCCTTCAGTTTTTATGCAGTTGTACATCGGTCAGGTAAGGTAGCAAGCTCTGATCCCCACACGTAGTTTATAAAAGCATGCTTCCACCCAACTCAAGGAAAGGGATTATCCATGTCAGAATTTTTGCACCGAAATGCTATGGCTCTGTTTTTAAGTCAGTAGAGTTAAGTCTGTCTTTAAACCCGAGCTTAGCCTGAATTTAAACCTCTCAGAGATTGTTCAGTTCAAATTGAGGTTGTTTTGGTTTAGCTGATGGCCGTGTCTGCTCTCTGAGAAGCTGTGCTGGTTGAAGGCCATATTATCTGTGCCAGTGGCTTGTTACTTTCCATCTCAGGCTTAATATTTCCAAAACTTTGCCAGAATAAGGGCTTGTGCAACTTCTTCGCTGAAGGCAAAAGCATCTCAGACGTCCCGATGGGTCTTGACTGGTGGTCTCTTTCAGTGAAAATATCTTTTGCTAACAGTGCTTTGCAAGCAGTGGACTCCAACTGCCAGATTGCAATGGGAGCATTAATGCATTAAACTGGCAGAGCTGGATCTGGAGCAGGTAGTCTATTCATGGCTTGAATTTATTAGCTATTTGTTTAAATTAAACAAAATAGGTTGCTTAAATAAACCTGTCTCTACTTGATCCACCATCATAAATTACTTACAAAATAATTAAATAAAGTATAAAGCCCATGAACTTGTAAATGTAGATATAAGACAAAAGTCTTGCACTGAAAGGTATTCAGGTGGTCCTCGTGGGGCACCACAAAAGTTTGAGGATCTCTCTGCGAGAGCAAAGGGCCATTCATGCATGGCACGTTGCTGGGCTTAGTCTCAGTAAGTTCTAACTTCTCCAAAGAAGTTTTTTTTTGCACTTTTGGAAAAAAAAAAAAAAAGTCAGGTACAGCAGGTCTCCCAGGAGTTTGTCCAGTCAAGTTTTGAGTATCTCCATGGATGGAGACTCCACAAGCTGTCTTGCCAAACCGTCCCAGTGTTTAATAGCCATCACAGTAAATGAAGGAATTTTTTTTTTCTTATTTCTAGAAAGAATTGCCTGTATTTTAATTTGCGCTCACTGCCTCTTGTCTTTTCACTGGGCACTACTGAGAAGACTCTGTCTCCTTCTTTAGTATTGGGTACTTATACACATTCACAAGATCCCTCTAAGCCTTCTTTTTCTCAAGGCTAAACGTTCCCAGCTCTCTCAGCCTTTCCTGCTATGACAGATGCTCCACTATGTGACCTGAACTCTACTTGCAGATAGCAGGTGGTCCCTTTTAATCAGCTACTAGGTAATTAAGCAGGCCACTATGGTTTTACCTAAACTCTGCTTAGAGGACAAGGACTTGCTATTTAAAAGTATTTAATATAGTCAAAATAATTCGCATTCTTTGAAGAGCTGAAAACAGAGTCTCTGTGCTATTACTTCTGTCAAGGGTTTTTTTGCTTTTGCTTTGTTTTTCAAAGTTTGTTACTTCATCTAGCTTTACCTGTTGGTAAAAATCTGCACTACATGGCAGGAAGTTGTGCCTGTTTTGCTAGCCCTCACCCTTCATTCCTGGAAAAGTATGAGAGTATCTTACGTTGCTCAGCTCTGACTTCATAGTCCAGTTAAGGAAATGCATGAGAGACAGTGAGGCTGTATTGCCAACCCAGAATAAAAGTCATGAGTCAGTCCTCAAAAACCAGTAAGCTCAGAAGCTATTTACTGAATAATTATATATTGTTTAAATATCTTTAGGAGAGTCCTATGTTTGCCTTCTGTTTGGTTCTTTTTTAGTCTAAAGATTTATGTCACGTTCTCAAGCTTTCATTTGAACCTTGTGCGATAAAAATACTTGTATATATAAAAAACAAGTTTTAAAAGCATTTCATTTTTCATATATATATTTATATATACATATGTATATGCATATGAAAGGTAAATTCTTTACTAAACCTCTAACTGTTGAATTTAGATGCTTAGAGAAAAACAAAGGTAGTATAAAAAGGAACTCTGGTAAGCTTGTATGACAAATTAAGTACTGCATGATGGGTACAATTCCATCAACCAAAAGCCACTACCCAGATGTAATTATTTTGCTTGGAGATTATTTGTGATGGGACATTCTGTAGAAATTACCTTTCTCTCCACCGTGGATTCAGTAATGCAGGAATTACAATTTTGTGGACGTCAGTCTTTGAGAATAGTTTTGTTTACTTATATGTTTCTTATAATTGATTATTTACAGGTGCATGTGAGGCATAATTCATCTCTCCAAACTCACTAGTAAAACTCTGAGCAGAATAAAAAGAAATGGTTTCTCTGTCATAATCTGCACTCGTATCTCTTTATCTCACCTCAGAATATTAGAAACCACGCTAATACTTTACAACAAAGAAATGCAGTGTAAGGAGGTAATTCTTTACTACCATTCTATAGAAATCGAACAAGTTTCTAAATTACATTTAAAAGAATACAAAGGTGGGTTTTTTTTTTGTTTCACGTTCTCTGCTTTTTAATGTTTTCCCTGTAATTATTTTGCAGCAGGTGTGAGCATCCTTGCTACCAGGCAACTACTTTCCTGGCTAAAATGTAAATACATGATTCATTGTCCCTGTGGAGCCCTAAGCATAGGACTTTAATGGCATCACGGTTAATTATTAGTATAAAGTTATAGGGACATATTTTTCCTTTAGCTGGCTGGGGATGCTGTTAAATGAATGGGGATGATTTGCTTAGCAAAACTTAACTATTAGCTTACTGTGTGTTAAGGCATAGCTTGTCTGAAAGATGACATTGCAGGTATTTCATTCAGATTACATTAGATGTATTACATTCATGAGGTTTTGAATCTCTTGAAGATTTACAAATATTTACAAATAGGTTGAACAAACAATGTCATACATAGCTGAATTCAGAAAAAAAAAAAAAAAAAAGCATGTTCATTTCTTTTTTTCTTGGTATAGAATATATTTAAGTGTTTGCCTTTTTTACCACACTGTAAATATTAGGTCATTGGTCCAGATGCCTTTTTTTCAGCAGCAGCATTGACTTCCTTGCTGCCCTATGGCCTGAGTGAGAGTGCCTGTGCAGTCTTGTTCTGTTCATTAGGCTGACACTTCCTTGAAGTGGTTTTTGCAGTGATTGGGCCTTTCAGCTATAATGCTCCTGTGCTGTAGGTTTGTTTTCTTGGCAGCGTGCAGATTTTGCTGCGTGCAGACCTGTCCAGAGCCCACTGCCTACCTGGGAACAAGGAAATTCTGCAGGTGGGAATGGGCAGTCTCTAATGGAGTAAGTTATCTATTGGGAGGAATTGCAAAGAGCCCCTGGGATGGAGAGAGGCTGAGCACATCCGACTTGGGCTGTGTTGTGTTCATGTCTTTGCTTTCTTTGGTTGTTCTCAGGCACTGAAGCAGACACCCAAAAATAAGACTTGTGAGGAAGATAAGATTTCTGTTTATTTTTGGCTAAATACAAAACCAGTAAATTCCACCTGTGTTTCAACAAGATTCTTTTAACAGATGTAAGATGGCCTTATCTGAAGGTCTTTAAATGCCTAATTCACTTATCTGAGTGATGGCACCCATCTGAGACAATACTTTCCAAAATGGTGTTGGAAAATGTCCCGCTATAGTATCATATACAGTTCCCTTACTATGGAGTGGTGGTACACCAGCATGCACTAGATATCCTGTCTCCAGGACTGGTTATAAACAGGTGTCTGGGGTGAACTGGTATGATATTTCTCTTCACTAATCTCACAACCTGCAAATGTTTTCACCTCAGGAGACTTGGCATCCATAACATCCTTTTTCAGAGAGTTCCATGGCTATGAGTGACAGAATGCCATCCAGAGGGACCCGGCCAAGCTCAAGAAGTGGGCCCATGTGAACCTCATGAGGTTCAACAAGGCCAAGTGTAGCACCTGGGTCGGGGCAACCCCCAGTACCAATACAGGCTGGGGGATGAAGGGATTGAGAGCAGCCTTGCCGAGAAACACTTGGCGGTACTGCCGGATAAAAAGCTGGACATAAGCCAGCAATGTGCACTCACAGCCCAGAAAGCCAACTGTATCCTGGGCTGCATCAAAAGAAGCGTGGCCAGCAGGTTGAGGGAGGTGATTCTGCCCCTCTGCTCTGCTCTGGTGAGACCCCACCTGGAGTACTGCATCCAGCACTGGAGTTCTCAGCACAGGAAAGACATGGACCTGTTGGAGAGGGTCCAGAGGAGGGCCACAAAAATGATCAGAGGGCTGGAGCACCTCTCCTGTGAGGTCAGGCTGAGAGAGTTGGGGCTGTTCAGGCTGGAGAAGAGAAGGCTTCGGAGAGACCTTATTGTGTCCTTTCAGTACTTAAAAGGGGCTTATGAGAAAGACGGGGACAGACTTTTTAGCAGGGCCTGTTGCGATAGGACAAGGGGTAATGGTTTTAAACTAAAAGAGGGTGGATTTAGACTAGATAAAAGGCAGAAGTTTTTTACCCTGAGGGTGGTGAAACACTGGCAGAGGTTGCCCAGAGAGGTGGTAGATTCGCCATCCCTGGAAACATTCAAGGTCAGTTTGGACTGGGCTCTGAGCAACCTGATTGTAGTTGATGATGTCCCTGCTCATTGTAGAGGAGGTTGGACTAGATAACCTTTAATGGTCCCTTCCAACCAGGACTATTCTATGATTCTATTATCTAGTATGAGAAAAAACGCATTTTTTTTTTCTTCTTTTCAAATGACTTTCTATGACTTTCTTTTGATGACATATAGCTCTCGTACTTAAAGACACTGAACAATTGGTCACTATCCACCATCTCTATACTACTTATTAATTTGCAAACCTTTATCATATCCTTCCCAAGACATGGTATCCTTTTTATCCAGACTGAAGAGTTCTAACTTTCTTAGTAGTTCACCACCCAGAAGTCATTTTATATCCTTGCTGCCCTTCTCTGAACCTTTCTCAGTTCTACTATATCCTTTCTGAAATGAGGGGACCCAAACTGTACCAGGTATCAAGGTAAGCTAGGGATTTATTCAGTGGTGTGATGATGCTTTCAATTTTGTTCCCTGCTCCTTTCCTAACATCCTTTTCAATTATTTGATATCCTTTTTGACTGCTACTGAGCACTAAGCAGATGTTTTCTTGTGGAACTATTTACAAATCTAAGATTTCATTCCTGGGTGGTTGTGGCTGTACAATGTCATTTCACATTGAAGCTAGGTTTGCTGTAGTTATGCACATCGCTTTCCCTTTACCTTCCTTGAATTCATTTGCCATTTCATTGCTTTTTCAGTGTCGGAAATCTCTTTTGCAGTCCTTCGTGGTTAGCTCTTGTCTTTACTATTGCAGATATACCATTTCACTGCTTCCCCCTGTTTCTGAGTGAGCCAGTGTTCACTATGCACGCACAGTATTCATTTAGCCTCGCTGCAATGGCCTTGTCTTCTCTGGGTGCTTGTTACTGCATCCTGAAGATTAACTGGGCTGACAGAGTTGCTCTGGCAGTCCTTCTGCGCCTTATGTGTTTGAAGGCAGAATTATTGGTCAATTTGTTAGCTGATCCTTATACTTTTTAGGGTAGGATGGGAGCGTTATTCTGTTCCTGTATTTAATTTACTTCTCTCCATGACTTTCATCTGGGCACAACTTCAGCTTTTTGAAGGACGTCGTCTTGTTCTCAAGCTCTCCTTGCTAGGTGAGATTCATGAGTACTGTGTTTTCAGTCAGGCATTTTTCCACCTAATGTCTCTGCAGCCTCTGAGGATTTTGCACTTTTTAGTGTCTCATTTCTGTTTCAGGTGTTCTTATCCTTTAACTTAAATACAACTTTGAAAGTAAACAAAGAAGGAGAGAGAAAAAAAAGAAAACTATCTTGTTGCCTGTGGCAGTAGTCTTGCTGGATCAGGGCCAGCGAGGACCTGGCTGTTCAAGTCAGACAATTACTGTTTGTAGTTACATCCACTTTTCTGTGAAGTTATGGTGTATTGGAGTTTATGCTTCTGTGTTTGCGGAAGCCACAGCTTTTTATATTTAAGAGTTCATAATATCCTTACATTATGTTCTTCAACAAGAGATTTCCCTGCAATGAAACAGTTCCTATGTGTAAGCTCCAGTGGGATGGTTTTATGAGGTAAACTCTTAGATTGCTCCAGTGAAAGATGGGGGGGGGGGGGGGGGTAGCACCAGTTAAAACGGTGCAGCTCCATCTCCTGCCTGACATTTGCAGCTATGCTGCTTGTTATGCGTGACTGAGAAAATAAACAATGCTTACAAGAAATGCCAGAAATAGAATATTTGATTTGTATTATCATTAGGGATAGGGGAAGGCATGTAATTCAACAGATGGCAGCTAGTAAAACATTGATTTATTTTAATTCAGTAAACATTAAAGTTGCTTGGAAAATGTAAAAACAGAAAATAACCAGGTCAAAAGACTAAAATATCTTTACTGCCTCTGTCAATAATAAACAAGCCATAGACAGCAAAATGGATGGATCAAATGGTGAGCAATCTGTGCATCCACTGCTTGGCTTTAGAGGTCCTTTCCTTATACATGATTGGGGAAAACTGAAAGCCTTTAGTGAAATAAGGGACTGCATTGTAAAAATTTGAAGAAGATCTAGTTCTGCAGTTTGGCAGGTGCTGTAGGTCTTTGTCTCCTTTTCCCGGCTTCAGGGGTCCACCTGGTACTGAACTCATGATACTGAGGTTTGGCTGTAGATGACTTCCTTGGTTTCTACCATACATCGTGCCTGCAAGTCTGTCTATCCAACCATGTAACCAGCCTTGAATTCAAGGCTGCAGGGCTTTTTACCTGAGTGGGTATCACAGCTTTTAGCAGTGTGACACTGGGTGCACGGTCACTTTGGCCACTTGGTAGCGGAGCTCTGTGAGCTCCCTACGAGGGCCAGCCTGGCATTCCTGCGTGGTAGCACCGTCCCACAGGTGGACCGTGAGTGCTCAAGGGACGTGACACCCACATGTGTTTTCTCCAGTAAAGCAAAATCAGACTGTTATTGCATTGCTATTAGCGCTAAGAAAAAGTACAAAATGAAATAACTTATGGCTTGTAGAGCAGTCTAGTTGCAATTACCAAAACAATGTAAAGACATGTTACACCAAATAGAAAAGGAAATAAAAATCTGTTAGGTCAGAAGACTAGAACATACTTATTAGGTTAATTTTAGATTGCATAATTAACTGATTATAGCTGGGATATAATGACTGAAATCATAAGTTCAGTACTAATTCTCTGCCAAATAATAAAAACTATTTTCCGAGACACTGGTGCAGACGTTGATGTTTCTCTTGATGGCTTGAGGCAACACGGCGTATCATTTTAAGAAAATAATATATATTTGGAAATATATTTGTTTCACATAACAAAGGAGCATTGTGCTTCATGTTTGTGTTATACTTTCTTATAGTAAGAAGGCAATTATACCTGACACAAACAGCTATTTCGAACCAGATTCGTACTTTCCCCATGGGGTCCTTTGTGGGATTTTGACATCACAGCACGGTAAAAGCAGGTTCATGTATGCTTTCCAATTAATTGTGATAATAAGTTGCAAAGCCACAACACTTAATTTAGTACAATGAAATTGTGTTTTAGTGGTTTTGATAAGATTTTGAAACAGTAATAGACTATACACCTTTTTTTATTTATAACGGAACTGTTTATCGTGGCAGAATTTTATAGAAGCGGTAATTTTGCTAAAAATTGCACTGTCAACTCTTATCTCCAGGTGGGAAAACAAAAACGTTTGTATTGAACACATATTTCAGTGCGAAGTGATATGGGTATTTTAATTTGTAACCTTTCAAAGGAAGTAAATAACTTTTTTTTCCCTTTTTGCTTAATGATTTTTTCCCTTTCTGTTTAATGATTTTTTCCCCCTTCCTAATCAATCCGCTTTTCCCTTTGAAATCAATTTTACTCTATTTTTGGAGCTTATCAGTTGTAGGTGACAGCAGGCAATTTCCTATGGATTGGACAGGCATGAAGTAAAGTCTTTATCCTTCAAGTCAGATTGCAGGTGAGGGGAGAGGACGTACTCTGAAGAATTTGCACCTTTGCCTTGGGAAAGCTCCAATACTTGATGTTTGATTCTTCACTCACTCTTGTCCGTGCCACTTCTAAGCTGGAACAGAAATCTCTCCGCCAAAGCTTCTCTCCTGCAAGTGTTTCTTCCATAGCAGCGAACACCATGAGTTCAGATAGCTTCCCGACCATACTACCAGAAGCTTAGTACTTTGAATGAAAGCTTGGATCTTGCCATAGCTGGGAGCCAGATTCTTTGGAGAATATATTTCATATCACATATTTATATGAAATATGTATTCTGATAAGTAAGTTTGTTGATTTTCCAAGTTTTCATACTTAATCTATATGGTCATTGCACCAACTTTCAGGCACTTGTCTCTATTCGCTATGATAATGGTTATCCTAAATGGCTCGCTAAGGTAAAATAAATAAGGAAAAGGTCTGCTGGTCTTTTCACTGTACCTTATGCCGTGAGACAAACATATATATTTCACTTGGCTGTATTTTCTAAGTGCTCTTTTGGACAGGGTACAGGGCTAGACTTCAGAGCTGCTTGAACCAGTGGCAGAAAATCCCATTGGCTCCACCACAAAAAACAACTCAGCCCATGTGTTTTACTATTTTGAGAAATGTGATATACATTTGCAGGTTTCACAGTCAATCTTGGCAGTCAGACATTCTGAGCTTTGGACACCTAATGTTCAGCATCTTGTCAGAAAGTCTATAATAATTACATTTTAAAGGTTTTGATGAATTATAATCTGAAGAAAACAAGCTTTTTAAAAAGAGAGCTGGTAAACAATATATTATGCATCTTATATGGTAGAAATATTGTCTGTCATAAATGCTCCATTGATCTGATATGTTTTCAAAAGAAATTTCATACTCCGTGCAACCTCGTAGCTTTGCCACGTTTCCCAACTTAAACAGAAATAAATCAAATAGCTGTAGATAAACTAACTTGCATAAAAATCGATACTGTTAATGATTTAAATTTAGAATGACGTACCAGTCTTCCTTGATTCACGACAACGTTGTTATAAATGATGATAATATTTTTTAATCTGTTATATTGACCGTATTGAGTAATTTACATATTGGGTTAGTTACTGAGCTGTGTGGAAAGTTTGCTCTTGAAGTGGAAAGACAATAGAAAAGAAAGGGAAGTGTAATTCACTAAATTGCAAAGTAGCAGAACTTAGGAAGTGTCTTGTTAGCTTCATAGTTTTAGCTTTGTTATTTTTTCATATTCTAATGTCTTCTTTTTTTCCCCACACTTTTGTGCTCTGGGGTAATTTAGAAATAGCTAGTGATCTCATCGAGCCTGTCAGGTGGTATACTGAAGTAAATAGGGTCATTTAAGGCTTATCTTTAATATGCAATGTCATTATTTTTTTCTGTGGGTCAAATGGCCCACAAACTTGCAGATCTTAATATAATTTGAAGCAGGTTTAGTCCTGTCAGCCACTAGCTTAGATTTTGAATTGAACCTTAAAAATTAAAGGGCACGTTAGTCTTTAGAAAAACATTCCCCAAGTATTATATATAAATGGATAGCACTAATCCTGCCACTTTCTACTCTGTTTTCCTGCAGTACCTATTCCAAATCTATATTTCTCCCCCCCGCCCCCATTTTAACTGTTGTCTTTTCATTTGCCATTCCGCAATCAAAATCTGTATGTTGCTGAGAGCCCTTGGATCTGCTTTCCTGTACCTCTTGGAAGGCGCTCAGCATTTCTCAAGGTTAGGCTCAGTGTTAAAATCATCACAGTTGAGATTTGTTTCTAATTTTAGATGTGACACCATCTTTTGTGATATCATATGACCATGTTTGTGAGGAAGGTGTTAGGACAACAGTCGTATCTTCAGCCGTGTATTTAATATAAAAGCAACAAAGATGAGGAAATCTCGAGGACTTGATTTTGCTGGACTACGGTCTTCTCACTCTTGTGTAAATAAGAAAATATCAAGCAATCTAATAACTTTTTCAACTAAACTGTCATGATTTCCTTAAAATAGGGATTTCCTTAAAATAAGTGGAAAATTCATGTAATATTTATTAATATTTATCAAATATGGAAAACAAGGAAACAGCTGGCTTGATGCAAGGTTTACTGCTGATGCTCTTCTCAACAGCTCTAGTGGTGTATTTGTAGAGCTCGTGAAGGTGATCTCAGAGCTGAAGGCAATAATATGTTGTAATCGTGACCTAACCTAGTTCATTGCATACCTCTAACATTACCTCACAATGGTTATTTTAAGCTCTTCTTTTAATATAACCTAGTAATTTCTTTGCTATTTTTTGCTTAGTTGGTATAAGGCACCTGTAAACACCAGGGTTGAATGTCTTGGTATTATGACAGACTTCACTCCCTTTTGTTATTCTTACTTCTAGAAAGTTTGTTTTATCATGAAAACAGACTGAGTCACTCAGATGAGCTTTTTTTAAAAATTTGCCTGCTACTGTTACATCTTCTGTTTGAGTAGCTTAGCTTTCTACTGTTTGGCATAATGCTTGATGATATTTATCAATATTCAACTAATAAAGGAGGACTGGTGCCAGTCTTGCGGATGCTTACATGATGAATTTTGTGAGCTCAGTTCAGTCCTATGGGAGTGTAAACACAAGGCTGTAAGGTGCTTCAAAATAGTCTCCTATTGCTTCTGTAGCACCATCCGTATGCATTCTTCTTAAAGAATATGAAGCACACGCACACACACACCCTTCCCCATGGGAACACACTTTTGAAATGAAAATGTAAGGATTTCATAGATCCTTATCAGATTTAGCATGTAAGACTGTCAAGGCAGGACGCACATGACTGAAATGTATGTAGTCTGCACAGCATGATGCAAACTGAGAGGAAAGAGAGGAATGGTGAAAGGGTGGTAGCGAATTTGCAGACACTATCCTGCTGATAGTCAGACGATCTGCTGAATTGGCTAAATGAACAGTGTTACTGTATGCCAGGTTTATTTCCTTGCCTTGAGCATGTTTTAAGCCAGGCATAGGAAAGTATCCATAGAGAGCTGAAGAAATACAAAAAATTGGGACATCTCTTAATTTTATTTTTTTTTAAAATCAATCCTAGACATATTTGCAAGGCTTTGTTTTATGTTTGGCAAGCTCGTCCTGTTTGGTGACGTTGAACACATGCTTTTAAGTCATTGTCAGTCGGTCTCAGACTGATAGACAGTGTGGTTTTTCTCAAACTTGTTTTTTTCTGTGTTTGTTTTTCTAGCAGGCTTCCAAGCTGCATGGTAACTATCCCTCTTCTGCAACCACCTCCCCACTCCTCCTCCTTTTCTATTCAGGATGCAACTCTCTTTCTGTGCACTGTGGGAAAACAGTGTTTGCTCTTATGGAATAAAAAGCCTACCTATGTTTCATGTTGGCCAAAAATAGGGCTTTATACCTCTCTGTTTTCCATATAACAAAGGCTAAAACTGGCTCTGGAGAGATGATTACAAATGATGAATATTAAGCATACAAGCCTCATAGTATGTTGTCGGTGTCCTTACATCAGTTTTGACATGATGAGTCTTTATAATCAAAGGAAAATGATGCTTTTTGGATGCTTCCCCTTTCAGTTGTACAGTCCAGTGGTATTGCACCAACTTATAACATGAAAATGTTGACAACATCGTTGCCTCTGTTAGTTGAATAGGTGGCAAAACAGGAGAGGTCATTGGCTTTTAAAGAACTAGACATTTCCAGGAGGAAAGAGATAATGTTAGCAGCAACAAAACTTAAAACATGATGTGGGATGATTTCTGAATGCTATAACCACCATTGTCCTCTCCAAAAAAAATGGAATGAGATATGACAAAATTGGTTGTGTTTGATGTTTTCTTTGAATTTGAGTACTCAAAGGAAGAATTTCAGTAGTTGAGAAAACAATTTCTGCAGCATCTCTACAGAAGGAGGAAAGATGAAAGTATGCACGTACAATAAGAAAACAAGTGGTAACGCAACACATTCTGAATTGTATTTGAAGAAGAATGTTCAGGCTGTGAATAAGAATAAAGAAACTGCAGGGTACGCTGTCTATTAAAGGATCAAAGAGTAAGAGACTAGGTTGTGAAATATAGTGATAAATATAGGCAGAAGAAGATTAAAACAGAGAATTAGTGATCCGGAGCTTCTGGGAGGAGAGATTGTGGAGCACTCTTTGTAGAAATTATAGAAAGCAAATACGAGAGAGAAAACAGTAAAAGAGAGGGACATTTATTTATGCGCAAAAAGAATGGGAGACCTGATAAATGTTTGACGTGAGCTGTTCTTTGTGGAGTGCTTTGCATCTGCTTTTTGAGTTCAACATTCAGCAGAAATTATGGCAGTTAAAACCCTGTGAAATGAAGTCTGAATTAATGGGTTTGAAATAAATATGACTTGTGATGACTGTGGGGTGTTTTCTTAGCTGGTAGCTCAGTGGAAGAGGTTTTCTTGCAGAAGCAGGCAGGCAGCAAGACAGTGGTGGGTCTCCAAGCCCCTGGAAGAACAGGAAAGTAGCGGTGGCAACGGTAGTGCGATTACAATATGAAGCCACAACCTCTTCTTTTATCTGGTGGAGGGAGACACTTTATGTTCGTCATCACAACAACGAGGTCTCTTCCAACTAATGTTTTCAGCCTGGATGGAAACATCTTGGCTGTATGTATAATCTTCATACCGATTCAGATATGGAAGAAAAGAACAATATTGCCTGGTAATGTCAGTGGTTTTCTGAGCAATGGATCTCAATTCCTTGTATTGACCTAAGGAGGAGAATTTTAAGCTGGTGGAAGAACAGCCAGGTATTTGGAGGCTTCTTTACAAACAAGAGACTAGCATGGGTGGAACCTCAGAAGTGTTTTTTGTCTGAGATTTTAGTAAGTGAAGGACAGAGGAAATCAGCATTTTGGTATTTAATGAAAGGTGGAGTTAAAGGAGGAGAGCAGGAGAGACAGTCGTGTGTCTGCAATAACTGAAGAGAGACTAACGGCAAGAAAGGAAAGACGTAGGAAAAAATAGTCATCAGTTACTAATTTTCGCTTGGAAAACATCATCCTTTTTGATGGGAATAATAAATGCAGAAGGAAAGGATGGCATTCATAAACATGGGCCCCACAACAACACAAAGACTGTTCTTCTGTTCAGCTTAAAAATGAAAATCCTGCAGACACGTTTACGTGTATTTGCAAGTGAGGTTTCCCGACTCATTGGAAGGGTATAAAGAGCACTAGCTAGACCAATGTTGACTAGAGCAGAGGCAGTTTATCACGGTCAGTCATTGTTCAAATATCCTCATGCCAAAAATAGACCGAAAACTAACTGACCGTGCCAGGTCTGTGCTGGAGATGAAATAAAGGGAGCAGGTGTGTATGGCCACAGCTTCAGCTGAGTGCAGAAAAAAAAGTCCTTCAGTTGATCTCATTAATTCATCAACGTGCAACAGATTCAAAGACGGAAATGTTTGCCCAAAGCCATGCGGGTTTTTTTTTAGTTTTTTTTTTTTTTTTTAATGCAATATCTTGAGCTGAAGTGGACAATTTCTTTCTTTAACATCAAGCATTTAGTGTCTATGTGAGTTTCACTCCTTGCCACAGTGTTTCTAAGCTGTCTTGTTTCTTCTTGTGAATAGAAATATCTCTTAAGTTGTAAGCTTGGGAACCTAGAAAGAGACATAAGAAACTTTTTTTTTAGCCGTGTTTTTTTGCAAGTGGCAATGTTCTGGTTACAGAACTACATGAAATGTTCTGAAGAGAAGGACAAGTTAAGGGAACACAGGTAAAAACAGAATGCTTTTGAAATATGAAAGAAAGCACAGGCTTTTTGTGCTTGTCCAACTTTTGAGGAAAAACCAGCTACTCCTGTGGTTTGAGGAAATCACATGCAATTTTATTTTGGTAATAATCAGCTATCTGAAATAATGCAGGCTTTAAAAAGCATTGACAGTCACGAACAGTAATCAGAGCCTTGCCAGTTCCCTGTGGAAGGACGCAGATTACCATTTTCTAACTGACTGTGCGCTGTAGAATTAGTTTGGCAAAAATATTTTGGCCTAAAGAATGTGTATGTTCTCCTCTTCCATAATGTTTGAGCACCCTTAAAGCACTTCTCTAGTAGTGTGAAATATACTGCTGTTTCTTCCCCTTTGATAGATGGGGACCTGTAACACATTATTATTATGGTGTGTCTGATCACTGGAAATCTGCGATTGGTGACTTCAGCTCAAGAGTGCTAAAACCTGAGTGCCCTAACAACCAACTAGACCATCATTTCCTTTTTTAAACATTCATTAACTATATACCAGGTGAACTTTTAAGAAATATATGATAAATACCTAGATGTAAAAATTTTCACATGATCTTTTTCAGTGTTACCACAGGAAAAGTAGAAAATTATAAGAAAAAATCAAACAAAACAAGTCCACTAGGGCTTTGTATGTATCTGGTAGGTATTTCCTTTCTGTATGTGAATGAAATGCAAATTTCCTTATTGGTACTGCCAGACTAAGACTTCTGCAGGTCTCACTTTCTGCGAATGCTCCAGGTAGAGGGACGAACGTTACCTTGTCAAGTCTGTGAGTCAGAAATGGATTATTGGCTGCACGTGACAGTGAATGGCACAAGGCGTGCTCAGGGCGGTTTGCTCGGTTGTATGTGAAATCATGTAATGATGCTGTACTTTCCAAGAAGATAAGGATTCAATCCTCCGTCAGATCAGATAGGATGTGATCATATCTTGTGTCCAAAATGAAGAATTTGGAAACTGTATTACTAATTGTAATGATGGACAAAATTAGTTCTCTTCAAATCTGCATGTCAAGCAGAATAACTTGTAACAAGCCTTACTGTGTGTCATTTTTCTCTTGCGCAGATGATAAAAATAAATGTAAAGCTTATCAAGCGGGGTGGCCAAGTGATATGGATTGTTTATCAGCCTCTCCTGTGACGCCAGCAGAGTCAGGAACGTCCCCTTTGCCCTCTCTGTGCACAAATGGCATGCTCTGATTGCTGCCTCCTCTGGGACAGGAAAATTACACACTGGTGGGGGAGTTTTGCACATAAGCATTGAAAGATGTGGAGGAAACAGAGTCTTTTAGCTAGGCTAAGTCTTAACGTAGTAGTCTTAACTTTTTATGAACAGTAAAGGCATCAGCCGAAGTCTTGTGGAAATTACTTAACCCAGTATTCCATTTTCTGCATCATCAGAAAATGCGGAGTTCATACTGTATAGAAACTAATTGAATAATACTGTTCTCCTTTTCAAAGGAGACCTTAATTGTTTATTTAACTAATGCAATTTAGATCTATACCATTATGACCACAAATTGTTAGAAACTTGATGTTTTAAAAAAACTGTGTTTTTGGAGTTCTAAGACTTCTCCCCCTCCCTCCGCCTTAGTGTTCAAAATACATCTGCTGTTGACTTTGTGCGTATCTTTAAATGATGCTGGGTAGTTTGTTTGAGTAGTCAATTATGTTGATTATATATATCGGCTTGGCCGTATAGATTTTCTGTGATTTATCAATCTCTTCAAAATGCAAGTGCTCTTGAATCCCTGTCACGCCACTGGTGGAGTTATGAGGTAGTATAGCACTGTCAGGAGTACTTTGAACTCCTGTCACTGTGCTTGTGGCTTGATGAGGCAGAGGACCTGGTGACAATAAAAAGTTCTTGCTTTTCTTGCTTGCGTTTTTGGGGTCCTGCTCTTGTTGCTTGTGTTTTTTGAGGTGCATTGGAAAACTGATTTGTTTTCCTTTAGAAATAATGTAAATGTACGAATGCATGTAAAACTCTGCCACACTGGACAAGGACAGGAGAGGAGCAGGAGCACAGTGGGAACTTCTTAACATGGTGTTGCCAGTGAAGCCCCTGCATCCCATCCAGGCAAATATTGTTCTACTGATCAGCAGTGCAGCGGCGCTAAGACTGCGGCAGCAGCTTGTTTGATTTAGATGCTCCATAAATGTGTTGTTTAGTACACATGGTCTTATTTAGGACATGGTCTTACTTAGGACACATGTCCTAAGTAAAAGCATTTGTGCTGGAGAAATGGCAGTCCTCGGATTCATACACTGCCTAGAAACACAGTATTTCCCAATGGCACTTGAGAGTAAACAGCTGAAGGCGTTACCGTGATCATTCAGTCCAGCCCTCCACAGCTGCATGTCACTCCGAAGGGAATATGTAGCCATTAAGGGTCTTCTGACCATCTCTATACCTTCTTTCCCTCCTCCCACCACAACAGTACACGCACACGCCCTTAGCATCCTGTGACAGGCTGACGGTCTTTGGATCAGAAGACGAAGTATCACAAAACAGCTGAATGCCAGAAAAAGAGAGAAATGAAAGCAGTTACCAAACGTTGGTTGCTGGTGTCTGCAGTGCTCAATAACTTGGCAAAAATATGAGATGGGAGCCGCAGTACTGCAAAAGACTGACTGATGAAATATTTCTGTTGGCAACCATCCTAGTGTATTTCCAGCCTGAAATTCTTGTTGGTAGGTATGCCTTGGAGATTTCCCCTTGCAAATATAGTTAGTTGCTCAACTTCTCGACTCATTCATTTTCTGATGGTTCCCAGAATAGCATACTGCCTCTCTGAATCGCTGGAGGCTTTCTGCTGCATCTGAGAGGACACTAAATGAACAAAAGTAAATGTAGTGATTTAGGTCCCAAGTCAATAAAATACTCAATCGTCACGTGTTTTAAGCTAGACACTTGCGTATGTACCTTCCGGCTTTATTTTTTTTTGTTTATATCGATGTATGTAGACTTTAGTATTTCAACTGTGGTATGCGCCACCAGTAGCTGAAAGTGCATTGTGTATCTGTTTATATTTTTATGCACACACGTGCGAGGCATATGTATAAGTTCTCTAAGAGAAACACACTTTGTATGACTGTAAATAGTGATCGGAAGAGAATGCTATGATTAGATAGCTAACAGTAGCATTTTCTTTGAAGTTGTCTAAATAAAACCAGCTCTGCTGTGTTACTTCAAGTAAATTACTCCTTAAATATAAGGTTGTCACATTTGTGTATAGCCTGAAAAAGGAGAAATGCATTTGTTTAGAATGATAAGCAAATTAATATTGTAAAGCACAAGGATGCTACTTTTGGAAGCATTCTTCCTAGCAATTAAAAAGAAAAAATAAAGCTTGACCAAACGTAAGCCTGTTTCATCACGCCGGTGATTTACTTATGTGTGGGGGTTTCAGCCTTATTATTACAGCACATCTATTTTTAGTTAAGGCAGTGCCCAATTTTGCTGCACTCCTTTATCAGCTAACACAAACCCAAACTCATAGCTTTAGTTATCTTCCTTTGTCTTTTGAGGTGTAGAGAGCTTCCTTAGTCGTGGCAAACAAACCATTTGCAAACCGCATGTGCACTTTTTAGTTGTCCAAGTTTTCTGTCTCCACCTTTTTAGCTTTTCTTTTTCACTGGAATTCTGGCAGAGGTGAGGAGAGGAGATGGAGAATACAATTAAGGTTTAAGATAATCTAGGTTGTGATTTATTTATTCATTCCTGTGGGCATAGTCCATGAGTGATACCTGCTACCTTGAACAGTCCAGCTTTTGTCGCAGGTTACTTTTAGCCAAAACTGTCACTTAGCCTGTGTACAGCTTTATTTTGTGGGCTGCTGAAAATGCACACAATTGTTCAGACTAATGATAACACTTTAATTGCATTAATTTCAGATTTAAAATAAAAAAATCTATCCCAAACATCAGGGAAATATTCTTAGCCGTTTATTTCATTGGCAACTGCTTTAACAAGCAGGGGAAGGGGCTGGAAGTGAAGTGCAATCATAACACGCGTAGGCCAGTCCATCCATGACTGATGACTTACGTGAGACCCGACTTGTGATGGTGTAGAACCTCTGATTTGTTGACTGAAATGTTTTGTTTTCCTGCCATTATCACCTATCCTGCCATCCTGTTCTCTCGGCTACCAATCGACAGAATATGAAGTGCGTAGACGACTGCCATAGAGCTGTGCTATTTTTAGAACAGGCCCCGAGCCCAAGTTTGATCCTATTTTTTGACCACTCAGAAGCTTAAGCTCATCTAAAATAGTCTGTCATCTCTGCTTGTTTCATTGGGATTCCAGCATTTGCGAATTACTTTTCATTTATTAATTCATTTTTGGACTGCCCTTTCACAGCAGCTCTTCGGATTGAAATGACTATAAGAGGTTTCCCCTCCCAGACTCTTTGCAAGATATAAATATACCTGATTAGAGTTGATGAGAATGGGAGTGTTGTCTGAACACGGATTCAATGTACGTTCTTCCTGGTTCCCCATGCTTTCAATGCAAATTATCAGTTCTGACCTGTGCATTTTTCCAGCCATCGCATAGTGGTTTGAGACTCACAACAATTTGGCAGTTCTTTTGTGAACAGTTCTCCTTCCAGAAAACTGTGGGGCTTGGGGCCAGCCTTGCCCCTTTTTCTTCGAGAGGCTGAGCACTTGCCTCTGGCTGCCAAGAGCCAGAGATGGGGCAGGTGAGGGACGCGTGGAAGCAGCAGCTGCAGCTGTCCACATCTGCCTGCTGAGTGGTGACTTTGCTGGGCACTTGCTGTACCCTCCCTCCCCGTTTGTTTCATCCTTTCCACGCAGCAGACTGCCTAGCAAATCAAAGGTTGCCTGATTTGGATAACTGAGCTTGAATTACAGATAAAAGCCTTCTTGGGGCTGATTCTGACCTTAGGAGTCCCAGTTAGATACCTGTATTTACAAAAGTCAAGTTTGTGATGCATTTGGGCAGTATCATAGTATATGATACTTTTCAGGTGCAGTAAGTAGCTGCATTAAGATTTTCAAGGTGGTTTACTTAGCTAAAGAGAGAGGTTACATTTAGTTGAAATGTGTCGTCATTTTCCTTTCAGAATTATGAAACCTTGCTTTCAATTGTATTCTGATTTATTTTCTCTTTTTCAGCTTATAAATTTCTTGCTTGCACAAGAAGAATTAAGATCATATTGCTCTTTGGAAGAAATCCTGATTGTGCTGAAGTCAGGCAAAACTGAAGTCAGGCAAAACAATTACAGTTCACCCACTGAAGTCACAGTTTTATCCTTTTAGCATGGCTCCAAACGCTCCCAAGCTGGTGTATCGATAACATTTTGGTTTGCAGATCTGTTCCTTATCAGAGTTCAAGGCAAGGAAGAAAGTTAGATGAAAACTAGATCCGGGTTCACTGAAACATTTTGAAAACACCAGGAGAGGACCAAGACTGAACTTTGCTGCTGTCCTGATCCAGCTAACCAGGAGGGTTTTGTGTGGTTTCGTAACAACATTATCGACCAGTATGAGATATGACCTTTTCATAGCACAGTAGCAGTCAATTTGTTACTGCTCTCAGAGGCGTGTTTGCGCATGTTACGCTGTTTCTCTATGCGTTTGAATGCTCTCAAGTTCAGGGGTGGAGGAGCTGGGAGAGGAAGGAGATCGGTAGGGCAGTGGCAGAGACTGGCATGTGCCCGCCACCCAATGCGTGGCCTGGCATCTCAGGCCCGTTCCTTGGCCCACGCATTAAAGCGGGACCTTTTTAGTGCTTTACGTAAATTATTTTTTCTTGGCTAAGCTTCCAATGGCTTGTAGTGGCAGTTCTCTAACTATATAAATGGATTGATGTTTAAGAAAACCTCTCACTTGCTTCAAAATTTAACAGAGATATTGTTGTCCCAATCCACATAGGGAGCTTTATAGTGTGGTTGTAGCATGTTACGTGAAAGTCACCTCATTCCTCCATGAATCCAAGCCTGGATTTAGAAAGGCTACTTTTGAGATTTAATTCTTTGACTTAAAAGGGCACCTTTGGATAGTAAAACAGTGCAAACACATTTAGGCGTTGTTTTTTCACAAAAAAGTATTTTTTTTCAAGATGTTTAGGGTGCACTCCATTGTCCTACTTTTGTAAAAATTATAAACCTAGGAAAATAAACTTATTTTGGATTAAAAAAGAAAAGAACACACCTCTGCTTTTCAGGACAGGATGATTTAAAAGAAGAAAATTATTTCTGATGGAGGAAAAATTATTCTATTTAGTTCTTATTATTCCTATCAGTTAAGCAGTAATTCATACTAGTTCTTAGTAGCTTCGAAGGTAATCCCATGATCACCAGGTCTGACCTGTGTAACTTGGCGTCCTACAACAAAACCTTCCTGAAGTATGTGCTGTAGAAGTGTTAGAGCTCTCTTTCCAGAGATACGGCTGCTGCGGAGGTAAAGCTAATTTCACAGAATCACAGAATAGTCAGGGTTGGAAGGGACCTCTGGAGATCATCTAGTCCAACCCCCAGTGGTTAAAACATTTTTAAAATGCGTGCCTACTTCTGGCTTATATTTTCTAATCAATGGATTTTTCTTAAAGCCTTGTTTCTTAAAATAGAGAGCATTTTATGGCCCCACTGGACATCTTGTTCTGTGTATATACAGACAGTACCAAGCCACCCTGAATTTCTTCTGTAAGCTTAGTATCTCAGTTTTTTTTGAGTTTTCAATTTCCAACGGTTTTCCAAACTTATTTTGTTCTTGTGGCATGTCTACCCATCCCCAGTTTTTCAGCATTCTTTTTAAGGTATCTGTACTGGAACAAGTTGCAGTATCCCAAGGATATTCTCTTTGGTATATGCATATTACCTCACTACTGTTACTCAATATAACCTTGTTTATATATCCAAGGATTTTATTAGCCTTTTTGGTCCCGGTGTAATCCTAGGAGGTCATATTTAGTTGGCCGTCTTCTGCTGTGATCCCAAATCCTTTGCATAGCCATTGGTTTTCACAATGCAGTCCTTCAGACAGCAAGCGTGGCCTACATTTCTTGGCTTAAATCCAAAAAACCACTTAAACCCAGGCGTATATTACAAGCTAGAGATGGTGTTTCTCTTGGTTCTCCAGCCATAGGGACTTAGAATTCTGTCGTCCAGGAACTCTCAGTGTCCAGGTTGGTTGCTCTGACCTGCTAGGCTACCCAGCATCAGGAAATCTTGTGCAGAACACTGTCTGGCGGTACAGATTACCTGCTCACTAGGTGTGCAGCAAGCTTGAAATGCCTCAAGTACGCTCGACGTACTGCAGGCTGCTACAGCTTACGTATTGCAAGCTGCTATGGGTTATGTGCTCTGGGGTTGCTTTGTGTATGTCCATCCATGTGTGTCTAGTCCAGCGAGACGTGGCAGACGCAGTGCACACACATAGGACTAGCGTCTCCCTTGGAAAGCTGGGCATCAACGTGGAAGACCTGGCAAATCTCATACTGCTCGTATCTCTGCTTGCCTCATTCACGGCATAAAAGGGGCAAAGAGCTTTGCTTGTCTGAGGCATTTAAATATTTGTCAATATCTGAGGTTGCTTTTGGCGACATGGCTTGTATTGTTTGTATGCGATTTACCTCTGCCTTGCTGCAAAATATGGAGATTTTAGTTCCAACCTGATAAATAACTGTGTGAGCAGAATAATTGAATCATGTATTCCTAACCTAAATATTATTTTTTTTTTTATAACTCT
The DNA here is from genome assembly GCF_965231255.1 of Vanellus vanellus. Lineage (NCBI taxonomy): Eukaryota > Metazoa > Chordata > Aves > Charadriiformes > Charadriidae > Vanellus > Vanellus vanellus. Next base: position 34,608,333 of record NC_138906.1, read on the forward strand.
CTGTGTTTGTTTTTTACTCTTTTAAATTATTTGAGCTTTGTAATTCAGGAAAGTGCCCTTGAATTTATGAAACCCTTAAGCATATGCTTAACTTCAGCCTTGTGCTTATAATCAAGCGCGTGTGGTTGAGGTGTTGTCCTGAATCTAGGACTTAATTTCTAATAGACTTCTTTATGTGAATGGAAAGGCATATTTTAAGAAGAGAAAGAAGTGATAAGTCATCAACTAGTTCCAAAACCCCTCAGCTAATTTGCATGAGAAAGCTGAGAAAGCTGTCTGTATTGTTGTATGAGAGATGGCAGAGACCCATACATTTATCTAGCCTAACGCTCCTTATCCTCAAAACTTTGTAAAGTTTTATTCTCCCATTGTCTGTCACAAAATCCCCTAAAGCTACAGATATGTCTCTTTGTCCCAGAAAATTCCTTTGAAGCTTGAATTGAGCTTAAGCACATATAGAATCGCATTTTTGTCCTCACTTGAAAAACGCCCATCCCGTGGGTTCACGGCACTCCAGAGGAAAAGGAACATGTATTACTGAAGAGGCAACGCCAAAGGCTTGCTACACAGCAGACTAATCAGAGACATTCCTGCACTACATCTTTCCAAGCAGAGCACGTGGATTAAGTTATTCATTTTTCCTGCCCCAGGGGTTTGGAATACCATCCCTTAGTTCCAGGAGGGAGCAGAACCAGACCACTTGAGTATCTCCCCGGATTTCTTTCTACTCTCAAACCATCTGCTTCTCTGTGGTAATAGTCTTCTGCTGTTCGTTAGCCTAGTTAATCCTCTAGCATAAACTGTAGTAATTTATGCCAGAGGTTTGGGTTTCACATGGTACTAATGGTATCTAATGAACTGTGGCTACAGAAACATCTGTTCTATACAATAGTTATTTTTTTTATATTTTTTTAATCCTAGTGATTAGATAGATACAAAAAATAGTTAAGAGCTCTTTAGGCTGCAGAGATTAGAACTCAAAACTTGAGTACTGAAATAGGCCAGATTTAATATTACCCATGCAACTTTAATTTAGCTCTTGCTTGTTTATGCAGTGTTGGATATTGATGCATGTTATTATTTTCATGCATTTACACAGAATACTTGCCAAATGAAAAAGGGGATGAAGGAAGGTTGAATGGGACACCTCTAAGACTGTGGTATCCTCATTTGAGTGCGCAACTAGAAGCTAGAGAACATCTCTTTATTCCATTTTGTCTGTAATATTTATATGACACAATTGAGCAATATGGCAGAAGACTCTATGCAAGAATTCATTTACAAGTAAGAAAACTGCAAAAGTTGAAAATAAGCTATTAATATTAATGAAAGCTATGTTCCAGAATAACATGAGTGAGAAATGGGATATGCTAACAACAAACAGTAATATACCATTTGTACTTAACGAGGAAAGTAAGAAAAGTGCTACTTAATTATAGTGTTGCAGAGTTAATAATGCAGTAGAAATCTTAGCTCTTTCTGATTTCAGTGCTTAATTTCTCAGTCTTAATGTTGCAGTAATGCAGTTTCCAGATTTAATTTCCTTATATTTATTTGTTTTTAGCAACTCAGGAGGCAAATAAGAGAAACACATTGTGAAACCCCTGTAATGAGATCTTAGTGCTATGAACATGCCTTACATTTTCTATAAAGTTGCTGATCGCATTTAGTGTCACCTCAGCAGCACTAAATCATTTCAACAATGTACTCTTACCTTCAGTGTCATTAAAGTTCTCCAAGTTTAGGAAATGCATTTGAAAAAACAGAACAAAACCCCTCGTGTTCCTGTATGAAAATGTCACCTTATAACATCCATAGCTTTAAAAATAAAAACCAGATTTTCTTCAGGCATGAACCCTTTATCCTTTCCCTGTGGGACTCTAAAGGAACTATTTAAACTCATGTGATTGTGCAGTTAAAGGCTGGGCTGACTCAGCAAAGGGTTTAACTACGTGTTTAAAGTCTATTGCGATCAATAGAATGTGAGCATGTGCTTAAATAATATGTTGAAAAGGGATGGATTTACACACGTGTTTTAAAGCTAAGCATGTATCAAAGAAGGCCCATAATACGTCGAAGCAAGTCGGAAGAATTCAGGCTGTAAAAGCCCTACCTTTGGCGTGGCTGACTTCATAAGTAAAATATTTTGATATAATTTTTATATATAATCTAAAATATAAAGCATAATGCTGTAGTTATTATGGTCTGTTAATTAGCTAACATAGGATAGTTGATGTGTCTGTCCACTTAAAATACATGTGCCAAAATTAAGAACGCTTGCAGCTAAATATCTGAATGTACATTTTTTGCTCTTGAAAATAGTTTGCTTTTATTTAGTTACTGAAGTATTTGAAGTCAGTTAGAGCTGGGAATGCTATCTTTAAAAATGCAGCTGCACATATAAGAAGTTATAAACATGTATGGGTACCTAATACCATGATCCCACAGTCCAGCATTTTCCGTGTTCTGACCTGTTTTTAACTTATTCCTCCAGTGTTTCCCTGTAATACGAGACTTGAGGCGCTGAGGTCATGTTCTGGTTGGCGCGAGGGCATAAGCAATTCTACTTTTTTATTTACTTCTGTCTATAAAAAGCTTTTTCCTGAATTAGAGATTTCTGTTTCTCCTGGTGATGCCCCTTGCGCTCGTGTTAAACATCTTCTGCCCTGTACCATCAAAGTGCCGCGTATTTCCCATGAAACATTTGGGTATTTTTATTTTCAAGGGAAGAATGTTCACAATACCAAATCGTCAGCTGATGGTATGTGTGATGTTCATCCCCTGTCTCGCACCTGTACCACCCTACCTGTCACTGTGCTGCCACTGCCCACGTCTGTGCCCCTTTGCAGAGCTGGGTGCATGCTGTCTGCAGAGCTTTGCCGCTGCCCCAGGAAGAGTGCTCCTGGGGAAAACTGGGGGTAGGGAAGAAAGAAGGCAAGGAGATGGGACTCTCGAGCAGCGATAGGTGCTAACTTGAGGATCCCATAGGGAAACCCCCTTGTCAGCATCTTCAGTCTTTGTCTGTCCGTGGGACGGATCCTGACTCTCAGCAGGACCAGGTCATTTGGCTCATGGAGGAAGCAAAGGTTTGTGATGATGGAGGAGATTTGAGCCGTGGACCTCCCAGGTGCCATCAAGTATCCAAACACCACAGGAGGGTTACAGCACTTTGTGATTGTGAAATATTTTTTTTGGTAAGACAATTGTGAGAAGTTAAAAAAAAAATACTACCCTTGGCTACAATCTGTTGTTTTAGTTGAAGAGAAGACAGATGATCCATTGCCAAAGGGCAGAACTGAGCCTCAAGTACTGGGTAGATTCCTTAGTCTTCCCTAGCAAAAGGTGCTGGAGGTAGTTGAGAATTCAGTGGATTTCTGGAAAGCTCTGAGACAACCTCTGTATAGGATTACCTCTGTATAGTATATTGATTACAGTGAGGAATCACATCCCTGTGGCCATTGTTGCTCCCCTAGAGCAGGGACATGGAAGTGGACGCGTAATTTTGGTAGGTGGGTGGTCAAGCTGCTGTATCATATACGTAGGTAGTGACAGGCTTTGGTCACCTGTGTAACAAGTGCGACAGGGCTGAGCAGGACCCAGAGTACCATCTGTAACAGCGAAGTGATGCTTATCTACGTGTAGGTAATATTAATCAGCAAACAAGATACACAACTTCTGAAATATCATTATGAAAAATAAACTTCACATAGCTCGTGTGAAACCTGCCAAGACGCAGAGGAGCGTGGTGCTCTTGTCTGATACGCTGTCAAACACTGCTCTTCTCAAACCACATCATCTTGTATGACTGAGAAAGATGCCGTGCAAATTGCCTAATGCTTCTAAAAATAAGCGTGAGCTGCTCAGCCCCTCTCCAAATTTTAGCAAGTCAACCGAACAGCGCATAGTCGGTAAGCGTGTCTAACACGCTGTGCCACAACTGGTGACTTACTATAAGAATTATATCAAGCGTGCTAAATACGGAAAGGCTGCTTATAGCTGCTCGCACAAAACCCGGTCCCTCATTAACATCTGCCCCCACCTTCTGCTCCCCCCGCCGCCCTCCCCGAGCCCTGCGTTAGCTTCAGAAATGGCCTCTCCCGAGGAGGCTGTGGGTCCCGCAGGCAGCAGCCAGGCTCCCCCCCCCCCTCCCCCCCCTCGCCAAAGCCAACTGCGGCGTAGCCAGAGAAACGGGCAGCAAAAAATAGACCGGCAGGATGGCCGCGCGTGGGCGAGGCAGAAACCACATCGCCAGCAAAAACCTCCCGCCGTTATTTTAGGACCGATAACAGTCGGCCCTGGCGTTTCGCTGGGCTTCTCACAAGATACTCCCCGGGGGAGGGCGAGGAGAGCGTCTGTCCCGCTCCCTGCCTTGCCTTCCGCCCTTCCCTGGCTTCTCCCCGCCGAAACGGGCCGGGCAAGGCCGAAGGGGTTAATCGCGCTCGAGGATGAGGACGGCCGGGCGGGTTTGAAAGGCAGAGACTGGACAGCTGTGTTTGCTGTGGTATTTTTAAACGCATTAATGCAGGCTCCGATCACCCGGCCATGCTTGACCTATTTTTGGCTCAGGCCGGCCATTGTTCTATTTCTGCCTGCCGCTGGGCCACGCGGGTGTCGATTCAAATGCAAATGAGTTATCGCTGCCGCTGCTCCCGCCAACTTCGCCCGGCCGGCCGCCCCACAGCCTGGCTGGGAGAGGAGCGGGGCGCGGGGACACCAACACTGGTCCCGGCTGGGGTAACTCAAACTCAACCCTCGGGGGCTCCCAGTCCCTGGAAAAGGGGGGCTTACACGGTTTGATGGTTTTTAAGAGACTGTGTTCCCCCCCCCTCCTCGCCCCTCACCCTCCCTACCCTGCCAGAAAGCCCCGAAGCGCGGAGATATTTCTTCATTTCTTCTTCCACCTGCCGTTGGCTGCCCGAACGCAACTGCTCCAACTCGGCGGCACGCAGCCCCCCGCACGCTGACGGCTCCCTGCCAGCAGGCGGGGGCTGCCCAGAGGGGATTTGGGGGATTTTTTTTTTTTTTTTTTTTTTCCCCGCCTCTCCCGATAGATGCTCGTGCAAACACTTAAACGTTGCTAATTGCCACCACGTTATTCTCTTAGAACCCTCGCTGGAGGAGGTAGGACCGCAGAGGGTCGTGCCCGACGCCCCTGTGCGAGAGTGCAGTGATGAATCTCTCATGTAGCTGAAGTGCAGACTGGTCGGAATATGCTGCAGACAATTTACGAGAGTGAATCGTGTTTTTCCTCAGATGGGGTTTCTGGACGTGAACAGCTCTTGGCTCAGCAAAGAATGCACAGCATGATCAGCTCAGGTAAGAGACAGCTCCCTACCTTGGACTTCAGTGGCTGACTGGGAAAATACAGCCCGGCGCGACAAGAAAACACCCCTCCTTTAAAGAAGTGGCTTTATTTTTGTGGGCTTTATGTAAGTTGCTGCTAAATAATTACCCCTACGATAGTATGTTAGAGAGCAGCTGCTGCTTTTGCGGGGAAATTGTCTCCTTCAGTCTGCTGCTTTCCAGCCAGAGCAAAACACTCACAACCGAAATCTAGTTTGGGATTCCGTGTTTGTTTTGTTGTGTGGTTGCAAAATGGGGCTCGTGGTACAGGCTTATTCACAGAGGGAGGCTTCCTCCAACAGCCCTTGTCAGGAGGCTGCAGTTAGAGCCCCTCATAGGCAATTCTGGGCGTATGTCTGTTGTAAACAGGAGTTGGTCTCTCTGTGAGTTTCCTTTTCTCCAGTTTGCATACAAAGGGGGTTTAATACTAATCCCTTTCTCTTTTCAGTACAGTGTTACTTTAAAATGCCTTTAATATGCATGGCTTATTTTGTTACTTTAAAAATATTTGAGAACTTGGCAATGGTAGTCATATGTAATGACTCACTGAGATGTAAATTGGATAGTTTTTTTAATGAAGGCATTTCAAAGCTGCTGTGAAAGAACAGCGGATGTTTCCTCATGTATTTGAAGCTACCCTTGTATTTTATTATCTAGTTTCTTTGCTAGCTGTGTTTGAGACCTGCAAGTGATGTTACTGAGGATGAATTAAGTTGGAAGAATTGTTGCCATTCAGATAAAATTTCAATTAAGACAGGCTAAAAATGGAAAAACATCAGGTTACTCTTGCTTCTTAAGCTGTCTGAATTCCAGTTCTGTTCTTATTGGGCTGTAGCTCTGTCTTTTGAGGCACAATGTTATATCTTTTATATCTTTTTAATCCTAGGGTTTTGACTTTGTTTTTCATAAAGTTGGTTCTATAAAGGACCTATGCATAGAATGCAGGGTGAATTGTTTACATGTACTTTAGTCTTAGTTTACCTCCCTCTTTCTCCTTTCCCCTTTCCCCTTTCCCCTTTCCCCTTTCCCCTTTCCCCTTTCCCCTTTCCCCTTCTCCTTTTTTCTCCTTTTCCTTTTCCTTTTCCTTTTCCTTTTCCTTTTCCTTTTCCTTTTCCTTTTCCTTTTCCTTTTCCTTTTCCTTTTCCTTTTCCTTTTCCTTTTCCTTTTCCTTTTCCTTTTCCTTTTCCTTTTCCTTTTCCCCCTTTTTTTTCCACAAAACTTGGAAGTGCTTCTCAGTTTTTAAGATTAATTATGTGTGTAGACCACAGCTCTCTTCACATATTGCCTGTTTTGGTACACCTGTTGAGCCCATGTTTGTTTGTTTTAAAAAAACTGTTTCTTTTCCTGCTTTATAGAAAAAGAACTTAAAGCCTTACTTGTGTTTCTTTCTTAAAAAACTGAGAATCCCTAATGGGGATGGAGACTTCCAACTGTTAATATTTAAGACTGGCAATTTTTCTGTTCCTTTATAAATCTGCTGGGTTAGTTTGTTTCTTTTTGGGTCTCTCAAAGAATTTACTGCTACTCTAACTTCTTAAAAGAGATATTCATCACATATTACAGTTCCTTTGTCAAGGACAGAAATCAGGTGAAACACTTGCTAACGAATATGAATAGCAAAGCTCTAGCACAGACAGTGGGTAGAAGCAGAAGTTCCTCTGAAAATGTTATAGTTCTGCAAAGCCATACACAGTGTCAACCTCTTTTTCAAGAATTACTGCTTTTCTTTGGTTTTCCTGAACAGCTCAGCAGGAGTCCAGTGCTTTTCTGTTGGTCAAGGAGATAAGACTGACTGCTTCCCCTCCCTCCTGTTGCTTTTTTTTAATACTATGTCAAGTTAAAGTTAGATGTACACAAGTGAAAATCTGGTTTTTTAGCTCACTGTGCTACCTTGTAACTGCCAACTAATGTTGCTTTAATAATTGGACTTTTCTCATTTGAAACACAAGGCAGGCAGGTAATTTTCTGTGAATTTATAGCTCTGCTTTTCTTCACTGGAGACCAGAATATCACGTAACAGTTGATTTTTATCTGATATTACATTAGGCCTATATAACATATACAATTTCCCCTGTAGTACCAACTAGAATAGACGGGGTTTTTAGATTTTTAAACAGACCCAAAACCTTAGTCAAGACTATTACCCAGTTAAAAGATGTTTAAATATATATTCAGTAGAACACAAAACATTCCTCGCTGTTTCTGTTCGTCTTTAAAACATACAACTATACTGCAAGTAGTTGACTTTGTACATAGTCTGCAGTTTAATTCACATCACATGAAACCACAAAGCCTGGTGCTGCTGTCCATTACCTGCAGTTCCCTCAAGTTCAGGGTCTTGCAGGATCAGGCCTGGTGACTCTTCAGGTATTGTCTCCCTCTGTGCTGCATACAGGGGAGAAAGAAATAGCCAGGGTATGACGATGTGCTCTAGTGTTTGGAGTAGCTACAATCAGTCATTTGAATTTTGCTTATCGCAGCGCCCTTACTTTAAAGTTTTTTTCACTTACATGTATGTGACTTTTGCTCAGGTTAAAAGGTTGTATGTATTTAAGAAGATCCCTGAACATTTAGTCTGCACCCTCGATATTCTTGAAGTCTTAGAAGCAAGCATAACTTAAACACTCCATGGATTTTTTGGTTTGCTAGTTTCCAGATGCAATGGGCATGTATTATGCAAGTCTGATTTTAAACTGGGCTGGCGCCATCCCCAAAGAGGATGGATTCAATGGCCAGTGGATACATATTTGCAAAACAAACTGTCTAAGGAATTTCTGACAATAGCAGGGATAGGAAATACTTGTGTCATGTGAAGCAGTTCTTCTGGTATTCCCTCAATTACTGCTTTGCCTGTCTGTCTCCATCCCTGCTTGCAAATCAGACTATGAATGAGATGATCTGGATAGGTACCAATCAAAAGTCTAATTATGAATGGAGCAATCTAGATCGGCACTGACTCAAGAAGCTGTGTAATTTGCAGACACCTACACCTCACTGCAGAGAGCAGTTTCAGCTATCTTGAGAAGAGTGAACTAGATTCTCCCATATGGTACTGTTGCTCTAAAATGCAGCAGTAAGTGCTGTGCATCCTTATTTAAGATAATGATGATGTTGCATTCTTATTTGATACCATAATTATTTTAGCTTCATGATTTACAAAATAGATCTGGAGTCTAAAGCCTCTTATTTAGTTGGAAGTCCTATTTAACTCTGCTGTTGCTTTTATTTTACCCCAAAAATCTCAACTTCCACGTGCGTGTAATGCCACAGTGGACTCCAGCATTCAGGCTGACTCTTCGCAGAATAAACTGTTAAGTCCTTGAAAAAAAGCATGTGGTGCAGCGCAGTCCGTAGCAAGAACACTCACTAAAATTTAGTCAATAAATAACTAATGCAGGGCTACGTTACTCAAATAGATGTCAGTTGTGTGAAGGAGAAGAGAGAACCTACCCAGCCGTGGTATCTATAGGTGTGGGTCTTTAAGAAGTAACGCCAAGTTCATTAACTTCTGGTGATTTAATATACTGTGCTGTATTTCAAAAGGGTAAGGTTGCTACATTTACTTCACCGGCCATATTTTGACGTACACCCTTGCACTGGCCTGCCTAAATGATGCCTTTATTATTGGCTTTTATTGGATAAGGCATCTTCTGCTTCCTGCCCGAAGCTGTTGTGTTAAAAAATCAAGAGTTCAAGGAGATCTTGAGCTTAAAGCCTTGGCTCGTCACCGGGTTGACAGGTGACCTGAGCAAGTTACGCAATCCTGCTTACGTCAGCGAACCCTTCTGTAAAATACGGAAAATGATACCTGTCAGGCTCAGGAGTCTATAGAGCAAAACTATTCTAAAGGAAATATATAGTGATTCAGAATGATTAATTTGATTGACTTCATCTACCTACAGGCTTGCAAAACACCTGCAATTTCACAAATGTAGTAAGTGAATATAGTCACGGTATTTTGTTCTCTGCACCAGTCAGGAAATTCAAGCTGTGTCACTTGAATATAAATGACAGAATCAATGCTACACGCATCGTGTTGTACGTGGGTTGACAGGTTCTCCTGAGCGATCTTCCCCCAGTAAACCCCGATGTACAAAATTTATCTCATATGGTGTATCTATTGTGTGGCCGCATGACCACGTATACACGTTTGTACACCTGCATTTATTTTGCCTTCAGGGAAAATTCTTTGGTGTTTGCTCTCCTGTTTTTTTTTCTGGCCAAACAAAACTTTCACCTGCTCAACTGTTCCTGTGGAGAGATTGCGGAAAGCAAGTTCGTTTAAAGGTTTTCTCTGTTATTCATGAAAAAGTTGACATATTTGCATATCTGAATCAGGTAACGTAAACTTCTTACCACATATGCAACATTTTGTATCTGTATCTCAAGCGCTAACTCTTCAGAGAGAGCGAGAATAGATATGCTGAGCTTTTACTTTGTGATTCTCTTCAGAGTAATGAGAAAAAGTAGTGTGAAAATTCAGTTCAGGGAAGTTCTGGAAAACAGCCGGAGAGGCTTTTTCACTGCCTGCCATAAAGGTTAGGTAGAAAAAAAACCCTAGTGCTTCACAGTAGTAGCTGAAGTATTTGAATTAATTGTTACAGAAGAGTAAGGCCTTAGCCTTAACAGTTAAAACAATGAGAAGAGATGAGCAACACAGACCTGCAGGTCTTACGTAGTTAAAACCTCACTGATTTTGAGTAGAGGCTCTGCCCAGCAATGTATGCTGGACAAGAATTGGTTATGAATTCAGTTGAACAAAAATGTAGCAAAATGGAATGAAGCCGCTTTTTCTGTTTTACGTTATTGAGAAGACATTGAGTACAGACCAATGTTGTCAACTTCATGTGTCCTCTAATGCTGTAGCATTGCTTTTTCTTTCTTCTTTTTTTATTTAAGTCCCAGCTTCTGAAGTCATGTGTTACCTGACAGTCTTACTTTGTATTAGAAGATATATTTATAGGTTGTGGGAAAAGCCTGGAATAGGAATTTCAAAGTACAAGATTGACAAGAATAGCAAGCTACAAAAGCTGGAAAGAAAATAAAAAAGAATGCAGACCATCATTTCAAAACCTCTTAGAGCATCTTTCCCGATGCCATTAAACACTGTATTTAATACTGAGGTTCACTAGTACTGGCACTAGGACACTAGCTCCCCTCTCTTTGGTGTGTTGAGCTAAATCACTTTATTCAAAAAGAGGTTTTTACTTCAGCCATTTATTATTTTAGCTGTTCAGCTTTATAACACCTGTTGGTTTTGCACGGCGCTCAAACGCACATGGTTTCACAGCCAGAGTCTTCCCTCCTGTAAAAATGTGTACAGAACCCATTTAGTTCATTAAGGTTTGTGGTGGATGTGAGGAATATTTGTAACTCTTCCTACTACCAGAGCTTTAATCAGACGTCTGTTTCTGTACCAACTGCCCGGCCCCTTTCTTCTGCACAGTCTTTGCAGAGAAAGCAAAAGCTGTGAGAAAACAGAATAGATACATTGCCTGCAAACATATGTGTGTATACACATTAATTACAGGTTTTGGTATAGATGATGGGGAAGGTTTCAGGTGCCGTTGCATTTTAACCTTTCCCAACTACTTTTGTGGGAGGGGTTTTTGTATGGTGGGTGCAGTCCAAAATATTGTAGAGAAACTAATAGGCAGATATTGTTGTTAAACACATGAAAATCTAAAATGCCCTGTTCTGTGGATCTCTTTAACAGGCTGACTCCTCTGGGTCAGTTATTCTTAGCCTAGTTATTTTCATCTTATGGCATTACAGGTCTAAGATTAGCCTGTTAGGCGTTATCATGCCATCTGAGTTACCTCCTAATATAACTGTACACCGGAATGATTATTTATAGACGGAGCATTCTGTCATTTTTGCTTTATTTCTGGTAGTTTAAATAAAGAAGAGCAACATTGAAGAAAAACCACAGATTCCTTCCTGCTGCCAAAACAACATGATAACTGCCTGCTGAGGGGCAGGGATATTGTTTAAAACGTGTGCTTGCAGCAGATGCAAACATCCTCTTTATCTCCCCCACTTCTACTGAAACGAGGTACCACTGCTCCCATCTCCTCTGGAGGAGGGAGAGGGCTGCCAGATCGATGCGCCGAACGGCAGAGAACACAGGGCTGGGGTTGCTGATGAGAACAAGGATATCCAGATGCTATTTTTAGGGGCTGGCACTGTCAACCTCCATGTTCAGTGTGAACATGTCACATATGCACACAGCTTCTCCAAAATGGACCCGTCTCATTTTGTTACATGAAAGTAATGTCTGCTGTTCAATTAGCCTTCTCGGTGCTTTTCACAGGCATAATTGGAAGCTTCAGCAAATTGACGCATTTTTAGCAAACCATTCTTTATGGCTGCTTCACAGACATTTCTGCTCACTAGAAAAACTTGAATCCTAAAGGCGAATTGCCATTCAGAAACACGGTAAGGCACGTTCTCCCCTAAGGATGATCACCGGGATCTTTGTGCTCACATGTGTTTAACTAGGAGCAAGCTTTTAGTGACAGTTTAGTAAAGAGCAACAAAAATAGTCAAGCGGCAGATCTTCAGCTGGGTGTCAGCGCAGCCTCTGGCTGTGGTTGTTGCTCAGGAAGCTGGCATTTTATAAAATAGTGAAATATCGATGGATTATCTGGTGAACCCCATCTTTTCTTTTTTTACCTTTTTTCCTCTAAATAAATGGCATGTTTCTATCTTTGTCCATATAAATATCCATTTACTGGGTGTAATCGGGGGGCACCTGATTTGTTCTACTTTAAAGTGTTACCGGTGTAAAAAGCCTTGCAAAATCGGTGGAAGCCTTTGCATGGTTGAATGATACGATGCTGGTTTGAGTCCTATTCTATAATAAGCACCTCGTTTCTTTTTTGTCAGGCTGGCAGTTCTGTGCATGACTGTAAAGGTACTGTGGCATTTAGTATAATCTGGGCAAAGCCAACACATCTGTTTCATTTGTTTTGTGTCTCCTGGTTGTATGCGCCTTCCAGCTTCTGGAGTATACAAACATGACAAGAGCTCCAAGAATTCAAGCCCTGTCTGGATGAATGTGCTTGAAATGCAGGGTGCTTTATTCTCATGATAGCACGTTCCTTCTAGTAATGAAACTGAGTATCATCAAAGGGAGACAAGAGAAGGAAAGGAATGAATTCTTGGAAAATCCAAGTCTATAAATCATGTTTTTACAATCAAAGCCTATTGTTCTCTTTCATGATCCCTGTGGTTGAAGGTATTCGTGCCACAGGGAGGAACCGCAGCTATTCAATTTCAGAGAAGTCTGGAATGGAATAATGAGGAAGTTTAATGTTAATTTAATAATTTCCCCTAATTGTTCTGTTCTTAATCCAAGTTTCCTTTTTCTTTCTTGGTGCCCAAGGCCACCACCTTGTTGGTGTGGCACAGTAACAGTATGAGAGGGAGGAGGGAAAACAGACTGTTAGTATTTAATCTTACATAAAGACTCTTTTTGGTGTTTGCTACTCCTATTTACATTTAGTAAAATGTCAGTGATGGCCTTTTGTTTACCTGTTCACAACTCCTCTTCTTGCAGAGACAGGAAGTTCTTAGTTCTCTTCATCTACTTGTTTGATCTCTAGATCAACATCCCTATTGAAAAACATGTATTTTTCCTAAGTCTTATGAAGTTTTTTCCTATGGATACAAAAGAAGTAAAACTCCCGGACTGCTCAAGTTTTTGATATTCTAATTTGAATCTGACCTTGAAGTCATAAAATGCATAAAGAATACACATATTACAGTATCACCAAGGAACATAAAATAAAATACCTAGATTTTTTTGAGATTTCATGCTGACATGAATAGTGACAGAATTAGTATAAGGCACAGAACGGTGTAAGAAATAGCAAAAAGAAAAATCATCAGTATGAGCTTTATATTAAGATGTCTACTTTTACATGTAGATACATATTGGTAAAAGACTTTATAGAAGTTACTTAGGTGCCTCAAAACGCTCATCATAAAAATCCTTGCACGGCAGCTGCTGAAATCTAGTGGGACCTAAGTTCAGGAGAGCTCTTCACCTCAGGAATCTGGTAGATGCTCACCAGCCTGTGTCATGCATATGCTCAAAACTTTTCTAGGCTCCGAAGACAGATCCGCTCATTCCCACGCACGGGTCAGAAAGTTGGCATTCTTTTATTTGCTGTCACTGTTTTTTCCAACAGGCTCTGTTTCAGAAGAAGAAGAAGAAAGTTTTACTCTCTTGTTTCTTTTAAGAATTGGCAATAGTTACCATAGAAGGAATTCCATAGGAAATCGTAAGTCTTACCTAGGTTTCTTCAAGGAGTATGAGGGGACGACTGGCAGGAGGAAAAGAGGTTTGAAGGAAATATGAGACAATTTTACAAATGGAGTAGTAGTGCAGAGATGAGCTATACAAGCACTTCCTATGATAAAATGCTGTTGTGAGGGAGGGTGGGCAAGGCATCGAAGATGCAAGAGAACTATGTGGGAGGTGGAAACCAGGGGAGATTGTAAGTACAGTTCTAACTGTCCATGAACAGAGGAAAAATATAGGTGAAAACAGTTATGAAAACAATCAGCTTCCACGGAGATGAGAGAAGTTTTTGTCAAAAAAACCCTCCGAAGCCATAATGAAGAATATATGGGGAAGTAGGAATATTTTAGAATCAACGAAAGTTGTTAAAAACGACTCAGGACCATGTTACTCTTGTAATCACACAGTAAGCGAGTATCCAGGCGTTTCTCTCACTGCTGTACGGACTATTTTTCTGTTGTGTTTTTTTTTTTTTTGTCTGAGTAATTTGTTTAGGAGAGGGAGAAGTGTAGGACACTGAATCTGTCTGCGCACAGACTACAAATTCTGCTGCATCTCACCATCCCGAACTACTCTCCCCACCCCCCTTTCCCCAAATGTAGCTCAGCTTTTCCAGAGAACCTGCAGAACAATGGCAGCAGAGCTTTGCCATAAATTCCCATCACTGTGCCAGCTGCACCATTCCTGTCTTGCCTTTTCTGCTTGGCCTGGTAGGCAGTTTTCTGAGCTCTGTGCTTATTTTCTGGGGTTGTGTTTTTTTTTTTTTCCTCTCATGCCAATGCATAGAGCATGATAATGGGGCAGATGGAGAACTTACTGGGGAAAGAAGGGAAATTACAAATGACAACATTGAAGGGCTATAGGCAAAGAAATAAAGAAGGAATGCTAATGCAGCTGAATTAAATAATGGTGATGCTATGGATGATTAAGGATACTAATACTGACACAGCTATTTTGTTTAGAAAATAAATGGTTAGAAATAGGAATATTTAGAAAAAAATTACCCTTGGGCTAAAATTCTCAAACCTCTAAGAGTGAATGCCTCTCTCTGGTCACTGGTCATGCATATATACTTGCCACTGGTATGCATATACTGTTACAGAAGCTGTATGTGCATAGACTTATCAACAATCTTACTCTGTCCCCCCTCAATGGGGACATTTTGGTATGGCTATTAAAATCTGTCAAAAATTTCAGGAACTCGTGAGTGTCACAATTTAGTTCAGGTAAGCTCAGATGAGTGCCCGAGGCAAAGTGCTTTTCCTCCTCCTGCAGGACAAGCAGCCTACAGGAGGTGGATGTGCATCCCATAAACATCCCTGTCTGTCTGACATTCTTCATCTGCAGATATCCAGAGGTCTGCAGCAGCACACATTTATTCCGGAAGACCTCGGAAACTCATTCTTAAGGAGCTGGTTTTGTTACTCCCCTCTAGGGAATACTATTGCTAGGTCTGTTCTGGTAGTGACTAGGAGCTCTAGGTGCAGGGCAGGTTATAAAACATTTAGCAACAAAATAGCCTTTATTGTTTGGAAAGATGTGAGTGTGGAAATCTGGACTATTCCTTTCTTCATTTTCCTCTTTCTCCTCTTTTATTTTTTATTTTTGTTTTCTGTGAATACTATGTATGTGGTTGTACAGATGTAAGGCCTCAGTACATAGGAGTGAGGGAGGTCTGTAGAGATGGCAGCTGGTGATGCTTGGAAGGAACAGCAGCGGTCCCATCCTCTCACTGATCCTCTCCCTGGTCCTGGGCTGTCCTTCCTCTGCTGAACAGTCACGTCCCTTGTACCGACACATGCATTCCTATGTCCATTGGGAGTGATGGAGTGAATAGCTGTCCCCAGTTAAAACGTGCTGTCCCCCAGTTCTCTGTGCCGCTGCAGGTGTGTGCTGTGGTGTGGGGAAGGAGGACATCATCCTCGAGGTCGGAGGGGCCACGAGCCGGGAAGGGAGGCACAGCAGTTTCTCTCAACTTCAGCTATCGCATTCCGTGGCCTCAAATACATGTCAAACTGGTGCTTGGGAAGTCTTCTGTGTCCGGAGAATACATCCCGTGCTCCTCTCGATGTTTAAAGGACAGAGCCTAAAATTTCACACCCAATTAGCACCTTGTTAAACTCCAGTTAACTACATAGCACTTTACCCTTAAGTAGAATTTATGCTAATATTGTCCCTATGAAGCTGTCAATAATTACCTTTCATCATCCATAGGGCACATTTCATCTGTTAATACAAAAGGAAAATACCCTACAAATGTACATTGTTTCTTATTAAGTAGAAAATTGTATCTGTGCTGGCTTCAGCAATCTGCACCAAAATTGAACATTCTGGAAGCAGTAGCCATCTGCACGTCTGAACCATATCAGTCCTGGTGCGGTGCCACGTGAAGAGTCTGCTCCAGGGAAGCCTTCACGGCTCTTGCATTCAATTTCTGCTTCGATCTTTTTTTAATCTTTCTTTGTGGAAAAAACGTTTTGCCAGACATTCTCCCACTGTAATCCCTCCTATCCTCCTTTATTTTTGTAACCTAAGAGTGCTCCAGTGTACCCTTAACCTTCCTAGACAACCTGGAAATCGGTAGAATTCAAGTTATGGGAGGAAAATTTTCCTTCATGTGATGCTGTTCCCTGCTTGCTAGTTAGGTACTGGAGTCAAATACTTCCCTGTGTAAACCAAAACCATAAAGTAACTCTTAACTGATGCTGACGTGCTAGCAAACGCAGGTCAAAAGGACCATATAGTCGTCATGATTGTTGCTGTTCATTTCTTACTGAGCGCAGTTTCAGGTTGAAGGCACAGTGTGACTCCCACGTCTGGCACCGGGCCGTGCAGAGCCTGGCGACGTGAAAGTGCAGACGTTTTTTGGATGAGAACCCTTCAAAGTGACTGTGCTCTCCACAGTAACCCCCCAAGTAGAAGATGCCAGATCTGAAAGGGGAGAGATTTTCATTGCTGTTCCTTTGCTGTGAAAGTCTGTACCTCTGAACTGGGGACAGTCACAGACTGTGTCCCCAACGGGACAGAATGGAAAACCAGAAGCATTAGTTAGTAACATTTATATAGGATATAATGTGTTGTGTCCAGCTGTCAGGACTTGGCACTTGACTAATTGTCCAAACCCTCAGTAGAGAGAAGAAAACTCATCTTTCCCCTTAGATAACACGTTCAGGTGTTTGAACTTCATGATTATGAATGCAATTATAAAGTCTGCCTGGAAGACAGTAGTTGCTTTCTGCAAAAGAGAAAGGCTATATGGATTAATCTTACATTTCTGCGCTAAATCTACTTTGTTGTTCTGTAACCCTTACTTGCACTCCCCAGAAGGTCCGTAGTTATGCAAATAGTTCTCATTTATAATATGGTTTTCCTCTTCCAATATAGATGGATGGATGCTTAGGTGGATATAAATAGTATGTGTTCCATGCAAAACAAAGCGTAGTAGTGCAAATGAAAATCAGGCTCTTTTTACTTATGGAAGTCTTTCCAAGCTCTTAATCATCTTAAATCCAATTAGCCTTTTCCTGTTTGTGACATGGCTCCCTTTGAGATAGGATAACTGAACTGGAATATTCCTGATGACAAAGCCTCGTTGATGAATATGAAGACTTCCTTTTATCCTGCTTTCTGTACTTCCTGTTTTCATTTTTGGATCTTGCTGTACATTGACCACATGTTGTCACTGAGCTGTCTGCAATGACAGCCATCTGTTTTTAAGGTTATGTTAAGGTTAATGAAGCACAGTAAGGTACATTCCACTCATTCCTCCCAGTAGAAATTACTGTGCATATACAAAAAATGACTGAACTCCTCTATTTTGTTTCCCAATCACAAAGCTTTGAGGACCTCTGGCATTCCTCAGAGCCTTCCAAGAAATATCCTGAAGAGATTTGTTTCATCTTTGGTTTTAACCCAATCAATCTTTTTTCCATTATTCTTCTTTCCAGACCTCTGTTAAAATAGCAATTACTGTTGCCTCACTACACTATCAACCTTGTCTTAAATTTAAATAGAATATTTCCCTTCTGCTTTTTATTTTTAAAACGGTTTCTGATCAGCTGTAGAGTTCTTGTAACTTCTCATAAAGGCCAGAGCAGGACACAAACTCCAGCGAGACACCTTGCGAAGGACATTTTGCAAGTCCAGCTAAGTCTGTGGAGCAGATCCTTAACAGGTACCAAGTGCCACAGCCCCACTGAAATCCAGACCCTTTTTTAGTCAATGTTTTTTTAACCCTTTGAAAGAATTTGTTATGCTTCTGTCTCGAAATATGCATGCAATTATAATTCAAAGCTCATAACTGCATCCTGCAAAGTCAGTTTGCATCAAACTTGATTTGTTCCCTAAATGTCTGTGAGATTAAAACAAGTCAAATTTAAACAAAAATTGGCTCCGTTGTGGCTGTTAACAGAGGATATAGTTTCTGAGAGAACATATGGGGAAAGAATATCTCTTTCCCTTTCTTCTTTTAAAATTACACACATGACTCGTTTGGCTAAAATAATTTTTGCAAATCTTTTGTAAGATTAATCTGTAAGCTCAGACAAAACATTAGAAATTTTAAATTCAAAACAACTTGTTTTAAAAATATCAGGAGATTAAAGCGATTACAGTAGTTTATGCATTTCAACCTTTACTAGAGTGTTCACAATTATAGCGGTATAAGCAGATCATATTTAAAACAAACGAAGTATTTTTGCTTCACCGCTCGTTTGCAATACTGTCTGTAGTTGTGGTCCAAAGAGTTTAAAATGAAAAGAAAATATAAAGATTACAAATCTGATATAAATGCTAGAGGATAAAACATATGAAGAGGGATTAAGGGAGCTATATTTATAGTCTATAACAGAGAGAGCTCGAGGGACATGGGCACAAGCTATAAATAACTTCAAGGTAACAATATAAATGAAGGAAGGGAATTATTTGTTCTCAAAAGATGGTGAGGCATGGAATAATAGCCTGAAGCAAAGAAAAGAAAAGTTTAGGTTAGATGTTAGAACTCTTTTCTAGCAATAAGAGCTGTGGAGAGCAGAGATATACATAACTAAGGTAGGAGGCTGAAGCAGTACCTAAGGCACCAACTACAGTTATTTGGCCAAAGATTAAAATTACTCGTAGATGGAGTCATGTTATCTTACCTGTATATTTTAAAATCCCCACATTTCATGATATGCATTAATTTCCCATGAAGACTACATATATACAACATTCCTTCTAAGATTATTGTGCAATTTTAACCAGATTAAGGGTAAAAAATAACATTATTAGTCAATTATAACCTCATTTAGAAGTGGGATTATAACGTCATATTATTTTAATCAAAGTGGTGGAGTCTCCTGCTATTGTTTGTTCTGATGAGAAGGGAGAAGTCCTCTGTTCTCCTCAGTCTCTAGATGAGATGGTGGCTTTTGAACACCGTAACTTTAGGTTGCTGGTAAGCAAAATAGCTTGTGTGGATCGTACGTGGTGATGTCAGAACACGGGCCGTTTGCTGGCTACTGCTGACTTCACTAGAATGAAACGCCTTATGTAGGTTGGGTGCTGGCCTGCTTCAAAGCGAACCTTGATACGGCTGTGACAGAAGGAAGAGGAGGGAGAAAGGACACGAACCCCAGAATGAATTGGAGCGTTGTAACTATTCCATTGCACCCAGATACACATCTCTCAAAGCAATATGGTTCGAGTCGAGGTCATTGCTTGTACACATTTTGCTTTGTTCCTCCTTTAGTTCAGTGTGTCTGAGGGGTCTTCCCAAAGCTGGAAATTTTATTTTGCAATTTAAAATTTTTAGACAAGATGCTTTCACTGTAACCCAACTCAGAGTGGTCATGTCACACTGTGCCATGGAGAACAACAGAGAATGTTTGAAAGACCAGAGTTCTTTCAAGGTGGTGTCAGGTATGTTTGAGAGTGTGTGTGTGACCAGAGGGAGAAATCAATTGAGTAAAGGTGAAGAACTCTACAGATATATTTAGACCTTTACAAATGACATACCACTTACTTGGTCATTCAGTGGATGCATGGCTTTTCCAGTACTCATGGGCTTTTTCTATGTCATGAAAGCAAGGCGACAAAATATTGCAATGTGACAGTGCAAATGTTGCAATATTAAATTAGTACAACAACTGTTTTTGTCGTTGCTTGTCTAACATGTAATCCATTAGGCAATAATAGTTTTGAGGGACTTATGGCTTTAGTTGCAATATACATCGTAAATATTGTTTGAGTTAACATTGATGGAATCACATAGAAGTGGTCGGCTTGTGTAGCTTCAAGAAGTATGTGTATTTGTACAAGGAGAGGAAAATCATTTCTGCTCATTTCTGCCCAAGATTTCATGCTCAGTAGGCTTATACGCTTGAGCTGTTAGCACCATCAGATATCTCTGCTGCTGTTAAATCAGGCAGGGTCTGCTCTTGAATTACAGGCTTTTTGACACACCTGAGATTTTTAACCAGTACTGGATTGGATCCACTGTATAATAGCTCAGAACATGGGCCTTTAATCTCTCAGGCATTTAGTTATTGCTTAGCTCCTTTCCCTGTGTTTCCTCTATACCTCTTAGCTGTTAAATTTCTCAGCTTTCAAAAGTCTCTCTCTTAACAAGGTAGTTGATAATATTATTTCATGTGAATAATGGAGAAAAAATTAAAACCCTGTATGGCAGAGGGCAGCAGTGGTAGGAATTTGATTTTATACTCGCCACCTCTTTTGTGTCATTCCTTCTCGGCCTCACTCAATGGCCACCCTTTGAAATATGGACTGCCCCCTGTGCAAGGTGGCTCTGGTGGTACGGTGCTGTTAGGTAGAAAGGATACCTCTGGTCCTCCTGGATTTGAGGTAAGTTTTTGAGAGAGCGCTGGTTGTAGCCTTGGAAATCAGCGGTAAGTGCCTGTCACCTCTCTCTGCGGAGCAGGCACCAGCTACCTCCTGGAGTAATTTGCCTCATTTCACTTCACGGTCTTCAGATCTTACTTGCTGATGTCAGAATATTGGCAATTTCTGGGTACTGATGATTTCACTCACATGAAACAAATGCGCTTTGGAAAAGCTCCAGCCTTTAAGATATTAGACTGCTAGGAAATGAGAGATCTGGTTTAACTTATAAAAACTTAGTAGAGAGCTGTATGTTTGCAGCCTGCATAGAGCATAGTATTTCTTAATTTTTATTTCGGAACAGGGCTTGCCATGATCTTTTTCTCTTGTCACCTGTGAGTCTGTCTTCCTCTAAGCTGGGAAGGTTGTATCTCATGTGCCATGAAAGTTGTTTCTCATGGGTTTCTTTTCAGGGCGACCCATACAGTATACAGCAGAGCTTGCTGATGCCTCTTCTTGGACTTCCCTGAATTGCACTGTTTAACACTGGCAGAAAAACTTAAGGGTGTTGGGACATCATAGTAGCTACACAGTGGTCCTCGTACACACAAATGTACTCCTCCCATCAGACAGGAAATAAGGTGAAAGTGTTTATAATCTGGCTGCCTTGGGATTCTTTGGCCTAAAGGATGTCTTATGTGGGTAAGATTTGTTTATGTTAGGTATAAGGCCCCTATGCATTAAAAGAATAAAGAACCTTGGGGCGTGCCAAAAGTTAGAATTGCCTAAATTTAATTAAGAATAGATAACTGTTAATTTCCCAAGATTATTAAGATGCTACTTGGATGTTTACTATGACTTTTTAAGTCAAGGAATAAAAAAAAAAACAATCTGCAGCCCATCGGATTTCAAATGAGTGCAAATGGCACTAAGTTGAAAAGTCTTGTAATTTGGCATGCATAGTGGCACATTTCAGTATTTAATGTTTGCTGTATTTTGAATGAGCTGTCCATAAATACTTTAATATGTTTTTCTGCCAAGAGGCATCTGTCTTATACTGTAAAATCCCTTATCACTTTATTTATTTCACCTTCTTGACTGACAGTATCCTTGTTTCATATCGACCTTTCCCAAAGTTAAAACAAGTTAACTTTTTCATTAATTTTTATTTCTACTAGCATTTTCCCCTTGTTCTTTCTCAATTCATGCAAAGCTATTGATTTAATCATACTGCCTTTGGAAGGCTTGGACTCTCTCTTGGTGCAGTGAAACCTGTCCTTGTGAGGGGAGAAATCACTAAATAAGAAAATACAAAGACTTCAGAAAATAATTTATAATTTGAAAAAGAAAAATCATTTTGTCTATGCAGATTTTCACATTCATTCAAATTACTTGGATAATTTGTCACAAAATAGGAACAGCTCTCAGTTATACTGGTAACAGTCACTTTCTCACCGTGTTCCTTAGGGCATGTTTGCTTACTTGATAAAATGTATAGAGAAACTGTCAGTCTGGTAGGTGGCTTCCCTGTCTTTAGGATCTCATGTTTAGAGACCCATAAATTCTTCATCAGCCTGAAATGGTGTGTATTACACCTTGACCTCACTCCCTAAACCTATTATATGGAAAAATGTTTGTTTGACAGATTCTTAGAATGTCAGGTCAGGAAAAAGTTCCTTATTTTGAAAGAGTTAGGTGTAATTAAAAGACTGTGTAATCATTTTTTAATGTTTACTTTCTAAGAATGTTTACAATTGCTATGGTAAAATGATGAAGTCCTACACTTTTTGCTGTCATAATAAATGTCACCAGACCTTTGATTAAGCAGATTGAAAAGTTTTGTGTGGTCATAAGTATTCAAGACTTCAAGTTAGTGACTTTTTCCAGTGGGATTGCTAACTTGGTTGGACGTTCATTGTCATCTTAAACTGGATTGCAGCCTTTGAACAGTTAGTCTCACCTCTGTCCCTGGGAAGGTAATGGAGCGACTCATTCTGGATGTCATCTCCAAACACGTAGAGGAACAGGAAGTTACTGGAAGTGGTCAACATGGATTTACCAAGGGTAGATCGTGCTTGACCAATCTGATAGCTTTCTATGATGTTATAACTGGTTGGCTGGATGAGGGCAGAGTCGTGGATGTCATCTACCTTGACTTTAGCAAGGCTTTTGACACTGTCTCCCATGACATCCTCATTAGGAAGCTGAGCAAGTATGGGCTAGATGAGGTGACAGTGAGGTGGATTGAGAGTTGGCTGCGGGACAGAACTCAGAGGGTTGTGATCAGCGGTACAGAGTCTAGTTGGAGGCCTGTAACCAGCAGTGTCCCCCAGGGGTCAATACTTGGTCCAATTTTGTTTAATATATTCATTAATGACCTGGATGAGGGGACAGAGTGTATCCTCAGCAAGTTTGCTGATGATACCAAACTGGGTGGGGTGGCTGACACCCCAGAGGGCCGTGCTGCCATCCAGCGTGACCTGGACAGGCTGGAGAGCTGGGCAGAGAAGAACCTAATGAGGTTCAACAAAAGCAAGTGCAAGGTCCTGCACCTGGGGAGGAAGAATGCTAGGCACCAGTACAGGTTAGGGGCGGACCTGCTGGGAAGTAGCTCGAAGGAGAAGGATCTGGGGGTTGTGGTAGACAGTAAATTATCCATGGCCCAGCAATGTGCCCTTGTTGCCAAAAAGGCCAATGGAATCCTGGGCTGCATAGGGAAGAGTGTGGCCAGTAGGTCGAGGGAGGTCATTCTCCCCCTCTACTCTTCACTGGTGAGGCCACAACTGGAATACTGTGTCCAATTTTGGGCTCCCCAGTTCAAGAGGGACAGGGAACTGCTGGAGCGAGTCCAGCGAAGGGCAACTAAGATGATTAAGGGCTTGGAGCATCTGCCTTATGAGGAAAGGCTGAGAGAGCTGGGACTCTTTAGCCTGGAGAAGAGAAGGCTGAGGGGAGACCTTATTATGGCGTACAAGTATCTAAAGGGTGGGTTGAAGGAGGATGGAGCCAGGCTCTTTTCAATGGTTCCAAGTGACAGGATGAGGGGTAATGGGCACAAGTTAGAACACAGGAAGTTCTGTTCAAATACACGGAAAAACTTCTTTACGGTGAGGGTGACAGAGCACTGGCAGAGGCTGCCCAGGGAGGTTGTGGAGTCCCCTTCTCTGGAGATTTCAAGACCCGCCTGGATGCAGTCCTGAGTAATGTGCTCTGGGCAGTCCTGCTTTAGCAGGGGAGTTGGGCTAGATGATCTCTAGAGGTCCCTTCCAACTCTGATGATTCTGTGATTCTGTTATTCTGTGATTCTGTGAAAGTGGTTTTTAAAAATTATGTTCCTTAAAGCAGAGGCAAATGTTTTGAGGAAGTACCTTTGGTAGGAGGGGAAATTAATTTCTGGTTTCGTGCTTACAAATAACTTGGTGAAATTATTTGAGTGTTTAGGAAACAACAGGACTCACAAGTTTATATGAGGCCTTACGTTGGATAGACTGATTGTCAGTTACCTGGAATTGTATTACCTGAGCTTTTCAACAGGCAAGGAAAAATGCATTTTGGGATAGCAAGGTGGAATGCTTATCAAGTCCCATAAGTTATATGTTACCCTTTTTTTTATTAATCATCTCTTAACTGGAAAGAACTAGTAAGTCTTTTCTTTCCTTGCCAATAACTCTTTCATTCTTACCGTTCAGCTTATCAGTGTATTGTTTTTTCTTGTCTGGTAAAGCCGTATTTTTGTACCAGATTAGAACAGAATTGTCATTTTAGCAGTGGTCAAAAATGATGAGGCTTACTTGTAAACAAATTTATCTTTGAGATTTTCCGGCTAGTGTGATGTGCTGCTAACATTTATGGTTTAGAAGGAAATGACACTAAATATTTGCGGGGCTTGTGAAGGTGCCATTCAGCTGTCTGCTAAAATGTGGCTGCTTTTTTTTTTTTTTTTTTCCCCGTGTTATTTTTGGCCAAAACATTTCGACCATTTTTGAGAAGGGAGCTAGACAAAAATAAACCGTTCTGTCCTTGAAAAGTTCCATCAGTCTGCCTTATTCTAGAGCATGAAACTCTGGTGCTTTCTGTGCTTTAGATCAGGAACTTGGCAGGTGATATTTGTGGCTTTTTACTTTCTCCGTGCAAATCTATTTTTGTTGGCCAAAATTAAATTGCAGATCAAGTTTTACTATTGTGTTGCAGATAAAATGTCAAGATATTCTGTCTTCAATTAGCATGTTGTATTCTTGTCCTTTTTAGCAATCTTGTTTTTCAAGGCAGGGGAGCTGAAAGCAGCCCTGGTGCAATTCCAGGTGCCTGAATTGAAGGCGGGAGTCTGCTGTATCCTTAACTGTCTTGCCGACCCCTCCACCTCCATCCATCACCTCGTGTGGTACGGAGTAGGCTTTGATGAAAGGCCAGTTAGAAACTGGAAGCATAAGGGAGAGAAGGGTAAAAAAGAAAACAGATGGGGAGGGAACCAACTGGTCAGCCAAGGAGATTGGGTCTGGTTGAGGACTACTGAGAAGCCAGGGCATGGTGGGAAGGATGGGACTGGGTGAACGACAGGAGCCAGGAGCAGCTTGGACGGAAGCAGGAAAGAATGAATAAAGAACCTGAGAAGGGACAAATGTACAAGAAGCCAGTAGGAATAGGAACTGCGTAATCACGTCACATTTTTTTCCTATTGGACCTCTGCCTTATCTATGTCCACAGGAGATGAAATGTTTCTGTAACTTCATTGTTCCATTCCTGGCTGCAGGCATTATTAACTTCACCCTGTTTGTACTCTACTCAGTATACAAATTTATTAATTTCTTCATGAGCTCACCTTTTGCAACTTTCCTAAATATTAATATATATCCACACAACACCTTTTGTGAAATGTGGGAAGTTGTTGTTGCTGTGTTATGGATGGGAACTAAAGCACAGAGCATTTAAAATACTAACATACCAAGTATCTATGAATCCATGGTGCCCTCATAAAACAGGTAAGGGCTTGAGGTTTCAGCATGCTTTCTTTGTGTAGTACTGTTACTTAAGGCAGAGTTTTGGGGCTTAATGTTGCAGTCTGAATAGAGTTCTATTAACATAATCAGTTAATATAAAAAATGTTGAATACATTTTATTTGTCTTTAAAATTTTTTTTTTTTTTCTGTGAGGCCAAAGATGATTTATCTTTATCCAGGGTGAAGTGAGCTTCGCTACAGGCAAGGAATAATTATCTGAGCCTTCTGCCCTGCTTCGTGAAAATGTTATATATGATTTTTAGTGTCATAACATTTTCTTCCAACATATCATTGGTTTGGATTTTGCTAAAGCCTGTTTAGGTAAGAATTGCTGAGAGTGAGTGACTGATATAATATAATTATTCTAAGAAATGCTGTCAATTCTTGTGAACTATCTTTAGTGGTTCTTTGTTTCCAGTGGCTTTTCTGCAATGTGCAAACTGTTATTTTGCTGACTCACTGTTACGATTTCAGAAAAATCCTGGAAACAAGTATCCCTCTGTATTCATTAGCATGTTCTCCATTGTTTTAGATTAATTTTGGGTATATTATCAAAATGTCTAGGGATGTTTTACCTTGGAATCCATAATTAGCTGGTCATAGCAATAAAAACACCGAAAAAGTGTTTGTCAAGCTTACGGAGCTCGGGCAAAATTAGGAACTCAGGGTATGTCAGAATGAAGTTACTTCTGCAGGGAGTTATAAATCATACACTTGTTCTAGGGAACACCTAGAGCTTGTATAAAGACAAGAAAGCAGTTACTATGCTATACAGTTTGGGGAACACTTTGCACTTTGATGACAATGACCACAGGCTTATTCCAAACCTGCTACCTCACAATAACAAAACGTGTCTTTTCCTGTGGCTTTGGGGGTGACCACCGTATCTCTGAATCTTTCTACAAAAAAATGGGAATTACAGAATTCCAGTCTCTCAGTGGCACTTCTTCATGGCTTCTTAAGTTAGGACAAGAAGGAAAAACAGCAGCTTAAGTGTAATATCTTGCCAGCTGACTCCAATAACCACCTGGACAGAGCTATGATGAACCGGGTAATGCTGAAATAGGGTTGATGAGGAAGGGAGGAAAGGAGGAGGAAGAAGCTGTAATGTTTCCCCTGGTAGACTTTGGCAATAACTTCCAAACGGTCATGAGGAAATTATTTACTGTCAGCCTCTCTCCAATTAATCAGCTTGGTTTACAATGTAAGCCTGATTGTGTTCGTAACCATACTGGGTTCATGTCGCTCATAGTTAGGAAAACTGAGAAACAGTGGTTCACTATATGTGCAGTTCTGACAGGTAGGAGAGTAATTTTCTTCTTTAGTAAAATAATTGGCAGTTGTCTGCATTATAAAGATGTAGATACTGTTTGTACATCATAGTTAGAATCCCCAATTAGTGGAAGTTGAACCCTCTTGAGATCTTCCTCTGATGCTTTGCAGTCACTTTTACGGCGAGGCAGAGTGGAGGAACTCGGAGTGCTTCAGTGCTCCTCCCGAACACGCCAAGCTGACACCTCACCGTGCATCTATCCCTGGGTGCTGTGGCAAGATCGGGCTTTCTCACAGCCAAAACACTGGGTACATTTAGTCTTGCACGTATAAATGTTAATGTGTTAAGGAGGGCTAAGGATAGAGAGAGGTGCATCCGGATTTTGCTTAGCTGTTTCCTTTTAAATACTTCTGCTCTGTCTCCTTAGTTTCTGTCTAGGAAGCAGAACCAACCAATTACTCATTGCCTTCAGCAGTTATCTTCTCACGCAGAACATCGAAGCTTTGGGATTATTCATGGCTTACCTAGAGCCAGGAATATATATATAATATATTTCAATGGACTTGAGTCAGTGGAAACTCAGTGAAGTGTTTCTTATTGGTAATGCTTGGGTCAGGGATGACAAATCCATTTGCTTTATAGCCACAGTTTCTCTGTTGTGGTCACTGTTCAGAGTTGCTTTGCTTTCTGAATTAAAAATGAGCCATGCAGTGAAGTTACCAGATTAAATTCACCCCTCTAAACTCTGTGCTCACCTACTAAAAGCGTTAACCAAATGTAGTGAAAATCAGATTAACCAAGTATATCATTCACTGATACGTGAAAGTGCCTTGGCTCGCTCTTTGCGCTTGCTTGTCCTTAAAACATTTGCATTGACACAGGGATTCCTGTAACGGGAGAGACATAAGAATGGCTATTCCAGATAGCAAGCCTGGAATCAATATAATATATAAGTCTACATCTAACTTAAGCGCACAAATAAGCAATTTTGCAGTCCATGTACTGAAGCATCTTCCTGACACTTGGACTGTCTTTTGCGGAATATCTCGTAGCCTACACAGGTCAGCTTCATTTATGGAGCATGCTACTTTTTTAAAGTAAAGCTGTCATACCGATATAGATCCTTTTTGTAAGCTGGAGCTGGAATCATTCATGACTCGGGGGAGTGCATTCATACCTTTATAGCCCATCTCATTAGATTTAATATTTTTAATTTTTGCAAGTCCTTGTTTTTTGTAGTTTTAAAGAAAGTATTTAAAACATCAGCACCAATTTGAATTCATGCTATGAAACACAGCTCATACCTACAGCTGCTGAGCTGCAAAGGGAGGGCAAACGATATGGAGAGAAGGAAGCTCCATTTTGTTCTTTCCCTCCCTTTCACATTCAGGTAACTCCAAAGAGGGGCATAATCTATTTATTAGTTTATAAAGCTTTAGGGATTTGCAACTATTTATTAATAGTAGTAATAAGAAAAGGAATAACCACAATAGTGATAGAAGTAATAATAAATTTGCACTATGTTGCTTGTCCCAGTTGTAATAAGCCACAGGTATGAAAGCCAGATAGAAGGACAGGAGAAAAGCCTGGGTGGACTCTGACTGGGAAGTCTTGTTTCAGAGCAGTGTTTTATTCCCAGAGCAGTAAGCAGTTCTTTTGTTACCGTCAGTTCCTTTTTCTGTACTTCTCGTTACACGGTGCTGAATGAAAAGGGAGCATGAAAGACATTATAGGAAAAAAAAAAATAAAAGAAGAGTTAGGAGACAGGTTTCTTTAATGGGGAAAAATGAGACGGGGAGTGGGGAGAAAGGAACAGTGCAGAAAGTGATGTGTTGTAGGTGGAGGTAACCGGTTAATACTGTGAGCAACCTCAAGCTCTTTTAAGGAGGATGAGAAGACATTAAAGAAAAGCAGGAATGATATTCTGTTGATTTACAAACAGCAAACAGGCAAAAAAGAGTTAATTAAGTTATATCCTGGCAATAGAAAATCAAATGTGAGATGACATTTTAGCTGTGAGGCCCACTTTAGGCTGTTGAAAAGTAGTGGAGTACTAACCACGTTCTATTTTTTCCACAGCCTCAAGAAAACCTCATGGCTGCAGTGTCGCTGCTAATTTGCCTTTTACATTTCATCACACGTTAGTTTTCTAAAGTTCATTGTATGGCTTCTCAAAGCTTTTGTTACACGTTTTTTACGTTTTAAGGGTAGATAGTTGTGCAGGATGATTGCACCTTCTTTATACTATTAGCGTAACAGCTTACATCATGATTAAGTGTCTTAGGAGTAAATAGTCTGCTTCTGTAGAATTAGTTCTATAACTTGCTGGAATTTTACTGAAACAAATGCCCCTAACAAACCTGAAGAGCTAAATGGAAACACATGCTCTGAGCTGGCTGTTAGGCAGTTTGAGGGCATATCTCTGCTGGTACGTTATCTCTTCTCTTTCATTTGGGTACAGGATTGTTTTCCTTATTCACTTAAAAATGAATGAGAGGGAGAAGGAAGTGGCCACACTGAGCCTATATTGTTTCTACAGGGGTAGCTTATAAACAGATTATCAAAACAAACATTTGTGCCACTCTTCATTCCACGAATAGAGAGCTATCCGATAGTAGTCAGCATGGTGCATCCCGTAGAGAACTTGAATTTAATACCACTGTTAGGCTTTATGTAAGAAGATAGCCTATAAAACTGGAGCCCTGCTTTGCTGTGTCGACATGTCTGGAGCTCAGAATAAAATTGAGTTTCCTGCTTTAGCTGTAGCTTGGTCTTAAAATAACCTGAAGAAATTATAGTTCCGATTACAGAGAAAGTGAAGGACTTAGAACATTCTCCTAATAAAGCCATGGGATGACACAAGGCTTAGTCATCTGTAGTCTGTCTGTAATGGGCATTTCAGAGAGGGAAACAAGCCTTTGAAATTGGATAATTTGATTTGCAATCAGGCCTAATTATTTTAGAGAACATAGAAAACCTTTGTTTTTGGCAAAAATAATCATCTGGAATCCAATTAGAGGAGAACAAGCCATTTTAAATATAATGGATACCACACAGCATCCATAGGAAAACTGATTTCTCGGGGGAGAGAGCTACGAGAGCTACGTTTGAAAAGGACTCCACCTCTCATTTTTCTTATTGCCATTTCTGAAATAAACAATTGTGCTCAAAGGACACATCACCCTAAAGGATAAATAAAATCTTTGTGACTGAAAGTACATTCAAACCCAGTCCGCGATAGACAGGAATTTAAAAGTCCTAGGGAAGTCTTTCTATCAT
This sequence comes from Vanellus vanellus, assembly GCF_965231255.1. Classification (NCBI taxonomy): domain Eukaryota; kingdom Metazoa; phylum Chordata; class Aves; order Charadriiformes; family Charadriidae; genus Vanellus; species Vanellus vanellus. Next base: position 34,638,349 of record NC_138906.1, read on the forward strand.
CTTCTGAGTATTATGTAACTTCACAGTGGCAGAAAACACTTCGGCAAAGTAAATAACACCAGAAGAAAATACATCCATCCTCCAAAAAAAAATGCAGATCCGAGAGCACCACTAGTGAACTGAAAAAAAAAATGTATAATTTGCAATTAAGGCAGTTCAGTTTCGCTAATGTTATTAACGGTCCCTCAGCTCTTCTCTGGGGTTTCTTTTTGCATGCTGCAATTCTGGTCAATCTTTATAAATTACTAGTGGTATTTAAAGGCTTTGTGATTTAGCATATTGAGCTTATATATGAGTGTATGTAATATGGAGAAGCGAGCCAATGGGCTAGTCAATAAATACTTTTCTTCTTATAGATTCACCATGAGAAAAAGCCAGTGCCACTTTGTGCCTATATAAGAATCAGAGTATCCAGTGTGAGTGTAAAGGTTTGTTGGCTGTGTAGTTTTGCTGGAGGGGGGCCAAAGGCATACTGTATTATTTACACAGTGAATAAGCTTTCCTCATTTACTCCACTAAATGTGGATAATTGTCACTCATTTTAGGTTTTTCTGTGTAAATGACACAGATGTCCAGACAACATATTTATAGTTTCAACCCATCTGTGCTAATTTTTCTATAAATGTCCTTTTAGTGCAGCAATCATCCTGTTTTATCAACATTATCCGCAGTGTTGAACAACATGCAAAGATGTGACTAATATTCAGCCCTCATTAAAGAAAACATACCCACCCCCACCCCATCCCAGTGTCACGGCACAGTTGGAAATTTTCTGGAGTGTCTCGGTTGGCTTTGCTTTGGTGGGGTGCTGGGGCTGGCTTCCCTCAGCCTGGGACATCCAAGGCTGTCACTGTGGTGCTGGAGGGCAACAGACAACAAATCGCCCCAGCTTGTGTTCAAGGCGCTACGCAGCTACGTCTATCTGGTTATCCACGAAGAAAGAACGCACAGAAATACATATTTATTTCTTCTGAAATTAAGGGCTTTGCTTTAGTGCCCCTAATTAGAGCCCCCTCCTCTGTACATTGCTGGGTGGAGTGCGATAGCTAACTAGAGACTTTTTTTTTTAAGTCCTCGAACTGGGACCCAGCTTTGTATGGTGCCAACAGGAAAAGAGCACAGTGTATGGGGACTGCTCTGCTGTCGTTTGCTTCTGATGTGCTGTAGGTGGTTGGTTTTCCCCTCTTCTTGCTCTTTCCTTTCCACAACTCACCACTGCAGAGGCAAGTTTGCATCGGAAAAGACCCTGTAGTGTTTAGCGTAAAACCTTTTTGAGGTCTATTTCAATAGGTTGCCTCAAATTCATCAACCTTGCTCGGACTCATGCATACAGATGTTGTGTATATAGGGTTATTAGGACATTTATGTGGGAAGTAATTAATGGTCATTCAGAGAAAGTGTATTTCTAAATGAAATTACTTGGTCATTTATAATTTGTCCCGTTGTGTCCCCCAGTTCCTAAAAGCCTCCAATGCAATTTACAGTTTAATGACCTGGAAAAAAAAAATATTTCCAGAAGCGCGTCTGTATTAAATGATAGGAGCAAAAGAAAATAATCCAGAATCATAAAACAGCTAGGTGTTTCCAGTGCCAACCTCAAAACTTTTTCTGTTAAATTAGCAAAAGCAGTTGAGAAAATGGGGTCAAGACCTCCAAACTCAGTCTTATTTAAGAGCAAAACATTACAGCAATGGAAATTCTAAATAGGGTAGAGTTTAAAATGGAAACAGTGTTATCAAAATCACAGGCATCTGAATGCCCTCTTACTTAAAGACGTATAGAAGTACTTAAAAGTAGCATTAAAGTACACTTTTCAAGAAAAGTAGTATCAAGCTTCATATGGTAAACTTCTCTGCTTCTTTTAAGTTATTTGATGGATTATGTATACTAGCAGATTCACTAGCACTAACTCCTCTTTCCTCAGGAAAGAGTAAACTGTATATGATAGTGTAGTTCAAGCTGGTAAATAATGACTACACATAAATGAAGCGGTAGCGAAGAAACCACTGACGTTTTTCCAGTTTTAGACCTAGGGTTGTGCTTGCATGTTCCCGGTGTAATTTGATCACTCAAAGAACTGTACCGATACCACCTTTTAACAGTCCCTATGGAAATGGGAGGTTATAAGAATTCCTCCTCTAGATGTATAGGCAAGTGGACAGCTGATCTTGTTCAGGTAAAATAGCACTTAAACTCTGCAGTGTCTCCATTACTTAAGATCCACATTTCAAAATTATTTAGGCGTGAAGGAACTTGTGCAAGAAGGGACTTCGGGTTCTCAAAAGCACTTGAAAAGCCAATGGCTGCTGAGACCTGACACTGGGCGTCTAAGGTCTTTCTTAAGGAACTAAATGTTTTTAAAACCTTCCCCAAATTCTAATATATTTTCTCTGTGTTGCTGCAAGTGAGTTAAAAGTTCTCACTTTGGAGAATCAAACTTTTCCTACTAGTTTTTTGTACCCCGGTAGGATTCCTGTATGCTGGTGTTTGTATACCAGTCAGATATGCAGCTTCTGCTTGGTGGGAGCACTAGAAGCATATTGCTGGAAGGGTAAAAATGCTTCTTCGTATTGTATCCAAAAAATCCTTTCCATCAAAAAGTTTTGGTCTGTAACGGGGTCAGATGAAATTAAAGTAGCCTTTCATTCTGCGTTATAGGAACTTCCTCTGAAGTTTCAGACTACCAGACTAGCAGGCTAAATTCAGCAGCAGGGATGCCTTCAATTAACTGTATCTGTTCTATTTGTAGTACAAAGGATATGAACGGCCTACATAGCTTAAAAGAAAGGAGGCTAAATAGAACTTAAAGAGGTACCCTGCATATAGCACTCTCAAAGGAAAGCAATGGGATCACTGCCAGTCAGCAGTTTAAGATCGTAGCTGGTGGAAAGGCTTGGATCGAATTTATACAGGTGTGCTGCCTAGTCAATAAGGCATCCAGGAGGAATTTCTGTAGAAGAGGTTGCTCATAATGTAAAGCACTCTGCTGAAAGCAGTGGAAAAGTGAGCAATGCAAATGAGTTTTAGGCAGAATTAGCAAGTTCATTTTAGAGGAGTGCATGGTTAGCTCAGGGGACTGGTAATAATCTTGAGATCTTCATCTCTAGAGCACCAGTTTGAATTTAACCTGGTTGTTGATGCCAGTCAAAATGCATTGTCCTTGTTATTGATCTCTGTGAATTGACTTTCCGATACCCTTGGAAGAAAATCCAGAACTGAGTTAGGTAGGGTTTCACTCCAAGAAAGAATGAACCAAGATCAAAATAACTTTCTATCAGGAAAGGTAAAGCACTTAGAATTTCTATTAAAACAGATTAGTATGACTACATTTAAAATAATTTTGCATAGGAAAAATTTTGGGAGTGTATTCCAAGCATAGTATCATGAAGGAAAACTAACATGGTCTCCTTGGTAGGGAAACCCCCCCCCGTAATTTTTTTCCATAGAAGATGCTTACACATTCCAACTAAAACAGTAATCGTCAGTGGACTTTACTGGATTGAAGAGTAAAGGACTTCTCCCAAATTCTGGTTTTCACTAGATCCCTGTTTTTCAAACGTGCAGGACATTCAATAGGAGGAGGAAGGGATTACCCCTATCTGCTGAAAATGCAAACTCTTACTGTCAACAGCTTGCAATGAAAAGCACTGATGCTGCGAACTTTCAAATTTCATCTGGTAGAGGCTAATTCTAAAGATATGTGCCAGCTAAATTCTCACTAGAAAAAAATGAGAACTTTGGCATCATACATTGCCAGACATTTCATTCTTAGAAACAAGATTGCTTGTGAGAAGATTTCATAATTTAATTCTGTGTATCAACTATTATATCCACAGAGATCCTATAAATGTTTCTTAAGAGCAGCTATACTTCAGTTGTGTTACCAGTAGAATCCATCTCTTCTGTATTTTTTTTTAGTGTCTATGTTTGCTTTAGGAAAAAAAGCTTAGGTTTTTGCTGAGGATCTTTGAAGGATTTGATTACATTCTAAATTAGTTCCAAAATAAATAATATTAAGGGAGAATATGCATTGAGATTTTAAACATATTGGATTATTGTGTTTTTCTGTATCACATAGGAATTTTTATCTTTTTTAACCAATGTCAAAGATTCGCCCAAAGGAGTAAATAATTATATATTTCAAGACCCTCTCAACAATCACGCAAGTCAGATTTTTGTCTAGATTAAGCACATCTACCTCCATATAAAAATTACCAAATTCTGAAAAAAAGCCTCAAATATACTTCTTGGGTGTTCTGTGACATCTGAATTATATTCTCTGCTCAGTTATTCTGAGCTTTCCAAGTTCTTGTACTATATTCCTTGATTTCAGATCATCTGCTTAGTCAAAGACTCTTCTTCACCTCTGTCTTTACCAGCACTGTTGGGCCCCAGGCCCTGGGAACAAAAATCCAGATTGATGCAAACACAGACCCACTGTCAGTGAAGGAAGAGTTGGAGTTGGTATGGGAACTATTACAGGAGCTTGACCCCTACAAAACGATGGGCCCTGACAATATCCGCCCGGGAGTGTTGAGAGAGATGGCTGACACCATTGCGAGGCCACTCTCCCTAATGTTGGAGAAGTTGTGGAGATTGAGGGACATCCCAGACGATGGGAAGAAGGCTAACGTCACCCCCATCTACAACAAGGGCTTAAAGAAGCATCCAGGAAAGTATAAGCCCATCAGTCTTACTTCAGTCCCTGGGAAAGTTATGGAATGAACCCTCCTGGGGGCTATGACAAGTCCCTTCCATCCTGGTATTCTGTGATTCTATGACTCATCTACAGTAGCTCACTCCCATCATTCAGGAATAGCGCAAACCAAAGATGAGCATGGAGCTAAACAAATTACGATAAGCAGCTATTAAAGGCTGGTGCTATTACGTTGGCAAGGGAAGAATAAACAAACCTATAAAGGTTTTTCAGGGATTTAACATTTTATCTTTTTCTTTTAGTTTAGGAAAATAAAAAAAAAATTAAAATATAATCTCCCTCCTTATTTAAAAAAGGAGAAGAGAAAAAAAGATAAAGTCTTATTTGCATTCTGCTTCAATACATGTAAGTGCACTGGAAATGTTAGGACTTGTAATTGTATGAAGCAATTCGTCGTAGCACACAGAGCTCTGTCTCAGTAGCAAATCACCTTCCATCCTGAATTTTGAAATTATTCCTCCATTTAACTGTTAAAGTAGAAGGTAAGGAAAGTTTTGTAATTTACTTCAATCAGAAGAAGAGGGATAACAAGATAAATCTGAAAAATCATTGAGTTCTTAAAAGTGTGTGTAAAATTCATCCTTGTTGAAGTACATGTGAGATTTTATATTCACTTCAGTGTAGTCAGAATTTCCCCCCAAATTTCTAAATTCAGTGTTCATGGAAGTGCGATCTGTGTTTCTTTGCCTTTCAAAGGTGATGAGTTTTGTTTGTGTTCCTGATAAATTTCAGACATACGTAACAAAACCCAAAAAAAAGGCAACACGGAAAGGCCTACTTGGTCACTGATGGTCAGCGGGGTTTTTGTGTGTTGTCTCATGGGCGTTGGGTTCCTGAGGCTGCATGACTGTTTTACAGCTACTCAGCTACAGGTTTGTCGAGCTTGCAACGAGGCATGCCCAACAGGTCTTGTGCCTGTCACAAGTCACCTTACCCACTTTGCTGCTGTGGCTCATATACAGTACTCACTTCAAAATTTCTGCTGAGCTTTAAGAGCACGTGGTGTATACGTATTGAGGAGCAAAAGTTTTGGGGTTTGTCATGGCAGGGAAAAGTATTGTCATACTAGAAAAACGCAGGGTTTTTACTTATTTTTGTAAACATTGGGCCAATATAAAGCCTTTGGTAAAACCCCAGTTTCTGTGTGATAAGAGTTGTAGCACTGTGTAGATAACCTGCAGATTTCATCTGCAGTGAATGTGCTCCATTTCAGAGCTCAGCTGTTTTCGTTCTTGGCTGCCGTAGGCTGAATCTGAACCTGTATCCGAGTACCGAAAGGACATCTGTCATTCCTGTGCTCTGTTACTCTTCCTGCTTTCCCTGGGTAGGAAAGAGAGAAACCTGACAGGATAAACTGGAACACTGAGCTTGTGTGGATGGCTGGGAACTGAGAATTAGAGGCTGAGTGCAGGGAATGCGGCAGGGAGCTAGAGAACAGATGAGAAGAAAAAGACCTTTGAAAAAATAAGCATTTGTGATTCAATGTTTATGTAGACTAACAGCCATAAAACTACTTCTTCCTATTCTTGACTGTCTACTTTAAGTTAGTGCCAATTTAAAATCTAATTTAATAACCGTATTCTATTTAAATATACGTCTATGCAGTTGATTAACATTTTCTCTTAAATTCTGTAGACCAGTTCACTTCTTATAAAATAAAATGTTAAGACGATTAGCGGAGTTGAGTATTTAGTAGCAATACTCAAAAAAGCCAATATATTGCATTAAATGGAATTATTATAGATGTTTAAGAATTCTCTTGAGGAGGAGGCTTTTAAAACACATCAGTTAGATTCTGTATGAATGAACAGACATTTTTGAAGGAATAGATTGTCTCTGCAATGGTTTTCAACTGGCAATTGGTCACTGGTAATATTTATGATTTCTGCATTCCACTGCATGGCTTCCTCCTGAAGAATGTGGTCTCCTGGCCAGTGACTGAAAACCATGTGGGGAATCTTTTTACTCCCTTAAGGTGTGTCTAATGGGGACCTTTCTGTCAATGCATATGAATCTTTAGGTATAGCAATCAATCTTGAACTGATTTCAGGTGTTTGTTAACAATTCATGCTGTAAATTAGAAGTCTGTGAGATTTAGTTTTTCACAGAACACTAATTTCTTGATGTTTGGCGTATTCTCGCTGTATTTTTAATTCCTGACAAAGCTTCAGTTTCTGCTCTGTAAATCTGTCTATGGATGCTCACACTGGACACATTACGATGGTGGCAAGTGCTGTTTGGACAGGTTTTCCACTCTTCTCCCTTTCTTTCTGCCTTATGGGCAGGACAGAAAGCAAAAGCCGAAGGAATGAGGAATAATAAGTGGCTAGCTGCAAAGGAAAAGCTGCTATTTTGAAACTATATAACTGAGAGAAACAAGGGTTTGATATATGTCGTATTTTCCATGATAATAAATATATTTAACTTTATAAGATGGTAAGATTTTATTAAACTATTAAAGAAAGTGTCACCTCTAAGAAGTGTGACAAATATGTGACTGCTTTCTTGTTGATTTGGGGCCATGGTGCCCTTTCTATGTTTCCTTTAAAGAGAACTGGCAAGACAAGGGCAGAAGAAGGATGTATCTAAAAGATGCATCTCAGGAGGAGGCGGACAGCCAGGTCGGTTCTTATTTTGTGCCTTTGAGGAAAGCAGTTAGGATTCTTTGGTGGATAGTGAAGAGGCCATAACCTAACTGGTGCCTATTTCACTCCAGATAGATGAGGAAATCTATGCAGCTAGGGTTTTCAAGAGCAACCAACCATACCGTGCTCTTTGCCGTTCATAAGCAAGGTTTCCCTGGGGAAATTAGCCTTAGAGGCATTGTTAGACCTGAATTGTCCTAGCTAGTGTCCTAGTGTTTTCTAGGAATTTCCTGTGTTTTTCTTGTTTTCTGTGTAATTCTCCGTAGTTTCTCATCTAGTACCAGCAACAGTCAGGAATATGCAATCTTATTTTATTATAGGCACACATCACAGGACTATTCACACAACCCACATTAAAAATGTTTCTGTTTTCTGACTTTTTACTTCCTTGAGGTACAGAAATATCTTACAGAAGGCAATTGAGCTGTGTCAAAGATTCATGCTGTGCTCCGCAATGACATGAGTTTGTTCAGCACTGGTGGCAGCTGATTTGTACTGATGGAGACTTCCCACATGTTGAACACAGACATAATCTGTGCTTGTGCCAGAAATCATTGTTTCCCACCTGTACAGTATAATCTGGTCCTAATGCCTATAACCTATTTTTAAATCTTTGTCTTTATAGCTGCTTATGTGCAATATTTATAGAAACACCACTGAAATGGTCAGTAACAGAACTGCAGATAGCAGCCGTGTAGCTCTCCCCATTTTGTGGTATATTCTTAAAATAAACAGTGGAACAGTTATTTGTTGTCCATACTTGTTACTCACTGGAAGAAATCATATCTTTCATCATTTATCCCCAAAGAGCTGTTGTGCTCTGAATTGTACATAGCTTCGACTGCCTTTTGCATACCTGCCTGAGCAAATGATACCTGCTCTCTGACTTTACTTACTGACCTGTTAACTGTAGTTTGCCATCAAAACCGCGAACAGACACGTGAGAAAATACTGTCTACAGATGAAAGTGCTTATACGTTAAACATGCCATGCAAAGGACATTCAGATTACAGACCACTTTTTAATCTTTAAAAGGGTTTTGCAATGGAGATGATGTTAAGTTGCACACAAACTACACTGAAGTTAGTAAGACCCAGCTGTTTGCTAACAGCGTAACAAATATTAAACCATAGCAGTTTAATCCAATGAGGGATTAATTAATATGATTTGAAAAGCAAGTCATATGGTGGTTTTCAGAAGGGAAACTGGCATCAGAGACAAATAGCATGTATGTAACACTGCACTGTAGCATTTCTGACTGACAAATTATGCAGTCGTCACAAAAACTGCTGAGGTATCACATTAGTAGGTTAAACTGGTAATTGAAAGGTGCAGTTTAAAACCCAGACAGACATTTCATAAGATTGTTTCCGGAGACGGCAAATTCTTGTCAATCCAAATATTAAGATGTAGTAGCAGGGAAAGTTCCAGTGTTCTCAATCAGTTTTTCGTTTTTCTATGCACAAATATATATGCCCATATAAGCCAGAGGTTGCAAAATGTCCATACGAGGGAGGTTGTGCTCTCAGTGTGAATAAATACAGCGTCTGCCATTGCTCTGTTCTGTCCCTGCAGAGAGCAGGAGAGCAGCAAAGAAGCTTGGCCATGTGGTATACACCAGTCCTCCTCCTCTGAACGTGCAGAACTGAGTTACTTTCAGGGGACTGCCATAGCCTCAAAGTACTGGCAGACTGACTCTAAGCGGGACTCTTTGCTGAGAGCGTGGGCCAAAGAGGGCAAGAGAAAGATTAGAAATTGACATAAAAGGCACGCGTTTTCTTTCAAATGCCTTTTATCTTTGTAAATACTATAAAAATTGCAGACCTTTGTACATCTGTTTGGCTGAAGGCCTGCCCCATTTTTACATGGGATGGGGTTAAACGCATGACTTCCCTTTGTGCCTTTTCACCCGTTTAAGCTTTTCTTTCTGAAGAAATGATCCGCCTTACGAGAATATGCCTCTCACGGTAGAGTCATAGATCAGCAAAAAAGTGTGAAATGGCTATTGGGCTAAGCGTCGTACTAGCGAGGACCCTGGTAAAGGTTAATAGCCAGCTGAAGTTGGTCAAAAGATGTGAGCAAAACCTGTAGGAATTTCAAGTGAAAGAAATATATATTTACTTGTGTTCCTTCTTTACATCTTTAGGTTGAAGAGAGACTTAAAACTCGTTGTCCTTTAAGATGTTTAATTGTCACATCAGAAGGATACTGGCAACTGGCACATCCCAGTTGGGGATCCCAGATAAACAGTTGGCAGACATAGATTATTTCAGTTCAGGTTACCCAAACTTCAAAGTCTACCATTGTGGTTCATTGGAGCCTTACGCCAGCAGTTTGTAGTCCTTTTCCATTACCCTGTCTTCAAATTCTGGGAAGTTCTCACGCTCTGTCCCTTCTTCTCCAGCTCATTTAGAAGCGCTTCTACTATGTGCCCCTTATGGATCTACTTATGGATCATGAACGAAGAAATTATTTCAGTTATTCCCCTGTCTTACTCTGTGTGGTGGTGCCATGAAGCCAGCTGTAAGCAGGAAAGTACTGGGAGAGTACCTCAACTGGAAAGACCAAGAGCACAACCTCCACTGCTGTGTCCTTACCTGGCTGTTCCTGCCCCATACTGTGCCGACTCATCCAGTGGGGAATGGCAGAAAAGACAGCACAACAGGGACATCGGTGTTTTCAGTGGTGGAGCAGAGGTTTGTCTAGCAGTGAGGCAACAACATCTGTGCAGGCTCCCTCCTCACCCCATTTCCCCAGTACGCAACCCCAGGGGCAGCCAGCCTTAGCAAAGCAGTTTAACAGCCCTGTGGCTGGCTGGCTGGCTGAGATTTCTTGCCAGATGGTTTTCTTTACTTAGACTGAAACTAGCTAAAGACTATTAGCTTCATTTTGGTGGCTCTGTCTTTAACGGGCTGGAAGAGCGGTCACTGAAATGGCTGGGAGGTTGCTACTGGGAGCTGTCAACATCAGTTATCGTGGGCTATTTTTTGATCTCAAGTGGTGCTCCTGTGCTGTAAGAGTTCTGCCTAACGTAAGAGTGGTTTTATCATTGCCGAATGAAGGCTGTTCCCAAGGCACTAGGCAACCCAACTCGACAAGCTTTAAAATAGTATTCATATGGTGTTAATTGGCTTAATTGTATTAAATACAGGTTTACGATCTACCAGCTAAGTGTGGGATGTAGGATTCATATTCATCCCTGATGAAATAACTCCGCGTGCTTGCTGCTTACGCAGCTCCTGCTTGTTTCGCAGCACTCATACTCGCTTCTTACAGGCTCCGATAATACGTATTGGTTTATTAAGTCAATCGGGGCTATCACTAGGCGTATCTCATGTGACTGTCATTAAGACGCACACCACACATACTCAGAGTGACTTCAGCCAGTGTCTCGCCTCCTTTCATAGAGCAAGACCAGGGAGCTCCTCCTTTTCTCCGGGGAGAGGATTGTGACAGCAGATCTGTTATGGTCTGCACCCTGCTTGGGAGGGCGGGCGAGAACTGCCGGGAGAGGAGATGTGCAGCTTACGCACAGCGTGAAGCAGCTTAGCTCCCCGAGGTGTAAATATAAGCTCTTCTCAGATTTAGGAATAATGGTTATACTTGAGCCATTTTTCTCTAGCTTTCCGTACTAACCATTAACTGGAACATTATATAAGAAGAGATACTCTTTTAGTGTGATCAAATGGTTCTTTGTTTTGCAGCTCTTGGCATGGCCTTACAGGGTCCGTTTCTTAATCCAGCTCTCTTTTTATATATGTGTGTATATATATAGTTCAAATGTAAACTTCAAATAAAGCTGATACTACTTTTTTCTTAGTTGCTTTTCCTTTTTAGCTTGATTGTTTTAGGATAGAGAACCCCAATGCTTCTGTAGCTTTCGACTGAATTGTCTGTGTTTGTGTCGTATTTTAATGGTAAAATAAAATTAAAAGGATTAAAATTAACATGAATATAAATGCATATGTATGTTTATAAAATATAAATATAAATGTAACAAAAATTCGAGAATTTTGCTTTTAAGGATACTTTTCAAATGATATTGCTTTCAAGTAGATTATTCATTTTAATGGCATACCGAGACATGGTGGAGTTTATGTTGTGGCAAAAAAAAGTGTTTTGAGAAGAAACCTTCATGGGTTTGTGTTTTTATTTTATTCTTTTCTGGTGGTACAAGCTACAGATTCCAGAAAGCCTAAGAAAACTGTTAAGAACCTACTGTGCTAGCAAATACAGGTATTTTGATGCGTTAATCATTTTACTCAGCAACTCCAGTAGCATGTTGATACTTCTGTACTCGGGAGACTGTGGTCAGTCCCTGGTGCCCAAGGTCGGGCTGAGGACTGGAACCACAGTCATTTAGCAGGAAGTTTATACTGGTTCAGACTGTGCCTTGGAATATTGGGTAGCCTACTGTGGAAAAGGAAACCGCAGGGAAGGGATGAAAACAGCTCTGCGTGCCCATGCCAACATATACCACTGGTTCAATGACCCAACCAGTAAAGTTTCACAGTGGGAGGTGCCAGCAGAGGTTACATAGTCAAGAGTAGTACCTGGAGGTGATAGTGAAGAGCTTATAAAGACCATGGGAGGGAAGCAAAATCCACAGTATTTGGTTAAAACACACAAAAAAATCAACTGCATTTCACTACATAATCTCCTTAAATATAGTTGTGTTTGGTTTTCTTTTGCTGCAGTTCCTTTGCTCTTTTAGCTATCTGTACTGTGGTCCTCTCTATTCTTTCAGAAGGTTTATATTTACTTGAACTTATTTTTTGCTGTAAATAATGCAGTGTGAAATAGGACATAGGTGGTTTAGTTTGGGCAGAAAATACTTAACTTTCATGCGAAACACAAGAGTAATAACTCTTCCCAGAGTGAGTTTGTCAGAAGTGGATTACCTTTACTCGGCCTTTTTTTTTTTTGAAAGTACAGTACATCATCTTGAAATTACTTTAACATGGAGTCCATTGTGTTACGGGAAGGGAGAAGTGCTTGTGATCTAATGTGACAATAATAGCTGAACAGACAATCATTTATCATGAAATAGTTGCAGATCGGTTTCTTGGAAGAAGGTCAATTTTGACATTTATTTATGAACGGTAAATTGGAAACTGTTTACAGTGTAATACAATTATCTCCAATTATTCATTTTATCTTAAACACCTTTTTACTTTCTTCTCTCCTTTTCGGCAAGTTCATGGTAAGATCACTAGATCTTGAAAGGGCAACTGCATTGATGCCCATCTTTGAAGGTTTTGTGGGGTTTTTCCCCTCTGGAAACAACACTGTACATACATTATAGAAATCAGTCTTGCTTTCCTGAGACATGTTTGTGTCTTTCTACCCTTTGTTAATATGCTTCTCATTTAGAAACAGGAACTGTGAAATGTGCTGGGGAATAAATAGATCTCTTCTAAATAGACATTGTCAAGGAAGAGCAAAGGAAGTGAATTGTGCAAATTCTAAGAACCGAGTAACGTTTATTTCAGACAAAGACATACTTCTCAGGTCAGAATGGCTTTTGCTTTACAAGTAAGTTAGTTTTTCTCTCTCTTTGTAATAATAGTAAGGGGGAAATTTGTGATGGCAGTTTCTGCAGATGGGAGGTTGCGGAAGGTAGCTATTTGAGTGTATCCACCAGCTTGATATCAAAATTGGGAAAGCCAGCAGAGTTTTAAGCCTGGGTGGGCACTGCACTGGAGCATGTGTCATGTGAGTCTGCCTGGCATTATCAGGATAATCTCATTGCTGTAGCAGTGTTTTGAACTCGGAAACACGTGGAACTGCACACACACATGGGGAAAACATGCCCTCTAAGGTCTCCGCAGAGGGCTTATTTAAAGGGCTGGAAAGTTTAGTGAGTAATTTTCCATCTAGTCTCCATCTGTCGTTTGAGGGAAAGATAGTCAGCGGGTCCACACTGGAAAGGCAGAAGATAGGTCTGAAGAGGGTTAATGTCACTTTGAGATCTCAGAAAGAATTGAAGTAAGCACTAGTTTCTCTACCTGCTGTGCTCTGTAGTAGTTCCGTGTGGGCAACCATTTTTCAGGAACCAAATTCTGAAGGTCTTTTGTGTAGTTTCCACACAGGTGCTTTCTTAGGACATTTGGACTGGAGCAGATAACTGTATATTGAGCTACAGGATTTTCATTCAGTTCTGGAAGTTTGGAGTCTTTAGCCAGATTTCTGAGTGATTGGCAAGATTTTGGGTGTGTCTCCAGATGGTTGTGAAAGGCCATAATTGGATCAAAGTCATAAGGTGCTGTTTCAATGGGGTTTATTGAAGGTTTGAATGGCAGAAGGGACAAAGTTTACTGATTTTTTTTTATTATTATTATTTCATTTATTGTGGTATTAAACTGTATACCTGGATATGTATGTTGTGTCCTTTGGCTGGCATACAGGAGTCAAATACTGAGTATCCTGTTGTGGGACATCATTTTCAGTCAAAAATTATGCTTTTCAATAAGCTAAATTTCAAGTGGGTGGCAGCAAAAGTTGTGACAGATGATTCAAAAAAAAGGGATTTCAAATGATCCCTAATGATTTTCTTGTTAACTGCTTGCTGTAATGATTTGATCCTGTCAAGAGAAAGGGTGATCCCACCCGGTAGCGTTGGTGAGATCTTCGCTTTATGCCACAGCAACATGCTGTCAGTATAAATGTGTTTGCACAAAGTTCTATGTCATTATTGACTAGCAAAGAAGTCTTGGTCTCCTTGTTCCAAAGAGTGCAGGATCTACAGTTGTTCAGCCTTGTGACACCCAGTCATGCAGCTTTATGGCGTTTGATTTCCATACCTTTTTAGATGTGGGTGATAAATATAGCATGGCACTGTCTGAAGTCATCCTCCTTGTAATTAGTGGTGAGATCTCAGCAACTTCATCTCGGTCTGCAATTAGTCTCCTCTTTATCAGAATGTCCTCTAAGATAAGCTCTATAAAAGATGGTGCAAGTTCTGGAAATGGATGGATTAAGAGGATAGTGGAGAGTGACATTTGGTCATTTCCCATTTTTTAAGAAAGCTCATATGCTGGTTTTTTATCACCTCTGACATGGAAGGTGAGCCATTCCTTTTACCTGCATTCAAAAGGCATTTAAGGTAAATCCTTGAGAAGTCCTTTTGCATGTGTGTTGACTATCAATTTCATTTTTCTTTTTTTCTCTGGAAGATGTAGGTGTGATTGGAAATGAAATGGAATTTTATGGGTGCAGAAGCGAGATCTTTCTGAATCAAGAGCTAGTCAGTTTGTCGCTTTGGGACTCTGAGTTGTGGAGAAAGTGAAAGGTAATAGTGTTGGGTATGAGCTTTGCTTTGTGGTGTTTCATCAGATGCATAGCTCTCGATTGACAGAACAGTATTCACGTACTTGGAATGAGTGACATCAATGACATCTCCATTGTCTGTATTTCCAGACATCCTTTCCTTCAGGTAGACTGACTCTTGGTCATTCTCTTTGTGTTTATGCTATGTCCACACCCTGTTATTCCTGTACTTTTGGCAGAATGCTTCTCTCCTCAACAATGAGTAGCTAGTGGTTGTGTAGATTTTGTGGTAATTCTAGGAAACGGTGTTTTATGTTGATTAGTTGGGGGGAAATCAGCTTCATGCTGTATATTAATCAACCTTCACTTACTAAGTAAGATATTGCATGAAACATGCTTTATAGATATGCTATCATGGTCTCAGCGATAATTTAATTAATTAAACTTCACAGTCAGCAGAGAGTGCTGGGCCAAGGCTGGCTACAGGGAAATCCATAACAATGTGGAAATTTCAGTTCAGGTATTCACTATCAGAACCTAATTAAGGGAAGAAAACCAAACACAAGCATATCTAAAAATTAGTGTAAATAACTTTATTAGCCAAATTAAATTCCTGTTTCTTAGCATCATAACTCTAAGAAATATAAATATGCCTGGCATAAATATAAAAAGCCATAGAAAGTGAAGGTGTATTTTCTGGAAACATGTAAATGATTTGCATTTTGTTCTTAATTCCTTTAATATCCTTCATTATAATGTTTTCAATAAACCAAAACTATTGAAAATCACTCCCTGTAGCGTTTGAAATACTTTGAGCAAGAAAGAGGAAAAAAAACCCTCAAAATTAGTCAGATTACTGTGGTCAGGAAGAATTTTTAAATTTCTGAGAAAGAAAACAAATTATACTGAACAGAAGAACCTAGTAAGGGATGATGCTGCTGCAACTAAGATGCTCTGTTGAGAATCTCAGGATCCAGCCTTCTGCAGTGCATTGATGAGGAGGTTTCAGGCTGGAGATTCCAGTTTCTCTTGCTAAACTGAACGTGTTAATGACTTCTGTATGGTACCAAGCTCTCAGTGCTTTGCCTTAAAATTGGTATTGCAGTCTTTCCTTGGCAAACCTTAAATTAGTTGTGCTGCCACCTTCTCCCAGTCCTTAATATGCAATGCCTGATGCAGTAATTCCATAACATATTGTTAATGCTGTCTCGTTGATCACAAAAAGTTCCGCTTAAAGTGCAGAAACTGAGCACTTACTTTCATGTTGCCTCTTGTATTGCAGAATTTTAGTTTCTAATGACATTTCCAGCCAGGTTCAAAAGCTCGGTCAACAGGACTAAATGTGCTTCTTATTGCAATGTGCTAAGGTTTGTTCATCTTAGGTCTGATGAGAGGGAACTTCTACTCTGAATGATTAATTTGTTAAGTGAGGGGTGGGGGTTTCAATATGACTAGAGTTTATTTAAATGATTAGGCTGAAATTCTCAAAGAGTTTCTTGAAGAGTAATTTTGAGTGCTTGACTCTGTTCAAGCAGTCAGTCTAGTGTGCGTGTTCCAGGCCTGATCTGCAGAATTCTAAAACGTGAGTTTGAAATTTCAGAAGAGTTTCCACTGATTTTTGTAGACTTCTTAATAGGAAATTTAATTTCTGGAAGAACTTGCTTGAGAAAGAATCTTATTTGAGACTGAAGAAATGCCCACTGGCTTGGCTGGCTTTCTGCATGTCAGATGAGTTGAGATGAAGAGAGAAACAACCAATCCACTGGTAAGAAATGGACCTACTAAAATGTAGAAAAACAAAAATGGGCAATAACTTTTGGATTTCAAGTCGTCTGAACTGCTCTTGCTAAGTGGCATCAGAATTGTGTAGAATTTTTCTATGGCTGTTGTTTCTTTTGACATAACAGATGAATTCTTAGAAGTGTTTCATTTCATTAGTTTCTGGGATATTACAGAATGCAGAATCATTTTTCAGTATTTCTTTAGAATAATAATAATGGAAAATATCTCCAGCTAATGTACTGAGAAAGCTGCTATCATCTTAATAATTCCCATAGTTTGCTTTTCCAATGCTGAAAAATTACAAAGGCAAATGTTTGGCATAGTGAGTAGAAATATCAGTTTCTTTCCTATACTCACCATCATAAGACCATAACTCTACTTGCTAATTAAGGTAACTAAATCATAAATAAACTGAAGAAAACCTGCTGTATTTACAGTTTTGAGTTGAGCTAGCAAATGTCTGAAACAGACTTGTATGTAAGGTAGTGACTTGAACTCAAATAAAGAAAGAGCAGTAAGTTGGATAGAAATATGAATATCGTTCTGATTATGTCAATTTTTATTTTTTTGACTCCTTAAAATGTTATTAATCTGAAGTTATAGAGGAAAAGTATACTAATGGGAATTTTGTTAACGAACACAAAACAAAAATGGTGATTTTCTTATCTCAATGAACAGAATCCCAATTAAGCTTTGTTTTCATTATGTTTGGTATCCACATATATATGGATATAAACAACACCATTTGTTAGTGATTTCTTCCCTTCTCAGTGCTTTTTCTGATCTTTCTGATTTTTTAGTTGACCTGAAACACCAGATTGACTCCCTCTGGTGGCTGAAATCATGTCTCTGCATTCCAGAGCGTGCCTTCCAGAGATCTCCTTAGTCTGGAGAGCACAAATTGTGAATAATATTTTCTAAGTTTAGTGTTACAACATTATAAAAATAGCAACAGCTTTTCTTTCTGTCTTACAGAGTGCAAAGTTAGTGGTAAGTTGCTTTTGCTATCTGAAATCTTTTGAGTTTAGGACAGATATTTACAGCACATGTTTTGAAGGAATCAAAGTAGGTAGTCAAAGTAAACTTAGATATGGACACTGCATGATTGAAAATTTACTGTGGTGAAAAGAGAAAGAATAGGAAAGAAGGAATTTAGGTAAGTAGTGTAATATTGATGATGCTAAGTATGTCACAGAATTACATGAACAAGATATATACCTAGTTTGGGATTTTTTTCAGCTCCAGAACATTATTTGATTTCAGAAGTAAGCATCTAAAAGTTTGCCTGTGCCAAGACACCCTTTTATTATAAAATGAAAGATTTCTGTAATATTTAGACTACAGCTGTGAACCTGAGATGTCTGTCTCCTTTCTTCAAGTAATTTCCCCACATCCCAAATAGCAGAATATGAGAGAGACTTTTTGTGATTACTTACTGCAAATGATTATTGTTTGGATCTGTACGCTATAAAACCACAACTGTCTTCACATTAATAAGGCAAAATTGTAAGAAAGCATTCTGGAAGATTGACATTTCCTTGCTTGTGAGTTCATAATGCTTTTTGTATATTTTATGTAATCTCTTTTACTGGAGTGCCTGCCTTATGTAATGTCTTAGTAATGGAAATGAGGCCATCTGCATGGTAGTCAAGGTTGTTCCCTGAAAGACATACTCTGTCTGCTGCAGAAAATAGATTAAATCAAGACCTTTAAAACCTTCACAACCCTTTCATCAAGCTGAGAGGAGGAGCTTCCTCAGAAACTCCTCCTTACTTCTTTAGAGCCGCCCATCTTCTCTGCCTGTTGAGGTCATTATCCATCCAACTTTGGGGTTTGACTGCCGCATACTATGCCCATCAGCTCTATTGCCATTGTTTTGTCCCTTTTCATATTCTGCCACTCCTAATTCAGTTCTGCGGTCCATAATAAACTCTACCTTCTTTCCTTTGCTTTGCATCATCATTGGGACCATGTCTTTCCCTTTCATTTTCCCTGCCTTACCCGTAATGTATTCTCTATGCATTCTGTAACCTCTTCTGCTGCTAGCTATCTGTAATCCAACAGGTGGACTTGTGAAAAATGGCAAGCCAGTGGTCTAGTATTATTTATTCGTTTTATTTCAGTCACTATGCAAATAAACTGGGCATTTTACATAAGCAGAGGAAGACAGGCTCTTCTGAGTATGCTGCAGTCCAAGGCAATGTGGTACAAAGAGGAGCAGAATAGGAAAAAATATATAATACAAACAAAATATCTTTGCTAATAAACATCTGCAATTGTTACTTTTGCATAGGATGCATAAAAGTTTTATTTCTGAGATAACAGAATAAGTAGTATTGTGTTGCTGGTCTCTGGCATCTCATTTAGTCTCTCGTTAGAAAGATTCTTTAAAAGGTATTATTGTCCTTCTGTTGGATTTTTCCCCTCCTCTGTGGGAGATTTCTGTTTGGTCCTCCCTTATTTCTGTGCTTGGGATCAAAACCATTTTTAGCCCCATGCTTCTCAAAGATCAGGACGTTCCATAAATATTTATTTAAAACATTGGAGTAATAGATGGTCTTTCTTGATTTCCTGGGTATAACAGAGAGGTTGTGAGCTGAGGAAGTTACATATACGTGATCGTTTTTGCTATGCAGTAAAAAAGAAGAAAAAAGAAAACCCTAAATACTGTAGCATCTTGGGGAGAACAAAGAGCTACAAAAATAAAATAAATAAATAAATAAAAAACCAAAACAAACCAAAAAAAAACCAAACCAAAAACTAGGAACTGGAAAATATTCTTTTCAGTGCATTTTGGGGGTCAGCCATTTTTTTCCCTAAAATACAAAGTTGCCAACAGTTCCTTGAAAGATTTGCACCGTATCTTGCTTTCCAAGGTTTTCATTTGGAGCACTGGCTGTCACACCCCTGAAATAGCAAAGCTATTTGGGGATACTTGTTCAGCAAACCTTCACACACTGTCTAATTTGCCTGGAGCATGCTGCTCTGTGATACTTCAGGATATACCCGCTGGCATGCCCAAATGGTACCTGTTTACCTTTGATATCCTCACTTCAAGGAAGAGTTTTTTCCCCTCTTCTCTTTCTCTATGTCATCCACTTGGGATTAGGGTAGTGGTATCCCCTCTGTGTGGAATTATTCAGCAAGCGTAAACTCAACGCTGCCACCAACGTGCCAGCAGCATTCACAGGTGGAGAAGAAATGAAAGAAAAGTAAGAGAAAATCATATGTTCTGGATGTATTTGGTACCACTCGTGGCAGCCTCGTGTCGTCTCTGGATGGGGGATGATGCGAAGACTGTAGCAGGTCTCTAGAACCCCTCGTGGTACCCTTTCAGTCACCCTTAGCAACCTGGGGGATTTGTATGCTGTCTTTTGTTGTATAATAGTGCCTTTCTCATGTGTATGTAGGATCTATCGTTATACCTGTTTTAAAAAGGGACGTGAGAGGAATCTGTTGTATCATGCTTGCTCTTTGTGATGTGATGTGTTGCAAGAATTATGTATGTGTGCAAGTGCGCGCCCACAGATTGATATCACAGGTGCTTTCATTTTAATTAATTAATTTTAAGGCTTTAATGAAGTGACCAGCAGATAGCGATACGCTGGCACCTACTGATTTGGAGACATTGTACCTACTTAGTTCTGCAACCACTAAGTGGTGCTGCCACCAAATCAAACTTTGGCTTCTTCAATACGATCTCAATGACAGTGGTACTGGTCCATGCACAGGAGATACACAGCCCAAATAATGATATTTCACATTCTTCCCCGTCACTTCTTGCGCACACGTGCCACGGAGTGGGCACATTATGGTCAAATAGGCTAACCCTGTATCAAACAGGATAACCATGTATCAACAGCATAATTAACACCGATATATTATCATTATTTAATAGTATCAGCATTATGTCATAGACTTTGGAACTGAGAAGAAAGTTACATAAAGTATCTACATTTTTAACTATACGTACATTTATCTTTGTCCTGTTTTTATCTTGCCTGCAGCAGCAGTGGCTGGAGTTTAGGATATTTGCATTCCTTGTATCAAAAGGGCATTTTCTGGAAAGTGAAAATGTGCCTGTCTGCTGATGGGTGTAGAAAACGTGTGTGTAAGGGTTCTCCTAGCTGAAATATAAATAAAGTAACTCAGAAACCCAAATATAGCTCAGCTTGGATTTCTTGATAACAGATCATCCCAGGCTTGAGTTTAAAAGCGTTTCACATTCTGATGTGATTTACTGGGCACACTTGCCTTTATTCCTCCAACAGAAGTGGTTGGCCTGATATTTGCATGAACTCTGGCAGGCTCATAAGTGGAACTTTGGCTCCTGTATTCAGTAGAGAAGAAACAGCGAACACTATAATGTTTAAAAACTTCTTGGCTATTACAAATTAGATGGCATTTATGTTTGTGTTTGTTATGACTGTTTGACTCAAAAGCCTATTTGCAGAGAAGGAATCTGATTTTAGTAAATCAATATAATAAAGCCTTTGATTTTTTACAAAAGCCAGCTAGCTGTAACTTCAATGTTGGTATTTCAAGGCCTCTCACTGATATTTTAGAAGTTTGTGGTTGTTTGAGCTTCCTTTCCAGGCCCTGGGGAAATAAGAGAATGGTAAATCAAAGCCCAGATCACTGTTTGCATTTATTTTACTTCTCATTATGACATGTATGCAAACACTTAAAAGAAATAGGGAAAAGGTATAATCATGATAAGATCCCATTTATAGAACAAAGGGGAATACATTTCTAGTCTAATTTATTACACTTCTTAATACTATAAACTCAATTGAGTGCCTCATCAGGTTTGACAGTTCACTTATACTTCTAATTTAGTGATAGTACTGTTTAAAATAATTAATGACTCTTGAAGGGTAATCCAAGAAAATAGCTGGAAAGTATTTTTCTGATCTAAAGCGTGTCTTAATTTCTTGTGCTTTTCCTTTCCAAGCAAAGAAGTTTTAAAAGTACAAGTCGCAGTCAAGTACTTAAATGCCGTAAAAAGTTGTCATGTTGCCTTTGAAAAAAATCTTCCATTTGCATTTGCTGTCTTTTTTCTGCTTTCCTTGCCTGTGACAACCAAAATACGGAGTACGAATGAGGATATATAATTATTCAAAAATATTTAATAACATTCAGTGAAATCTAAGTAACACTTTTGTTTAGTTTGGATGCAACCTTTAGCGTAATTGTGAGAGTGGAGAAAAAAATTTTGCTGGTTTTTAACTATTGGAAAAAAGTTTTGTGAGTGTCATCCTAAATCTGGATGCTTTTGTCCCCATACTAAAATGAGATGCTTCCGAGGCTGTCTTCTTTCACCCCTGTACTTGTGAGAGGAATTCTGCATCAAGCTTCTCAGGTGGCGTAAAGAAGCTTTGTCTATATTGAAGTTCACAGAGGAATGACAGATTATGCCAGCTGAGAACTGCGGTACAAAATTTTAGCCACCAGAGCTGGGATGATAAAAGCATCCCATGAGACGTGACCTAACCTTTCACAGTTTATTGATCATCTGATGTCACTAGTTACTCTTAAAATTTCGTCCTCTCGCTCCTGCAGTCTGCCACGCAGGACTTGCTGTGCCACAGCATCCCCCAAAAGGCCGTGAGCCGCCTCTCTTCTGGGGAATGGGCTCCAGATTAGGACATTTTTCTGCAAGTTCGCATGGGGTTGTCTTGACCCAAGTGCAGGACCCGGCACTTGGCCTTGTTAATTCTTTTGTGCTCTGATTATGTCATGATTGACTCACGGCTAATTCTTTGAATGAAGAGGCCAAATAGAGGCAGTTTCTTTTACAGGAAAATGTGCAAAACTGTTCTGGTTTGTTTTCATTTTATGAAAAGCATATGAAAACTATGAAAAGTACCGTACAAGCTAATAACTTTAGGTGGGCCCTGTTTTGTAGAGCAGAGTTCAAAAGAGTACCAGCAGTATAAACAGCTCTCCCATTCTCTCTTTTCTTTGTAATACTTCACCAAGTTGATGTCTGGGGTAAGGTGTGGCCGTTTCTTGGCAGAACGATTCTTCTAGATTTTACTTGTTTTGGTGTTTTTTTCAGGAATATGCTTTTATTGCCTAATACTGAAATTGCTAGTTGGAGGAGCTTGTCATCTGTCTTTTGTCACATGTAATTTTAATTTAGCATTCCAGCTTTTGTAGTCCTCCTTGCTCACTTCATAAACCTTAACTGCTTCTCCAGTAAAAGGCTGCCTTGGATGACCACGGCAGGAGAAAGACCCTCAACGGCTTCATGCCCTGTTCCTCTCTCCAGCCTTCCTTACTGTCCCAGCCCAAACACCATAACTGAGAAATTCCTTTGGGAAAGGGTTAGCTTGAATCCCTGCAGTCCCAGCGAATTCACGCGGTTCCTCTACTGTAACAATCAGAAATGTACTAGACGAGATGTTCTGGTAAGCAAGTCTGCTAGAATTCTTCTTCATTGCATCTGAAATAAAGAGTGGCGACTGTTCAGCTGATGGCAGCATACCTTGTTTAAGTTCCTTTTTTTAAAGATGGCATAAATGTCTGCCAAGAAAGGTAACTGCCAACAAAAAAAGGTGGTTGCCCCGCGTGGGAGATGGTGGTAAGAAAGTAGGCTGGTTTATTTTCTGGTATTTTCCTTGAGCACTTGTGATTCAGAAGATTTGTGTATTCTAATACACCAGAAATTGAAACTAGTCATGAGAAACAAAGTTAGAAATGCCTTCTCTTAGTGAAAGACTTACAGTTTTTCAGTGGTTCCCATTTTAAGGAATGGTTTCAGAAAGCAAAGCCTCAGGCTTAAAACAAGCTCTTTTACCTCTTTTTACATATGCTGCCAGCACCTAAATCTGCTCAACAAGCATGCCGTTTTACAAGTATCTTATTTTCTTTCCACGGCATGTCAAAAGCACTGCGGGAAGTGCCATCTATGGAATATAATGGATATGGACGCTCCTCTGAGACTATTTTTGTTGTTCTGTTTCAAGATAAAGGCAATTGAGTATTTATAGGAAAAATAAATACATCTGCTTTTTGCAGTGTGTTGTAGCTGAAAATTAAATATTTTTCTACTCAAATTTTGGCCTATTTCCTGGAATCACAATCACCGAGCTTTCAGTAACATTTTAGTTAATATTCTGCAGCCTGCAGTTGTATTCACCACAGCTAACATGAGCTCAGAGAGTTTGTCTTTATTTAACCTTAGAGAGGAATCCCAGGCTTGCTCCATAGTCAGCAGAGCTGTTGGGAAGGATCTGCTCCAGACCACGGTGGAGAGACTGTGGCAGCGTCCCACTCCGAATCGTGCCTGCTACAACATCGGTGATACTGGAAATCCTGCAAAATAAGGCTCCTTAAAGTGAAGCTAGCCTTTATCAAGCTCTGATTAATGTTTTCTTTCTTATCCATCCTTTTCATTCTTTGGCTAATATCCTGATGAATCCTGTTGTTAAAGTCCTGCATCTCACTGCTTCTAGTGATGTTTAGAAGTTGAGGGCACTGATGAGGACATTCCTTCTCTACCTGAAAAATCCACATTTCCTTGTGTGGAGGGGATGTAAAAAACATAAAATGCCCATGTGAGAGTAAACATTCTTCATCACCTTTGCTCTTTGGAGACTTAAAATCGCGTTGGGGTGGCAAGGGGGAAGATGCTTCAGCTAAAAGTCAAAGATTTTAAAGACGCCAGTCCTGATTCTCTGCTCCATTACACATTTTGCACACTGATGTAGCTCCAGGGGGCTGCGTTTTCTCTTTCTTGTCAGCTGCCTGTGGCATGAGGACCACCTAACAGACAGTAGCAAACCATTCGGTATGATTGGTGATTTTACAGTTACTTGTTTTGAATAATTTCATTGATGAGGTTGACTGTTATCCAGCTAACTATTCGCTATTACAGTTTTATGGCAGCAATTACCCCCAAAAGTTAGCATTTACTGTGTCAGCAGTTAGTAGTAGTATTGGCAGTAACCTTACCGTTAGCAATATTTATGCTAGGAAATAAACACTTGTCTTTATTTGTCAGTAAGCTGTGGCATTTAAATGACATGAAAGATCATGTATTGATTTCTGTGGATTCAAGTCTCTAGAATTACCCTGTTTTTTACTTTCCCTCACCTTAAGGAATGAGGTAAAGTTGAACTTAATGAAGTAGATATTCCAGCGCTAGATTCGTTATTTGAGTATGTGAAAATTGTTGAAAATGCGTATCTTATCGAGCTAAGCCTGATTTCAGTTGTACATTTTCCCAATAGCGGAAGGAAATTTCCATTGTTAGAAAAATCTGGAGGCCTCCCCTCATGAGAAGTGCTCTGAAAATGAAGAAGTGGGATGCTCATCCGAGGCAGGGAGTATAATCAGCCTGAATTGCTGCGCAGACCAGTAGGGGTTGATTTGTTGCCAGCGTCTGCAAAATAAACTGCGGGGTTCGGTTTGCAAACACTATTGCGAACCAAACCCTGCAGGGTTTGCCGAGCTCCGGTTACTATTATTGCTCCTGGTGAGGCTTATTATGCTGTCACAGAAGATGTAAGAAAATCCATCTCTCCACTTTAAACATGATAAGCCTTTGTCACCTACAATGCAATTAATGTTAAAAATAGAAGAGGGCCGATGATAAGATTGTGACTCGCAGGCAATGAGCCATTGTCCAAGTACCGGAGACTTATCTGGAGGGCCAGTCAGCCTACACGGGTTGCTGTCAGTTTGCTGATTGCCATTTCTCTCCGAGTTTGATGAAATATTCATGTCTTTGCTCTGCTCTCTGCAAGCACTATTGATTTCTTGTCTAAACGCCGCTATATTTAGTCTAGACAAATGGAATGTGGATTGCTGCAGAATAAATGGGATGAAAGGCTGGGGGGGGGGGGGAAGGGGGGGGTTGCCTGTCCGTTTCTCTTGGGCTGCGGCAATTATTTATAATCAAGAGTAGTTTTTGTAAGTTAAAGGTGATTTTTTATAATTTAGTGATTAGTCTCAGAACAAAAGTAAGCACTTGGACACGATCGTTCTGCTGGGATAGCAGGTTAAGAAAGCAAATTATGCTCTGAGGTTTACAGTCAGAGTTAGTAGGATTTAAAAAAAAAGGCCCTGAAAATCGTATGTTTCCAGAATTTTGAGAAGAAAAGAATATGGTCAGTAGAAGAGATTTGATTCCTTGTCTCTCCTTTTTATAAATTTTTTTTTGCTAATAGATTTTATTGTACAGTTAGAATTCAGTTCTGTGCATTTGCTGCAGTTTCAACTTCTGCTGCTTCAACTTTACTGCTCCTGCTTGCTAGAATATTTCTCCGTTTCCTTTTGGTTTTCTCCTTGAAAACAAATACAGCTGTAACAGAGAAAAGGGGGAAAATATACTGAAAATCTTATTCTCTAGTCATTTCAGACAGCATGTTTGTTTTCAGTTAATAATCTTATTTTCCTGTGGCGATAGTGGAGCAGTAGGAACAGGAGTGAATGTGTTTGTGTTCCACTGTCCTCTCGTGGATGGAATCAGAACTGCTGAGCTTGAGCAAACATCCTCTGCTACTACTATTCATTTTCCTCTTGTAGAAATGTTGTTACTTGCTAGATTTTTTTTTCTTTTGAAAGAGTATCTTAATACGAAAACCTGAGCTTTACAAGTATTGTAGTGAAAATCAGCAAATCTGTCTCTTTTCTGCTTTTTAGTCCCTTCAATTTAAATCAAGAGATGGAAAAACACAGGATTCTTCATTAACTACTTCAGTGGTCATTTAACAATATATACCATTGCTGCGACAAATTAGAATAAACCAAGATGTTTTCATTTTCTTACAAATCGTATATAGTGCATTATGTATGTCAAATCCACTCCAAGCACGGTGGTCACTTTTCAAAAAGCTGTATTAAAACTTCTCGTTTTGTGTGTCAACTTATTTTCCTGTCATTTTATGTGTTATTCCTATGTATTTGCCAGGTATATGTACATGCAGTAACTATGTAGCATCGGGTAGCTGTTCACGTGTAACACCATCCTCGGAAAATCTACACGCTAGCGTTGAGAAATCTCTTGCAATGCAGTGAGAACTGGAGAGCCTTCATCTTACACTGAAGAAGTGCCCTGAGTGCTTATTGTTAAGCATTAACAGTGCCTAAGAGATTCTCGCCAAATATTGCACCCTTAGGCTGTGACATGGTTTTAGAACTGGGTTGCCTGTTAGTCTATTTAGCAGAATATTAATCTGGGAGTAGTTTTGCAGAGAATGGGAAGAAAGTGGTAAAATAATTTGCAAAATCTCAAAGTTGCTAGTAGGGATGTCTGAAGTTTGCACGCAGCGTAGATTGCATTAGTGTTCTGTTAGGTCTGTACACTGAAGCGGCCTTTGAATTAAATTGGTGTTTTCCCCAGAGGAGTGATCTCTATTCTTCTTCTCCGGTTATATTTAATATATATACGTTTTGTTGTTTTCCTCCCACAGTGGATGTAA
The DNA here is from genome assembly GCF_965231255.1 of Vanellus vanellus. NCBI lineage: Eukaryota > Metazoa > Chordata > Aves > Charadriiformes > Charadriidae > Vanellus > Vanellus vanellus. The sequence goes on from NC_138906.1 coordinate 34,665,192, forward strand.
AGTCGGAGGTTCCCGTGGGATTAGAGCCTATCTCACCATTAGACTTGCGAACCGATCTCAGGATGATGGTTCCCATGGTGGACCCAATTATGCGTGAAAAGCAGCTACAGCAGGAACTACTTCTGATCCAGCAGCAGCAGCAAATTCAGAAACAACTGCTGATTGCAGAGTTTCAGAAGCAGCATGAAAACCTGACCCGCCAGCACCAGGCCCAGCTCCAGGAGCACATCAAGGTAGCAACATTCTTCATTTGTCCCTCACTTTATCTGCAAACTGAATGTGCTTAGGCAGACATGAAAAGGGAACATGCCTGAAAGATTTGCTGTGACCGAGAGATGGTGTTTGAGTGCTTATTTCTCTGTATTCGGGTGATAAAAGCCTTTTCAAGCAAAACTGCTAGCGCCTACCAGGAAGTCGTTCACAGCAGACCGAGGCAGTACTATGAGCATCATGAAGCTACCGCGTCCACAGGAAACCAAACTACCAATTTTACAAAGCTGGATTTTCAGCCAGACTTCAATATGGCTGTCTTTTCTGTACGTGCAGTTTTGAGCGTATTAAAAGACTGCTTTTTTGAGCTGCTCTTTGAGTTTGTGCCCGCAAATCAAATTGATAGGCAAATGTATAATATTTGCATTTGTAAAACGGAGGCAGGCCCCGAGTGTTGCGTTTGCACTCTTCTCTGAGCTGCCTCCTATAGTGTAAAAAGAAAATGATTTATGGGATTACATGCAGTGTGGTAGGATTGCTATAATAGATTTTGACCGGGAATTTATGATCTTGCCTTTCTTTTCATTTTTTCCTTCTGATCTACTTGCCATTATGCTACTGCGCTAAGCTTCCGCTCGATGGAGCTGACAAATGCAGCGGAGCACAGCAGCCAGAGTTGGGTGATGCACTGGGCAAAGAACCCTGTACAGTTTCCAGACGTTTTTGCCAAAAGAGAAAGAAGTGAAAACAGAGCAGCAGGCTGCTACCTGACACTAGAGTTCATTTTAGTGACAGCCAGTAATGTGCTATCCCGCTTAAAAGACTGGGGAAAGTTGGTTGAGAAGTGAAAAGAAGTGTAAGCCCAAAAGAAAGCACTGATACTCAGTTATTCAAGGGGGCTCTTTTAGCCGGGACTGACCTAGAAAACAGTGCAAACTGCACTTTCTCATGTCTTTTTGTTCTGTGCAAGTTACAACAGGAACTCCTAGCCATTAAACAACAGCAAGAACTCCTTGAAAAAGAGCAGAAACTGGAGCAGCAGAGACAAGAGCAGGAACTGGAGAGGCATCGCAGGGAACAACAGCTTCCTCCCCTCCGAGGCAAAGAAAGAGGCCGAGAAAGTAAGATCCAATGTACCGTGAATCCTAATAAGAAATTAATCTATTCCCTTTTGCCTTTTCCCTGCTGAAATGGATGATGAACAAGAACCTGCGGCAAGCCTATTACTGCGCGAAACATGCAACAAGAGAAGTCGAGGCTGTGCTTGCAGGAAGGCAGGGCCACCTGCTGCACCCACAGAAACACATCGCTGGCTTGTGTCCAGGCCTGTGTATATGCCGTTCAAGAATCTAGCTCTTTTTATAAAAGAGGAGGGAATTCGAAAGCCTAAAGCTTCGTTTGAGAACTTCTTTCTGAAGAGCTTATTTCCCAATACAGAAAGCACTACAAAATAGAAAAAAATCAAATTACTTGCTGATTAACTAATTTGAGCACTCTTTGAAGACTGAAAATATAATGACATATTTAAGAATATCTTTCGTTGAGACCAAAGTTCGTTAGTACTTTTTCAAACTGCCTCTTGTTTGTTCTTCATGCCATTTCATGAGGCCCAACCAAGAGTTATTTCTATGTCATATATAGCTCTAAGGCAAATGACAGATATAAAGCATACTGTTGGAATTTGGTGCTCACTAGAGGGAGACAGATACAAATAATTCTCCTAATTCTCCTCAGTGAGGTCAGTTTAAAAATCAGGTTGTAGAAGTACATTGTGAAGGTATTCAAAGTGAAGCTACCGTGAGCAGGTATCGTTACTTGCCCTGTTAAATAAGCACAAGAATTAACTGACAAAGACTGAAGCAGAAAAGAGCTGTTCATTGTGCTCATGGGGATCGTACACTCCTGCCTTTTTTTCTTGGTGGAAAAACATGTCAGTTCAACAGTTGTAGGTGTACCATATTGTAGACTTTAGATAATAAGGTGTCCATGGTGCTTCCAGTATTTTGGTGAACCTATGAAAGCATCACCAGCCCATTGACCCAGCAGGGGGAGGGTGGCAGAAGCTCCAGGAAGAAAAGGTTCCTGTAAATGGTGTGAAAAATCAGCCTCTATATAAACAGTTGGGCTTTATTAGTGCTCCCACCAAAGGAAGAGCAGCAATGGGAACTCAGTGGTTCCCTTCTCAGTTTGACTTGCTGGGTGGCTGTTCAGTATGTAGCAGGCAGACAAGCAGCACCTGTGATGGCCTGGGGCCTGGGCCCAGGCCCAGCATTTGCTGATGATGATCTACTTAATGAGCAGAGGAGGGAAGGAAGGTGCAGGGATGGGAGTTAAGAGTCTGAAGCTGAGGGGTAGTAGAGGTATTTTATGGGAACTGGGTCACAGGGGGAGGTGCTCACCAGCTGGCTGTGCTGTGTCAGGGTTGAGTAACCAAATACTTAAGAGTATCAGTATGCCTTAGTGCTGCTACTTTCAAGGAAATGTTTTTTCTTCCCTTTTTTATCACTGTTTATGGAAAAATGAAAGAAGATTTTCTTTTTTTATATATATGAAGATTATTATGACTGTGAGTAAAAAAACCATGACCCGTGGTGGAAGTGGGAATCGGCAGTTTAACCTGATGTTGACTTGCCCTACTTATGGTACTCAATTGAGCTAGCCACTAGGAGAGGTCAAAATGCACTGTCTTCCTGGTCTTTTGGTCTTTCCATCGTTTTTGTGTCGTAAAAGTAGAGTTATCAACTATGACTCATGTTTCAGGCTGTGGTCTGCCTTCCAGACATCACAGGTACAGGCTTTTAAGTGGCTTGAATAAAAAGACTCACTGCTGGCTCCTTCTGCCATGTTCTGCTCATAACCAAGACAGTGTTCAGAGGGCAGGTTTGCTGTGCTATTACTATTACTTTACTAAAGGAAAAAACGTTCTTCACCACAAACTCAAAGTGACCTTTTGTCACTATCTTTTTAGTTCTAGCCTTGGTTTTGTATTTGGGAATTACTAGGAAATAATTTAAATTCTTTAGATACATCTGGCCCTGGATAAATGGCCTCATCTGCTGTTGAAATATTCCTTATGACTTCACTGGATTTCTGGGTTATGGCCAACTTCAGTCTTCTACAGATAAGCATTTAATCTGACTTTTATCTCATTTTGACTGATTTCCACCAATATATTTTATAGTTTGCAACACTTCTAGCAGCAAGACATGGGCTCTTTTTTGTGTTTTGTTTTTCTTTTTCTTTAAAAATGTAATTTTTTAAAGTAAAGATAAGATATGTTTAATTTTGTGTGTCTTAGGGGCAGTGGCCAGTACAGAAGTGAAGCAGAAACTTCAAGAGTTCCTGTTGAGTAAATCAGCAACAAAAGACTCTCCAGCAAATGGGAAGAATCATTCCATGAGCCGCCACCCCAAGCTCTGGTACACGTATGTTCAGTATTAAGCTGTTTCCTTGCCTCGTCAAGGTATCTGCCAGAATGCTTCTCCAGCAGGGATATTAGGAGTCTGTCTCCAAAATAAGATAGAAGTTCAACAAAGAAGTTAGCAAAAAGACAGCAGTTTAATATTTCTGGTTGAATTGAAGAGTACTTGGTGGTCCATGGTGACATGAGAGCCATATAGAACAAGACGGTGTCGGAGTTTTACATAAACCTTTTATTTCAGCTGCTTCATTTATTGATACTGTCAAAAATTTTCCGGCTTCACCTGTCATTTCCAAGTCTCTTCAATTTTTCCACTAATAACAACTTTGTGTTTGATATACTTGGTTTTTGACTTAATCACAAAACTTTTTTTAAGAGATACTGTTTTCTAGCAAAGTTTGGATGCTGGAAGTAACTCACTTTTTTGGGAAGGATAGTGGTCATTTAACTTTTCTTACCCTGATAGATTTCAGTATGTCAAACTGTGTATTCTGATGATGCCCTGGCCTTGATAAGAATCTACTTAGACCGCCGAAGCAAGTGATTTAGTTGAGTTCTATACTGAGTGTATTAATGTTTTCAGAGTTTACGGTTTTTACCTTTCTTTTTTTTACGAATAAATTCCTTTTTCACTTCCTATTACAACAGACACATAAGTCAATTCAACAAAATGAACTCTGGATGCATTTCTGAAAGATTTCAATGTTATCCCCAAATTGCCTTTCAATAGGGCAAACAGAAATGCATATGATACACTAGATTTTCACGTAGTCCTTTCTCTTTTTAAAAAGAATTACTGAAGGTCTGCTCCAAAGTTTCCATTCTGAGGTAATTAGAGCATTGTGGTAACATGATTTAATATGTAGTTACATTGTTCCTGGTGGAAAGGTTTTTTTTTTCCAAATAATGTGTAAAATTGTCTTGAGTAAGTAAGATTTCTGTACTAATAATCCGAGCTTCGTTCTGAGTCTTCGGATGAGTGAGAACGAGCTCTGCAGAGGCATGTCTTCTACACTAGGGAAAATAGTACTTCCTCTCATGGTAGTGCCCCTTTTGATGGAGACATATTATTGATTAACCACACTCCCTATTGGAAAGATAGGGAGAGGCTCTGTAGAAGGCCAAGTAAAAATATGTTTAGATAAACGCAAAGTCTGAAAGTTTCCCTCCTTTCCCTCTGTCCCCCTTTACATATTAAAAACAACCAAAAAAACCCCAGCCTTGTCTCTGGGCCAAATGATGCAATTTCTTTGCAATTTCCAGTTTCCGTGTTCAGAAGGATCTGCCCACGCTATTTCTTTCATCCAGCAGTTATCAGAAAGTGCTCTTCAGCTTGGAGCTCCTCTGCTGACGTGAGTGCCACGTGCTGCAGAGTGGTGTGCTCACAAAACTTACAAGCTGAACTTAAGGGCAAGGTTTTGTCCACCTTGTCCACTAAATAGTTTGCTTTTTTCTTCCAACAGAGAATAATAACTTGATATTTCTGGTTAATTTTGTACAAGCCCCCCTGCCCTGAAAATCCCCCACATTTTGATAGAAGAGGCTGGATCAATGTACATCTATTTGTATGTAATAAACAAGACTTAAATGGCTTTTGCTGTGCCTCAGCTGGTTCATATTAAAATGCAACAATCTAAAGTGGTCAATTCCCCAAACTGGTGACAGATCCTGTCTGTAGGTCAATGTGACTCTTATCCTATGTGACTTTTATAATGAGTGCAAAAAGCACGTTCTTGGGAATCCCGAGGAGTTCCATAACTTACTGTAAAAGTGAAATTGGTTACATGAGCCTGTGGTTTGTGCACACTTAGAGGAACAAGAACATAAACACAGCTGAGACATGTGTACAACATGTGTAGATAGTTACTGCTGGTCACCTCAGTGACTGCTAATTTGTGACCTCTCTGTGTCTGCTGCAGGGCTGCCCACCATACCTCACTGGATCAAAGCTCTCCACCCCTGAGCGGGGCCTCGCCACCTTACAAATACACTTTACCAGGAGCGCAGGATGCCAAGGATGATTTTCCACTTCGTAAAACGGGTGAGTTAGCGTGGTTTATTTGAGCCCCTTACCCAGCAGTTCTCCCACCCTTTATTGTAACCAGGCTGTCCGTCAGCAAGGCATATATCATAATCCACAAAGCCTGTTCAGGATAGTACTATGGGTAAGTTCAAAGATCCTGACTGCATCTTTACAAGGTCAGACTGACCACATGGTATCGAGAGTCAGTGTTTCCTGACAGCTAGTGCAAGCTTCAGTCCCGATAAATTTAGTTTCTAAACGGACCATCGTTTCGTAGATCTCTTACGACATTGTTTTCTCTGTCTCAATATTACTTCTGGGTTTATTGGCTCGCTCTCTTTTGCGTGGTAGGTACAGCATCTGTCTTCAGATGGTATTCTGCCTTCAGACAATGTTTTTCAGGACGTTTTGAGGGGAGTTCATAGAAGGAGAAGGAAATGGATTAATATTATATTTTATGTCATTGGTTGACAAAGTTTGTATGCATATGTGCATACACATGCATCCATGCGCACACGCTTGTGTGTGCTTTTTACACATAGGAATGTGTAATATTGTACAAGAAGATGTCCATTTGAATGTTTCAGAGGATGTAGCAACTGAACCTTTTGTCTTGACAGCAGGTGAACTGTAGACTTGACTTTTTCTGCACCATAAAGAAATCTAGAAGGATGGTGGTGGAGTCCGTGTGGCTGTTGCCTCAGGTCCTTGGTGCAGTGACCGGTATCCAGGAATGCAGGGAGACACTAAGAGGAGGGAGGGGGGAAAGAAAAGAAAACATTAGATCGCTTATTGCATGAGTCTGCTGTTGAGTGATATAGTTACATTCGGAGAGAAAGTCTGACCCCCTACTGTGCTTAACAGCCTTTGAATGTGATTTTAGCCACTGGGAGATTGAAAACTAACTGCAAAACTGGTACTGACTTGAAAAGAAGTGGCATTTGGAACCGGCATACATTCAGAAAGAAAATCCAGTCTGTATCTAATACTTTGAGGCAGAGTCTCTAAGCTCATATTATATCCCCAAATATTTTCAAAGGAATGGAAGCACGAAAAGCAAAATGCTAATTTATTCTAGCTGAATTACTCTTTGTACAATATAGTGGCAATATAACAAGATTCTATAAAATCTTGTTTAGGCTATTCAGTCACAATAAGCCCTTATGTGGTTCTCTGCATAATACCACTATACAACTTATATTTTCTGTGCCAATAGAATATACATTTTCATTTTTTAAACAAAAGGATATACTCTGCATCTTCGAAATGCTGTGAATTCATCTACATGTTTTTGAAATGCAAGTTTTAATTTTTCTTCCGTGTTTATATATCTTAAATGTTATGATTGATATTTATGACGTGTCAGACTGTTGATCTGTAAAACAAAACATTTTCAAACATTGTAACAGTAAAGTTCTCGTGCAGCTGCTAATACTTTTATATCTCTGTGGGGGTTTCAAAATATTCCTTAATTCAATTCCCATTGTCTGCATAAGAGGACTATAATATAATTAAATCCAGATGTTTTCTATATGTTATTCCAAATATTTGGGCATGCAATGCATCAGTTCCAGAATTGAACAAAGGACATGATGACTCTCTGAAAAGATATCTACAGAATAAATAGACAAATACTAATATAATCATTAGCATAGCCGTTTCTGTGACATTTACATAGTGATTCTGATAAGCAAATATAAATGAAGTGTACAGCATGTTGTATATTAGCAAGGGAATATATTTGATAGCTTTCCACATCCATGAAAATAGCAACTGTTAAATATCGTGTTTACATGTCCAATCTCTCTGTGTACTACAGTTGTTTAATTCCAGCCTTCAGCAACATCCCCACAAAGGTTCCAATGATTATTCGTCAGGTTGAGAGTAAAAGCAACAGGAACCAGATCGACACAAGTCAAATGACCCTAAACTGATCTGCGTGGTTATAGGGCCATCCTCCAGGCAGAGGGGACATCGTGGAGCCTGTGTCATCCTCATGGGACCTTACTAGACAAAGATGTCCCACGAACACTCATGTATATGGACAGGCTATAAGCCTGCAGAAAGCTGACCTTTGCCATGAGGGGTGACCCTCTTTTCCTTTCCTTAAGGCTATGAACGCTTATTGCCACTGGCTCCTGGTAAACCCTCTGTGGTGCTGAACCTGCAAGAAGTCAGCAATTCATACGAAAGTGAACCTCACATTCCTTTCAGCCTTAAGAAAGGAATACCTGTTGTGGGCTTTAATCGCAGCTTTGTTTTGCTTCTCAATTTTATTTTCCATTTTCATAATATACATACAGAGGTATCTTTCTCTTCTCCGACCTTAATGTAATACCCTTGGAAGATAACTCTGATTGAATTGGTTACTCTAAGCTCAGATTTAATGGGCAAGAAAGCTGAATGATTCTCTTCTGACATCCTAATGTGTTTTTCAGTGCTAAGGAAACATTGAGTGTCGTGCGGGCATTGTAAATCATGAGTCTTGCTTGCTCACTTTCTTGTTCAGTGATCTATTTAGCCTTTGCTTAATTAGTCCTGAAGTGGCATCTCCTTACTAATCTTTAAAAAAATTAATTCAGAGAGACTACGGTAAAGACGAAAATATTCTGTGCAACTTTTACTGTTCTAGTCTCTAGAATGATGGGCTGTGTAGATAACTAGGGAAACACTTAACAGTCTTGCTGCTTGTGTGCTTACAGTTAGGTACCAGAGTTATCATCCTGGTGCGGTGACTGTGGTTACTCAGTAACTCTCTTAGCCACGTGGATTATTCCTTCCCATACAAGATGCAGCAGAACTTGTCAGCAGTAGGCTTCACACGGCTTAGCTGCGTGGAGGATTGGGACTGTCCTCGGGGCTAGAGGCCAGGATACGCAGCTCTTTGCACAGCTGCATTCAGATGCTCTGTGTTGACAGACTTTCAAAAGAGCAGAGCGAGGGGAGCTATTGCTTCATCGGACAGATAAATACACCATAAGGAGAAGCTACACATCTGTAGCTGAGAGTAGAATTTAGCCTAAACAGCATAAGATCAAATTTTAAAAATGCCCACAACTTTCACCGTGGATACCAGTCGTAATGTGTGTTTTCCGCAAAGCACCCAAAAGCCTGAGCAGCACATGGCTCATTAACTTTCAATGAGACTAATGCGTCTAAATTACCCAGAGAGGTTTGAAAATTCCTCCCTATTACTGAACACTTCTGAAATTCACGCTGACTGTTGTAGGAGCTCTGATGGGAGCCGTGCCCTTTTGAAAACCTGGTCATTTAATATGGGGAACTTTTGATTGCTGATCTCCATAATTCTATTCTATCTGTCCAGGAAAATACTATCTGCCTGATGAGGTTGCTGTAAAACTAACAAAAATGTAGCAAACCCCATGGGTTTGATTGGATAGAAGCTCTTTTCAAAGAAAGATTTTTGGTTGGTTTTTTTTTTTTTTTTTAACCTTGTTGAAATAAATGCAGAAATCCTGGCAAGTGGCCATAACATTTGCATTTTCTTCAGTCTGTAACATTTCATTTTCTGTGTGCAAGTGTTGATGCAAACCAGCAAAAGCCAGTAAATTCAAAGAAAGGTTAGCTCTCGAACCAAAGCTGCAGGCTTTTTTAAAATATTGCTATAGATGGAATTTCTGCATTTTGCATCATGTTTTGGCTTTTGTTGGAAGAAATTCCTGGGGACATCAGCATATCAAGTATAAACTGTTTTTTTGTTCCTGAGTTTAGCACAGTCATGGCAGAATGGGAATTTCAGTCAATATTTCTATTTATTTTGGTTTTATGCCAGTTGAATCTTTCCTTGCTGATGGAGTTGCAAGTTTACAACTTGCATTTTGCTTATGGATCTGGAGATCACTCACAATAGTGCTATTTGAGAAGATGTTTGTGGCTTGCTTTCCAAAAAATGGAAGCACGCTCAATGGAAATATAACTTTAAAAAAAAAAATAGCAAATAGTACAAGGTTCTTGCTTGGAGGGGGGAAATTATGTAATTTCATACAGGAAAAAAAGAGGAGATGAAGGATTGTTTAATATTGTGATGAAAGAGAGGAAGAAGGCTGTGCTGCACAGTCATCAAGATCACTTTGTAAAAACCATATTAAGTTAACCTGATTAGGCAGTAGAATAACAGTATAGCTCTTGTGTAATGAGAGTGAAAGATTCCTGAATGAGAACTCAGCAGATGTAATATTTTTAAAAAAGAAATTAATTAGAATATTCCCTTTCCATTATTCTTTCTGCACTTAGCGACTCAGTAATTTACTAGAGCAGTTGAAACTGAGAAGAAAAACATCTCATGTGTGAAAGTTTTTCTCCCCTTCCCTTTCGTGCCACCAAATTCCATTTATGTTTGCATTTTCTAGGAAAACACTCTCCTGTGAAGTAAGAGTATATGAAAAAGCTGGATTTCTTTTGGACTTCAGTAAAAAAAAAAAAAAAAAAAAAGGCTCACAAACCCTCAATTACCATGTCTGCCAAAATGAAAAGTCAAGCTCAGTAGAGAGAAGCATTACTTTTCTCTGAGTTTATGAGTGACCGCTTCGTTTCGTTTATCGAAGCAGGAAAACAGGGCAAACATGATATGATTTTCCTCATTTTATCCCATTTTTCAGGGATGCTAAGCATTCCTGCCTTACAGAGTCCTTGTTTTCCTGGGCTAATGAACGGTGTCGAAAAATTTGGACTAGTTGATTAGCCCAAAGGAAATCATGGGTGCTTATTGCAGAATAGGAAAAGAAAAAAAAAAAAAAAAAAGACAAGAAAAAAGGAAGAAAAATGAAAAAAGAGATATCCTGATTCACAGCCCTTCTTTTTCTTGACTCCTCTTCCCATTAATCACCAAATTTTTTTAGCCTTCCTAAATTCACTATCAATAACTTGAGAGGGCATAATTAGTAGTAAGAGGTTTTAGAAAGAGAAGGAACTTTCACTTGTCATTGAAGAGTGTATCTGAAGCAAACTGTTGTTAACAGCTTCTTCTGGATTCATGTAATGAACGGGCCAAAACAGAGCTCAGCCCCCAGGAGTCAGCGGCTCTAAGGAAGTGTAATACCATCGTAGCTACTGTGCTGGGCTCCAATCGTCTCGGGTCCACCAGGGTTCTGCAGCCTCCTAAGCTGGCGGTGAGGAGGGATGTCCTGTCACTCTAATTTAGCTTGAGTTAGAGGAGATTTTTTTTTTTTGAGATAGCTTAAAACTAAATAAAAATGAATGCTAGGGCAGGCTTAACGACACTGTCAGAGAGAAAAGAACTTGTGTAGGTGTGCTTTGGTATCATGAAAGCTGCCAAGGCCTGCACCAGGATGATTCCCATAAGGACCATCATAGTCTTCCCATCACTGCAAGATTGTTCGTCTACTATATTTTGTTTAACTCTTACATTTAATTGCAGAAAGTGAAGGTTTTATGTATGGGTCATTCTTGCTCAGTTTCAAGATGACCTGGAAAAAGGTTTTTCACTGTATTACTTCTGTTTTAGCAAACATCCTATTACTTGTATATACGTTTCTTTCTCTCTTACCATTAATTACTTTGTTGTGCTAGATACTGAACCTGCTTGATGACTAGACTAATTATACAATCTTGCTCTAAATACTGTCTTAGTTCTCCTTTTACTACCCAATCCCCATAGCCAAAATTGAGTTACAAAGTTCTGCTTCATGTCGTTATAGAAAGGTTTTCTTACCCAAACTGTGTATGTTTTCAGAAACGTTTTATAAATTAGCATTAACAAGGCGCTTGCGTAACTTTTTGATAAGGAGGTAATCAGATACTAGACACCTTTTTGACTTTTGAACCTAAAGGAAACAGCTTAAATAAGGAGCAGGGAGCAGTCCTAAAATCGAAAGCTTTTTAAGAGCATGATGTCCATTGAAAATGAAGTTGAATGGTTTTAATGGGCATTTCAAAGTCTATTCCCTCTGGATAAATAAGTTACAAAATATTGCGTATAAAATCTGAGACTCTTTGAAGTCATTAGAAACTGTCCTGTTTGATTTCAGTGGGACCAGGATTTTTTTCCCCGCTGTATCTAGGGCAGGGACAGTTGAAAACTTTTAGAAAAGTAAACAAGAACATCTAAAAGATGGCAAAAAGAGAGAAACAGAGAGAGAAGTGAAAAGTGGAAATCACATGGTATCAAATCATCCAAAATAGAAGACGTTGGTTAGTAAAGATTGCACTTCTCCAAACTCCTGCAAAACATAGTTTCACTGAAAAATCTGTTCAAACCCACAACTCTAATTAAGGGGTTTAGCTGCCAAATAACATGTTCTGGCTAAAGCCAAGTAAGTATTACAGAGCCATTCATGAACAACGGCAGAAGCTTTGTACTTTGCTTTTGATTTTCTCATGGGAAAGTAATATAAATGAGAGTGATACCTCCCTGTTGGCTTTAACTGTTAGAAATGCAAAGCATGCTGAAATTGTACATAATTCTCTTCCAAAGGAAAGGAAATAGCATTTCAATGGTTTTCCTCAGTGTCTCGTTGAGTTATGGTGGTGCACAATTATTCCTGTTAAATTACTCTACCAGATGGAAGGTTACATTGTATATTTAGCTAATTAAGTTGTAGGGGACTGGAATTATATCCCAGAGCATAAAGAACCTATCTAAAAGAAAACTTGTTTTAATTCAGTTTTGTTGTGAAGGTGCAGTGGCAATGTCTAATTAAGACTTCAAACAGGTGGGGGTTTTCTCCTCACTTCGCTTAACATGGAGAGATCCTTTCACAAAGTCATCCTTGCCAACAGAAGTTAGACAAACATGTTTTGAAAGTCCGAGCAGTTTGTGGGCCAATTTTATCTTCATTTGTCTTCAGTGGAGCTGAAGTGCCTTCCTACTCTTGAGCTGAATTTGGCCCGTAGTTCTCCTCTGCTAGGAAAGCAAGATATGCTGGGTTTTGGTTGCTTTTGTTTCCTTGGCATCCTGTGTTGCCTTTGGACAACTCTAAAGAGTACATTTTCGCAATCTAGACCTGCCCCGCTCTCATCTACTGATGACATTGATGCCCTGTTAAACTGGGGAATAAAGGCGATGGTGTTTCATCATGAATTTCTGAAGGTTGATGAAATATTAGATTATGCTTTTTGCCTGCCATCAATGAGTTACCGCTGCTGGATTTTTTCCTAGATTGAAATCTGTGTGATTTAATCACCCTATTAACTAATTCCTTCTTGTATGGGGCTTGGGGAACAACATAATTGTGAACATGATTATTCTGTAAAAAATAAATCTAGGGGTCAAATTGTGACCCCGCAGAAGCCTTGACTTCTGAGGCTAGGGTATTGTCTCTGGCACTTCTTCACTGAAGAATATATTTTTTCTTGTGCAAAATTAGTGATTTGATGGATGTTGGAGGAGGATTTAGGCTGAAGAGTGGGATTTGCTATATTTGCAGAAAGTATGGTATTATATTCCCACTACTTCTTCCCAGCTAGACTGGTGTATGTGGTCAGAAGTGGGGGTGAGAATAACTGGTGGAGACGTAACCAGAAGGACTGCCAGTCATGCGTCTCTAAATTTGGTTATTACCATTCAAATGAGGGATGTCCTCTATTAAATGGACCGTTTCACCACCTTCTTTCTCGTCTACACCTCCTGAGAACTCAGATGAGATTTGGCTTCCTTAAGTGCTATAAAAGTGCAAATAGATCACAGAATTTGAAGATGTACAGGGAAGATAATTAATTTACAATAGCCTTGTTCTTTTATTCTGTGTTTTAAGACAGTATAGTATTATTTGCTTTTAATCCCCTATTTATTACTTCAAAAGAATATTAGTTTTCATGGAAGAAGATTAAGATGGACCTCACATAGGAATAATACGCCATGGTTTCAGCAGACTTGACGTGTAATGAGGACTCAAGAAGCCCGGTGAAACCATGGCCTCATTGAAACCACTATGTAGCTCAGTTGGTGCAAATGCAAGGAGATGCTGTTTCTGTGCTAATGAATAGAAATTATTAAGAATTCTATCAAGAGACCTCCTTTTGCCTTGCAGGTCACATGCAGAACAGATATCAACAGGCAATATATCACATTGCTCAGCCTTTCATGAAAAATATAAAGATTTCCAATTTTGGCTAAACGCAGGCAGTACAAAAAGTAGTTCCTACAGCTAACTCAATAAATCATTCCTAGAAAGATAATACTTGTTTGCATGGATACTAAACCAGAAATTTTATGTTTCATACAGACTGCAGTGAATATCAAGGAAAAGCTAGATATTTAAAAAGGCTTCAGGGAATATTTCATTTTTTAACCTTCTTTAGGAAATCAATGAAAAATTGCTAATCTTGTTAAATTGGCTTCCTTAGCCTGAAGAGAGCTGAAGGGCTGAGAGATCCCCTCTAATCTAATTAGCTCTTTTACCATGTGTTTCACTAAACCTGTTTTTTTATTTAGGGAATGGATATTTACTTTAGTCTGAATAAATAAAGCATTCTACCTTTTACAAAAGTAAAATAAAGCAAAGGACTAAGGGTTTCACATATGACCAGCACTCCCCCTGAAGCGAATGGTTGTACAGGAAACAGTTTCAGTATATGCTGAAAACACATTAGGTGATGCAAGCCAGAAAAACAAAGCGTCTCCATCCTGTACCGCTGTATCTGGTGCTCCCGCCTCGTTGGGACCACCCAGCGGTCTGGTCCATGTAGTTCTTGGAAGAGCTTTAGAGGGCATGCGTAAATAGCTTTCAGTCTCATGAATCTAATTTAAAACTCTTTCAGAAATGGCATTTTAAATTACCAGAATTTAGAATTCATTGAACCTACAGAATTGTTCTACATGCTGGTGCCTCCCAGTCTGTCAGGCAGTGGGGAGGATGGTCCACGTGTTCGTTGTCCAGTATTGGCTTGTATCAGGATGTGGCCTTCTACAGCAAACATCAGTCAGTCACATATGAAAATAAAAAGTCACTGCTTATCTTGCCTGTACCTAATATATTCAGCTATGTGGAGGTGGCTGAAACAGTCTGTGGCTGCCTACAGGAAGCCAGAGCAGAAGTCAGAAACTCCATGCAGAGCAGAGCCTATTTACATGTCTGCGAGAACCATGTGCGGCAGAGGAAAAGCTGAGACCATCAGGTCTCTCAGAAGGACAAACTCATTCGCAGCTCTCCACAAAGTGGCTCAGGAAGCTGGAAACAGTTTTAGTCCCTGACCTGTGTTCTCTGTGTCTCTAGCTTTCTGCCTGGCTCTGGTTGCATTCACAGCTTTGGAGAGGAAGCCCAGATTATCTTCTTATTTATCTTTTCTGATGGGGTACACAGGGGTATCTTGTGCTTTTCATTCTGCCTACATCACTGAGGGGGAAACTGGGAAGTTTCTCCCTTGCCCACTACCCTCAGATTGGCTTCTTAGGAACCTTAGATGTGTCTCATTTGGCTATTTTTGTTGGTGCAGTAGTAAGGTGGGATTTTACTTTCTCCTTGATCTCCAGGTCCTGGCATGGCATAGACAGGCAGGCTGCTTTGTTACTTATATATATTGCCGTGGTGACTGGGGGCCCATGGCATGGACCAGGGGCGCCTGTTGTGCTATGCAATGAACCCAACAAAATGAGGATCTCTTCACAGTATGTCTTCTCCCATTCTGCTCCTCCTGCTTCAAGGGAAGTCACGACAGAGATCTCAAAGTTATCTCATGATCCACATTCAGTATCTTCTTGAAAATTCTCAGTTGCCACAGTGCTAGAAAGAAACTTGATGAAGGATAAGCCACTGCTACGCTGACGATACCACCGTCATGCTAACCAGTGCCATCACATTATTTTCTCTGATGGTCTGTACCCATATGTCATCCTTTTGTCCTCTAACTTTGACTTTAAGCAGTCTCAGGCATGGACTGTTGTGGTCCTGTGTTGTAAAGCGCATAATGCTTATCTGTGCATGGCTCTCTAGTACAATAGTGTAAAAAATAACAACTTGTGTGGTGTCCAAAAAGAAAAAAAGATTCCTTGGCCATGTATTTCTTTATTGATACTTGTCAGATATAAGGCAGGAAAAAACAATAACTCCTGCATGGAGTGCAGCATAGAATACATTCAAATCAGTATAATATATGACCCTTCACAGCTTAAAAGGAAATACAGCTAAAGAAATAGAGAATACCAGTGAAGATTTAATTCAAGATCATGAAGTCTTTGGTTTTAATTGTTTCTGTTGACTTAAATCTATTAGAGAAGCCCAAGTTATTGTTCCAAAATGATCTTAGTGATAACAGCTGGTGCCTGAGCAATAGGGAACAATTTATCTTTCTCAAGTAAGATGTGAATTTTGCTGCTGTTGCTCATGCTGTTGTTGGAATCTTTGTATCCAAATTTAGCGTCATTTACCTCGACTGCCCCACAGCTTTTCTAAGCCAGCCTGCCAGCGAGGAAAAGGAAATGCTTTCACTTTAGAGCCTTTCGAAGTCTGGACAAAAGCTCACTTTCTGTTCTCCAGGTTTCCTATATATGGCTTTAGCCTCGAGATGAGGACCTGCCCGCTATGCACCATCTCCCATCCCCCATTTCCTGCCTGGGTTCATTAAATGCTGATTTGAAGTTGGCACACACTCTTCTGATACAAAAGTAGTACTGTGTTCCAGGAACCATCAGAAAGTAGTGCATTATTATCTTTTACATTCCCTTCATATATATGTCCTCTCCCCGTGCGTAGAAAGGATTTTTATCCCTTCTTCTTAAATATCTCTGTGCGTTTAATAAAAAGAAACAGTGAAGCAAAGCCCTGTCAAAAAAACCCTCAGCTCATTTGGGAGCAACCTGGCCCCAGGCTATATTCTTTAATGCTAGTATCTGCAAATTGCTAATCTTAAGCAAAGTGGAGTACAGGACTTAATCAATTCACCAAGTCATTTTCCTCTCTCTCCTGCTTGTGTTTCAGTATCATGTTTCTCAGGAGAGAATGGTTTTCTTTCACCTGAGCAATGATGGTTCTTGTGATGAAATTAATGCATATATAGAAGCCTGTATATCTTCCATTTTGAACAGTACAGTTACTTACTTCTTTTCTGCTGTATGAAGCTGCCATAAAAGATGAGAAAAATAATTCAGATGCTGTCTTTCTTCTTCATCTAGATCCAAAGTTATCGGTTCTGTAGAGATAATTACAAGTAATGCCAAGGAGTTTGGTAACCAGTCCTTGGGTTGCCTGTGATATCTTCTGTTGTTGTTTAAACTAATACTTTCTGTGTCTTTCATACCTGTTTCCCACTTACAGTCATTTAAAGAGTAATACCAGTTCATTATTACCAGCACTAAAAAGAATAAGCCAGGTAATAGCAATGAGGCTGAGCAAGCTGTATTACTGCAACATCTCATTATTCCAAATTATGCTGCAGTAACATAAACAAAGTCATTTTCAGGCTAGCCTTTCCTGAAAGCCACTCAAATGAATCGCTCAAATGGGCATCACCTGATTACCATCGAGATCAGTGACATGGGCTTTGATGGCTGTCAGAGAAGATAGCTGTGTTCTTTTGTATTCTTTGCAACAAAATGCTCTCAAGTTTTATTTTCCCTTTCTCCAAGTGGGAACTGGTTGTTACTTGTTCCAAAGTGCTAAAGGTAGTAGAAGTGCAAAGATTTGTGGCACAAAAAGACTAGGCTAATAGTGACCGATTAGACCAATATCAGATGTGTACTGTTTCTTAGCAGGATTTTAGACAAATAGCCCAACCTGCCAGCCTGCTGCCTTGAAAGCGTGCAGTCCTGTTTTCCTCATCCGCCACACTCCTGGCCATGTGCTCTTGTTTTTCTCTTGTCTCTGGCATTCTGGCTCCTTGGTCAGATGATTCAGCCCACTAGAGTTGCAGGCATCTAGCCCGGCAAACCCCACCTCATTCAGCACCTCCGTGGCTTTAGAGAGGGCCTGTTTCCTCAGGAAGGTGAGATACAGGACGTATCCTGTATGGGGTAGAATTAATCTTGTTTGGAGTCCTGGACCGGAGTGGGATGCTTGGTGTACAGAAAGTTAGCCACATGCATAAATTATTTTGCTGAGTCGGTGTCTTAGTTTACGGTTGAAACACCGCATAAAGTAATAGACTGCATGAAGGTCTTTTCAATTATTTTGTGGTATTAATGGAGCAAAAAAAGGTTCATTCTTAGGGGCTTGTATCTGCACAAGGAAGCTACGCTGCAGCAAGCTGGTGAGTAAACCTTTAGCCTCAGATGTTATTTGGCACTGGCTCCCCATGTGACACTTCTTTTCCACATGGAGAATGCCTTTGGGTGATGAACACAGTCAACTTCAGCAGTGGATTAATTAAGCTGAGCAAAGGTGCTGATAATGTGCAGCAGAAATACTTACAGGGGTGGCTAATGCCAAACAGTTATTTGGAGCACGATCCCTCCCTAGACCACTTCTAAGAACCACTACATAAAGCATTGAACCAAAGGGTCATTTGAAACATAAGGAAGATTAATTATAATAATTCTTCACCATTTGCCACTAAGGTTTTCCAAGTGCCTTGCAAATACTAGGGGAACAATTTAATTTAAAAAAAAAAATTAAAATATTATTTTCACTTTTTGCTCACTTGTTTGCATTTCAGAATTTAAAGAATTAAAATAATTCTAAATAGTTTCATGTATGTGCTTTGGGGCAGTCTGTGTGAATATATATATGCATATACATTTAAAATTTTAATCCACCTTTGTATAATTTTTTATCCTGGAAGCTTAAAATACTTAATTTTGCCTTTTTAACGATCAGAAGAGAGTTGACAGTTATAGATGTGTTATTGCTGCCTTCATGTCAGAGTGCACTGAAGCACATAGGATTGCTGTTGTCATCCATACCTGTTGCAGTCAAGTATAATTCAGCTTCAACTTCAGTGGGGCGGGATGGTACAGTGACCTCTGCAGTCACACACCAAGTCAATGCCTCAGCCACAGATGAGTACTAAAAACCACTTCCCAGTTCTGCATTTCGTCCATCGGAGCAGACATCCTCAAATTGATTAAATTTATATATTTAATGCACTGAAACCTGAATTCTGGTTCCATGTTAGGAGCTGGCAGTGTCTTATGGGAGACATTCAAGAAAGCCAGTATTTGAAGCAAACACTCTTCAAATTTTGGCTTTGTTTTTTTTTTTTTTTTTTTATTGGGAGGTTTATTTTATAATTTTAAAATGCTCTTCTTTGTGCCTTTTCATTTTAAAATTGATTATTTCCATTTAAAAATGTTCTTCATCTTTCATGCAAGGGCTGTCTTCTCAGATGGCTCATAAATTCAGACATTGCCATCAAAGTCTGCTTTCTCTGCTTATATGATTGATTCAGATGCAGAATATGATGGAACGTGGTAAAAATAGGAAGGCAATCACTGTGACTGAGCATGAAAAATTCATATAGAAGTGGAGCATTTCTCCAGTGAGTGTTGCAGAGGATTTGTATTGCATTAGTCTGTCACGGGTATGGAAATATTCTCCTAAATTTTAAGAGTACAGAATAGTATAAATCGAAATAACCATAAGTGCAAAAGGAGCGAGCACCTTTTCTTCCAAATGTCATCGTACCTGGGTGAGATCTGTGGGGAAAGCGTGTAGTGTATTCTTAGCCCATTGTTATATTTTATATTTTCGGTTTCATAGCAAATGGTATCTTAGACAGCAAACAAGTCATCTGTACTCCATCACTAGAACCATCGGTCTTAATAATAGCAGTAACTGATAAAAAGGAAATTTCTTGTTAATATTGTTATTATTAAAGATTTCCAGTGTTTTGCTAGGCTGTGTATCTTGGTCTGAAATGCACTCAAGGCACAGGACACTTAGAAGGGTGTGCTTGCCAGGAGCGATGTCGTACGTGACAAAGGCCAGGGTGCGACTGCAGGTTGCAGCAGCACTCCGGCGGCTGTGCAGCCCCTTTGCTCTCGCATGGGCATTTCTAATGTCCCCGACCCTGAGGGAACAAGGGGGACAGCAGGAAACAGATGTGCGATAGTACATGCTGGGCAGAGGCTGGAATTAGAAGTGTAGGACTGAGTTGCTGCCCCGAAGTGACAAATGGCATAATGCTGAATTCAGTGAAGATTTCATTTATTTTGTTTTTCTGCTAACTCTTGCTCCTTCTTTGGGACTGGACTTAGGTCTGTGCACAGGAGACAGAACTGATCCCAGTTTCCAGCTCTCTGTTTTGAGATATTGCTTAGCCAAGCCTCAGTTCCAGAAAGGGAAATATAAACAAATCCTATTCCACAATTATCTTTCACTAGCTCTTAGCAGTCTCTTTGATAGAGGGTTTACTTAGAAGAACAGATAAATGAGTACGTGAAACATTTTATCATGCTAAAAATATCACAAAATAAAAAGCACAGCAGCCCTTCATCTCTGGCCTTCATATGAAAAGACTGTGTCCATTTAGGAAACAAAGGTGGAACTTGCCCAAGGTGCATTAAATATAATCCTAGGTTTTCTGGGAATCAATCCTACTTCTTCATTTTCAGAGCATATATTTTTCTGTGTAAACGTTCTTAGGACACTGTCATAAATCTAGTTGTTTGGTGTGTTACTCAGAAAACATTGAAGTTCTGGGCCTAAAATTGCTGACCAAGAAATGTTCTGCCAGGAAGGCTTGTCGTAATTTATATTTCTAAGAGAAATCAAAAGGCACCAGTGGAGGCTTCTCTCTATTTCTGTCATCAGACCATAATCCGATTATAAGGTTCCAAGTTCCAAATGGTATTTCCATCCAAGTTTTCACCTACAAGAGAGATAAAAATGGTGTAGAATAAAAGCTGCATTCATCTCCAATTAATACTCATGACATTAACAATAATTAATGGGTACCTTCAGAGTTGAAATAGGATGAGAAAAGTACTGGGATCCGAAGCTTTTCAGCTCTCTTCCTCTCTTTCCTAGTCTCCAATCTGAATTCGAGTTGTATGAGGAGCAGCAGGATGGCTGGGGAGGATGGGCAGTGAAATCTCTGCCTCCAGGCCCTCCTTGGATCAGATGAGGTCCTACAGGGAATGTCAGTGGTGTCTGACACAAAGCAGTAATTTGATTTGTAATCATTTATCTTCTTCTCTTCGTTTCCAGCTTCAGAGCCCAATTTGAAGGTACGTTCACGGTTAAAACAAAAGGTGACAGAAAGGAGAAGCAGTCCTTTACTCAGGAGGAAGGATGGAAATGTTGTCAGTTCATTCAAGAAGCGACTTTTTGAGGTGACAGGTAATTAAGAATGGAGAAATTCTGTATCAGCTGTGACTGCTCACAGTATTTTGGAATTGAAGGTGTTTGCTTAACAATAGATTGTTGCGGTTTTTTCTGCTGCTGAAAAGAAAGCCATATTTAATAAACGGTTGTGTATAAATAGCTTGTAATCTATAGCTTTCTACCACTTCCTAAAAAGACATTGTCAATTTGAAAGCCATACTTTCAAACCAGCTTGGAAACAGTACTTTACAACAGCAAGTACAAGAACAAATAAATGGTAGACTTCTGGTGGCAAGGGACATTAAAGGAGAAAACAAGAATGTCTTCTGTACATGGACAACATTTCGGGTCTTGCATCTCCCACTTCCCATCTCCCAAGGAAAACGCAGATGCCAGTGGCAGGTGCAAAACCACCTGTCCGGTATTACTTATGTTTATCAAGGACATTTTGGAATCTTGCATCTGGCCCTGTCCCTCTGGTTTCTCCCGTTTGAAAATGTCAAGATTCGTTGGTTTTGATGTAAGGGCTCACTAAGCTGTTTTTTTGAGAGGAAAGAGTTGAAAGGTTTAAATGTTCAGGGGCATATTGTTGGTCATAGCAGATAGTAAGTATTCTTAATAATTGAAAGGGAAGTTTTAGCATGTAAAAATACAGAATTATGTATACAGGGGGGGATTAAAAGGAGAAAAAAAGCAAAGTAAAAATTTGTGATCAAGTAGTATTTGTTTTCAATATTTTTCCTGCCTTTGAACTTAAAAAGTGACAAGGTGGATGAACCATGGATGCTTAGGCTTTCTTTCACATGTTTGGTATTGCAGAGTGGTAATTTGCACCCGAGTTCCCAAAGAGTACTCGCTTTTTTTAATCCTTAAGATTAGTATGCTGCCAAGGCCCTATCAGTTGATTTGAAACAAAAGAGCATTTACAGTATTTGGCCTCATGCTGACATGTCTTGCTTTGACTTGCATCGATATTTGGTAGCTTCATGGCTTGTTCAAGTGATGTTACAATCAGGCCATATGTTTATGCAACCAACTGTTACTAGTCTGTCAGACATGCATCTGAATTCGCTTGATACATCAGAATTATGTCACACCGAGGTGGAAATATAACACAACATGAACAAATTCACATCAGTGTCCCCATACATGCAGTTCTTGTGACAGTGTTTCACAGCGTGTCATGTGTAAACCCGGGACGTGTATGTGAATGTAAATATGAAAGTAACTAAATAAGGTAATTTCCCTATAAACTATTTCCAGTTTAGATTTTTTTACAGCTAATTTATTGTTCTCATTTGCTGAAGCTCTGATGAGATTCTTGATCTCTACTTCCTTAGGGTTTTTTTTTATATTTTGTACGCTCATGAGTGAGGTATAAAGTGAAATACTTATCCCAGGAGTTTCTTTCTGCAGCCATTTAAAGAGCAGAAACCTGAAAATAAACGTGTTCTTTTCCTAGCTCTGACAATAATTTGGAGCCTTACGGATTGCCATTATAGTTAATAGTATCAGCTGTATGACATTTTGTACCTTTCATAATCAAAACTTCCCTGATAAAGCATTTCTGACTGAAGCCTTTTTCTCCTTCTTTTAATCCTTTTAACTGAAAATAGCACTTTATTTAAATGTCTGTTTATACAAAAAGTGCTGTTGTAATTTTTAAAAAACTGAGGAAAAAGGAATATTTGTATTTCTGCTCTTCTATGAAAACTAGTAAGAATATGATGCAAGAACATGAGCAGTTACTGCAGCTGGGTACAGGTTCACTTCGGTAAATTGAGGTCAACTCTAGGAGAGCAACAGGTCCAAGAAACAGCTGGGAAATTTCCCAGTAATTTCAGTGAAAGTGAGGATATATTTTTGCATGGGAACTGAGGCAGAAAGAGCGAAGAAGCAAAGAAGCGGCTATAGAATATTTACTGCCACATTTAGATATTAATAATTATCGCTTCTTGAGTACTTTAATTTGAAAGCTATCCCATGAAATAGGCTTACCTCCGTTAATGCTGTGCTCTTCCATCTTTAACCTTGCTAACTGTTTCCATTACATAAATTTAATTTATGTCAGTGTATGATTAGAATAACTCAATACAACACACAATGAGATCATCCTCTTCCCCTTTATCATAGGCAGAACTCGGAAAATTTTAAATCAAGATAACATACAGCCTTTCAAACGCTATTTTAAGATTTTTGTATGCTGTAAATATTCCTTCCTATGTGTGCCAAAGATGGGGTGAAAGTGGTGTATATTTTGCCATTATTACTTGCCTGTGTAATGATTAGTCTGAAACGGGCTCATCAGCTTTCTAAACAGAAAGGGGATGGCAGCGGGCCTCGTGAATTGACGACATATTATCATGACCTTTGCAAGCCTGCTATCTCTGTCATTTTGATCTCTTACAGGGACAGGACTCTCTGCAATTAAAAAGGAAAGGCTTTCTTTTCTTTTTACTCATTACAGGTCCTATGTCTGTATCTCTGCCTGATACTGAGTATCATAGCATCTTTGTGGGAAAAATAAATAGTAAATTCTTCCTTTGTGAAGCAGACAAATCAGAAGGGGAAAGGCAGAGTATCTTTCCTCGTTAGCACTGTAAAAGGAAAACCAAAATCAAGGGGGGGTGAATTAAATATCTTTAACATAAGTAAATAGCTCATTCATAACCAATAGATAGTTTTCAACAGCAAAAAAAATGCTTGTGCCATAACGAGTATACAATTAATCAAGATCATGTGTTCCTTTCCAGTGTGAAATTCATGTGTGCTTAATCTGTTTTTCAGAATCCTCAGTCAGTAGCAGCTCCCCTGGATCAGGTCCCAGTTCCCCAAGCAATGGTCCGACCAGCAGTATAACAGAAAATGAAACCTCAGTTTTGCCATCTAACATTCAAGCTGAGGTAAGACTCTCTCTTTATTGGATAGATAATTGCTCAGATTTCCAGAGTGGAGAGATTTGAAACTTCAATTTGATCATACTCACAAGCAGAAGATATAATTATCAGGGATACCAGGAAGCTGCAGGCTGACATCAGAGTATGTTATGTATGGGATACGTCTTCATGTATGAGATGTATGTGATGCTCTTTGGTAACAAAAGTCCAAACAAAAGCAGCAGTGATGCTGCTGGAAGAGTGGTAGGGACCTATGGAAGGGACTTTGAAGCATCCATGTTGCAGAACATTACCCTCTGGGATAATCTGAAGAGGTGCACAGTGCTGAACGCTGATGAAGAACTTACATTTGCAAAAGACTGATTTAGGCATTGGTGACCCAAACGCGTACAAGTTAAGGTGGTCGCAGGTTCAGATGACTGCTGAAGTAGATTTTTTTAATTACAGTATCGGAGTTAGGTGACTAAATCCTTTTTAACATCTGCCTTTTATTTTACTGTACCTGTTTCCTTACCAGGGCAGTACTTCCCAACATAACTGACATGCCAGGAAACTTGGATACTTGTTTTGTAAAGCGAGGTTGTACACCGAAGGAATCTTATCTACTCCTTATTCTGTTTCATACATACGTGCCTATAACAACAGGAACGCAGATGGTGAATCAGTTGTGATAAGCCTCATTTAGCATAGACAACATGCCTAAGTCATGCTTTCCATAGCAATATTGTAAAGGGACAGAAAACTAATGCAACTAAGAGAGAATCCAGTTCTACAATATTCTGTATCTAGTCCCTATACTTACAGACATTCCTGCTTTGGTGGCAAAGTTTTCTATTAATTGTTCGCTTATGCTGTTTACATTAGAAAAATTGCATATGAAAATGTGATTTAACAGAGTTTTAGCAAATGGAGGTATTTCTCCAGGTCAGTGGCAGGACATTCACCTCAAAAAAACCTGGAATGGGCAGTTCAACCTCCAGCAGTGACTTTTCCCCATAATGAATTAATTGTGTGTGTGAACTATGATCCAGGGGGCAGGTGGGTGACCTCTGCACACTGATTAGTAGCCTCTCTCTGGCCCGTAACCAAAAAGAAAAAAAAAATTTGCATTGATGGCTAACATGTGGTCTTGCCTCATAGTCCCCCTCTATGTGATTGCAAAGAAATTTAAGTGATGGAGAGTAAGATCCATCATTTGGATTAGATCAGATCCTAGTTCAGTGGAATTAAATGGTATAGTTTATTATTGGGTATGCTTTAGATAGAAGTTTGTAATATGTGGATGTTAGTGCTGTATTAAACAGGAAACCTTGTCCAATTGGATCTTGTATTGACTTGAGGATACTACAAAATGCAAAGGGAATAACGTCTCTGATATACGGTGCTTATTACTGTGCACGTTATAGTTTCTGGACACTTGCTTACAGCGTTGAACCACCATCAGAAATGCATGAAATCTGGTCAGGCTGACAATCTCTGTTTGGGGAGATTTGGAAAAGTTGTAGCAAGAACCAGCAGAGTTATATTCTGTTTATTAATAGAACACCGCATTACATATAATTTGCCATTACTGTGCCAGACATCAGAAGTTACAGCCCCACCGTACAATCACAGATGCTCAAATGAGCCCCAAAAGTTCCTTTAGAAGTTGGGCTCTGCGTGCTAGTGTCGGTCACTTAGCGCTAAGAAGCTGAAACTACTGACTTCCATTTCTGGATCCAGTCGGGGATTTCTTTACTCCTCTGGTTACTCGACTGTTAGTGCTGTGGTGCTGTGGGCTCAAACATTTTTCCATAAATCTCAACTCCAGTGCATTTTGATTTCAGTGGGATTTTCTTTGGTAGTTTAACAGCAGCCAAACTCCTACATCCCTCTTTTCTAGTTTAGCATTAGCTGCCAGCTCTCAAAGGCTATATATCTAATCAATTTTTCATCAGATACACAGAGTACAGAAGTTTCTAATAATAGCATAAGTGTTCCAAAATCACCCAAAATATCACTTGTTTTGCTGTAATCCTGCATGACTCACATTGCTGTTGTTTCATAATCGTTGTTGTGACATTTGCAGTAAGTGTTGTGCTCGTATGTGAGTGGGTGGATAGCCGCGGTTTTCATGGCAGCAAATAAAACACTTTTTGCTGGAGGAAAACAGGTTGCTATGACAAAGAGCCATTTACCAGTAAAACATGAGTCAATACCGTAAATGATTGCACTCTAGTGCATAGACAGAATTAGAGCATTATCAGAAATGAAACAGATTTTTAGAGTATTTTTGCCATATCCATTTGAATAGCGAGGCTTTAAAGTGGTTTACCCTCTGGAGCAGACAGTCTGGTGGTCAGACATTTACATTTTTTTGAATGAACAGAAGTCCACTGCAAATGCTACATTTTTGCAGATACTCTTTTATTATCGCAGTTCCCTTAATGGTGCTTTCAGTACCATTTGTTGAAACACTGGTCTCATTATATGAAACTTGAAAGTTAAGCTCAAGGTTTTAATTGCACCTTATAAATAAAATGCTGTTTTTATTAGGCCCAGTTGTCTCCAGTATCATCAAGGTTCACCGCAGTAGCTATTTGTCTCTTGTAGCATGCTGTATACTTTCAGGTCACCTGCTGCGCTGGGACTAAATCTTACTTGCATGAGAAATGCAAGCAGGACTGAGCCCCTGCACAACACGTCCCTGGAGTTCAGAGGGACAACCTCCCAGAGTCATGTGAAATGATTAATTTTAGACATTCAAAACCTGGTCAAAAGCCATTGAAGGCAATGGAAAGTTTTCAATTGGTGTAAGTGGATTTCAGATCATTTTCTTTCTTTTATTTGCGCCTTGGAGAGCAGCATTTCCTCGAGTATCACGTGATTATACAGGAGACATAAATGGCATGCATGGCAGATAAACACATACTTGATTTGTGCACTATGTTTCTAACATTCACCTCCTTGAGGTGCTCTTTGCAAGTGCCTAGTGGCAAAAAGCATAGGTTTCTGACCAGCTCTTGAGGTTTGCTTCAAGTGTCTGTGAAGGAAGTCTAATTAATTACCAAAACCCACCCCAAAAGCCTTAAGAACTAAGAGTGTAAGCAATTGTGAATATTCAAAGCTATGACAACCTTACTATCGCTCCACAATTGAGAAATATTAAAGCCAAACCATTTCCTCTTCCCCTCCTGATGTATACATGTGCATATAAACACGCACATGTGAAACAGGTATTCCTGCTTCTCAGCAGGTCCCCGTAGCACAACAGAAGTACAACAACTAAATATGGTTACTTGCTGATCATCGTGCACTGCTACGTTTAGTTATTGTACTCTATTTTAAGAAAGAGGGTAACTCTGTTGACGGGCTATTATTTGAAGCGTCGGGAAGCAGGATCCATGGACCCAGTGAGTATGTATGTAGAGGAGCAAGAAGGGCAAGTTGCTCTTTGGGGTAATTTAGGTGCCAATCCAAACCATCAAGTCTGCATGTAGGACAAGGACCGTGGCTTAGCCATTCTGCTACCAAATGACACTGCTGGCAACGCCAGCTCGTGCCACCATTTCAAGGTATTGTCAACTGCGTAAAAAGAGAAGCTGCAGCTGAGGTCATGTAGTTGTGCCTCAGCATAAGCAGGGACCTAATCTATGCAGGTGGACTACTGAACTTGTTTTGGGAGATGAGGTTTAACTGGCATTTAGGCTAATGTTACCTGAAAATATTTTAAAAAATCAGTTGCTTACCAAAATGAAAATGACTGATTATTTGCGGCATTAGAAATCGGATGGAACTGCTCTTACTAATAAATATGTGTGTTCAGCATTAAACTGCCCTGGCACATAACGTGATTGATTCTGCCTCATGAAACGATCACGCCTGACCTCAATGTGGGAATGTGTTTTACTGCTATACAACCTGTCGCTGTTATGTTTGTTAATTCAAATCTTAGAAGTTAATAGTGACATACTGAAAACCAAAAAGGAAATGTGCGGTTTTGAAGTGGCTTTGTATAGATGCTGCAGTTGCTACAAATTTGCTTATATTCCAGGAGGCACACTAGAGCTTCTGCAGTGCTCTTTATCAGTTAAATCTTTGTAGTCTCCCTGAATAATATCTCCATAGTCTTGACATGCTTGGTTTTATTCATGGTCAAAGGTGGATGTTATCAAGGCAAGACACTGTTAGCCGGGAATTAATGTAATATACAAGTGAAGCTTCTTTGTTTCGTATGCTATCTGTTGACATTCCCTAGGTACCAAAAGAAAATTACAGAGATAGACTTCTACTGTTATTGTCTCAGTGATAGGTCGTATCTCCAAACAAACTGTATGAGGAAGGTTATGTTTTGGAATAACATCCTGTGTTTTTGTGCTTAACCACTTTTCATTGATGGTCTGAAGTTGCATTGTATTAGCACAAAGTATTTTACAGAGTTAATTGATATTCCAGGTTTGTCCAGGGGAAAATCTACAGCTCCCCACAACATGCTTGACAAGTTATTATATTTACTTTAGTCAAAGCCCGAGTGTGCAGTATCCCTCTTGGAGGTGGTCTATTATTGGAGTCCCATATGCTTTTTGTTTGGGAAGAAAGCAGTCACTGTGTCATACTGTTACACAGGGTATTCTTTTTCAAGGATGTTGTTCCCTTGGGGACCATATCATGCCAGAGTTCCTAAGTCTAATAAGACCTTTGTAGCTCTTATTGTGTTAAAGTTCTGGGAGGGAAGCAAGAGTTAAACAGAAAATGTAATTCAAGCGACTATACCAGACCACATGTTGAAAAACATGACTGTTAAAGCAGAAAGGCAAAAGCTTCAAAAAGATTCCTGTTGTGGTAATGTAACTTTTTATGTTTCTTCCCAATGAATCTAGAATGGAAGGCAGAGGGTGATCTTTGTAGAACGTCTGGTTTTACTTGACAGTAATTAAAAATATATCAGCAATTCCATGTCCTTGAAAATTATATCACAAGGCTTCAAAAGAAGTGTTAAAAATTTTAACTTGAGGGGAACCAGGAAGGCTGTGAGGGGTATCCCACCATCAGAGGATGATAGGATGCTGGTTTTGTAGACATACATGTCTATATATATATACACACATATATATATATAGCATATATAGAAAGAGAGAAAATACTTTTTTTTTTTAATGGCTGCTGTGGCAATCTGCCTCACTTTCTAACCAAAATTCCCATGTCGATGGAAGTAAATAAGGTACCTGCAACATCCCCATATGACAATCTGGGTAAGAAAATACATGGACTAGGTAGGAACCACAATTTTTACCTTACAACAAAAATTTTAATAACCATGGTAAAGAAAAGGTCTAATACATCTGCATTCATGACACCTTTAATTCAGCTAGATGTACTCCTTAATTCATTGGCTAAGTTCCCACTGAGATTCTAGTAGTGAAAGTGCAGTTGATGAGAACTGATGTTGAGCTGCTGAGATGTTGATGAGAAAAGATGGTCTAGAAGTCCTCAAGATTTTGGTTTTGCATGGAAATTTGACTTGCTAACCAAGGCACAATCACAGACATGTATCAGTTGTTTTCTTAAGAAAAGAAATATCAACAGCCTTTCCACAGGGACAGTACTTTTCCTTATCTAGAATCCTGTTGGGATACAAACCAAAGCTTGATACATAACTGGCTTTCAATGTAGCAGGATAGTTAGGATAAAGTAACCAAGATAAAAAGCTTGGAGATTATTCATTTGTTGTCTTTCTCCTTTATTCCAGCAACTGGTTTCGCAGCAACGCCTCTTGATACAGGATGAATCAGTGAACTTGCTGAGTCTGTACACATCCCCTTCTCTGCCCAACATTACCTTGGGACTTCCAGCAGTACAACCTCAAATCAGTGTAAGTGACCAGTCTCAAGCATTCCTGTCTCCTTTTGTCTCCAGAAAACCTACTTTCTGTCTATTCTCTTTTTTGTCGTATTTTGGAATGTAAGTGATTGCGAGTAGGAACCAAACCTTTCTTTGCATTGGGCAACATCTAAACATTTAAGGGCATGACTTGAAAGCAATGATCACTCTTAATCACAAATAAACAAATGCCCCTGTATAGCACTTGGTTCACAACAACCTCGTGCATCACTACAGTCTTGGGAAAGAGTGGCTGGAAAGCTGCTAGGTAGAAAAGGACCTGGGGGCGTTGGTCGACAGCTGGCTGAATGTGAGCCAGCAGTGTGCCAAGCTGGCCAAGAAGGCTAACTGCATCCTGGCCTGTATCAGGAATAGCATGGCCAGCAGGACTAGGGAAGTGATATTGTCTCCATGTACCTGGCACTGGTGAAGCCCCACTTCAAATACTGTGTTCAGTTTGGGCCTCTCACTACAAGAAAGACATTGAGGTGCTGGAGCGTGTCCAGAGAAGGGCAACGAAGCCGGTGCGAGGTCTGGAGCACCAGTCT
Organism: Vanellus vanellus; assembly: GCF_965231255.1. Taxonomy (NCBI): domain Eukaryota; kingdom Metazoa; phylum Chordata; class Aves; order Charadriiformes; family Charadriidae; genus Vanellus; species Vanellus vanellus. The sequence goes on from NC_138906.1 coordinate 34,695,326, forward strand.
TATGAGGAGCAGCTGAGGGAACTGGGATTGTTTGGTCTAGAGAAAAGGAGGCTGAGGGGAGACCTTATCTCGGACAAGAGGAAACGGCTTCAGGTTATGCCAGGGGAGATTTAGATTGCATATTAGGAAAAATTTATTCACAGAAAGGGTTATCAAGCATTGGAACAGGCTGCCCAGGGAAGTGGTTGTCACCATCCCTGGAGGTATTTAAAAGATGTGTAGACGTGGTGCTGAGGGACATGGTTTAGTGGCGGTTTTGGCAGCATTAGGTTTACGTGTGGACTCGATGATCTTAAAGGTCTCTTCCAACCTGGACGATTCTATGATTCCGTGAATTTATAGAAAAGAGCTCTACATGGTGGAAAGAGTGGAAGATTCGCCCCCTCCCAGTAAACATAATACTTAAATTTACTCTCCAGTTTAAACCTAGAATTCTCCAGATTTATGTGCCACCTCATTCGGGACTTGAAAAGCACCAGTGCCTGAAAAGCTATAACAGTGTCTTTGAACATAGATTGAAAAAATCATTGAAAAGATTGAAAAAATGAAATACCATAGGTGGCTGAAAGTTGCAGGAATAGGGAGCAAAGGGCAGGAGGGAAGCTTTGGCAGGCAGGTGAGACACAAAGTAACTGGCAGGAGATGGGGCAGAAAAGGACTGACCGGGCAATAAGACCTGAGCAGCTGACCAGAAATAGAGCAGAGGAATGTTCTCACAAATAATATATTGCTGCAAACCAGCATTTTAATATCAGATATAGAACTTTGCAATTAAAATTATATAAGCTTTATATTCGTTCTGTAGAAGCCTTTCATGAGATATTTATAAGCAAATTACTGTTTTTAAGGGATAGAAAAATTGGACTGATCATGAAAAGTAGTGCTTACTTTTCCAGATTATTTCATAAAAAAATTCTTTTTCACAGAAAATATAACTAGCTTCAAAGTAATTTTATAACATTAAAATGGAAATGAAAATATCTTTAATTTTCTCACTCAAATCATATGAGCTTTTGATGTGGCCAGCTAGCACCAAATATTACTTTTGGCATTACAAAAAACAAAGGGGTTGAATTGTGCAAGTAATATTTATTTCTGTTACCAGAATAAGCAGTTGCAAATTGAATGTAAAGTTTACTTTGGTGTTTGTTTTTCAGAGAAGGGTGATAGCAGAGTGTGAAGTAACCATACACCCCCAAAATATTAGTGAAAACCTTGGTTTGCCTCGTTAGAATTTATAGAATTTAGATTATCAGAGTTACTGCTTTTACCACCACATACCATAAGTGGTTATCTGCAATCCTCACCATGCTTATTTCTGTTAGGTTATTATTCTTGCTGTAAAAATTGTTATTCTGCTTTAACTGCTCTTTTAAGAAATAATATTTTTTTTTAAACTGGACAGAGCACAAAGAAATATAAAGTACATTTGCAATTTTGAAAGGCCAAAACTTCCAAAAGCTTTAAATCAACTGCGCCATTTATAAGGGCGCTTTAAAATGCCACACACATACAGCAGCTCTTGATGGTTCTGTAGATGAGAATTTAACTATACAAATTTACTTTGCAAAGGTGTAAAACTTACATTTGTGCTGTCCTTCAGGGAGTCAGGGAGTGTTCCAGGAAAAGTAATAGCTTCCCACTACTACAGGTAATTATTTTGTTTTGCTGAGTGGCTTGCTGTCTGATGGAAAGTTATGTGAAAAACCAAGCCTTGCCGATTCCAAACTCAATGGAAACTATTTCCCCTGATCCCCTGTTTTCCTGTGCAGGAGGCTGTGGGAAGGTCTTTAGGAATTTTAAGGATAGGTCCTGCCTTTTCTTTCATAATGTTCTAACTACTAGTTCCTTATGCTTTGGCTTTTGTTACTCGTTTTTTTCAAGTGGTTTCATTACTCAGTTTCTCACATTTAACCGGCATGTGTTTCCTCCCTTTTCATCTCACAGTCAAAGTGTAAGATGGGGATGTTAACCTTTTCTTCTGTATATATTCATAAAGTGCGACATAAGACCATCTAATCAAAAAGAGACATATATGGCCCGGTCTTTGAAAAGCAGTTACCAGCGCTGTTGTTCTTTGACAGGCTTCATCGTCATTCAAAGAAAAGCAGAAGGGGGACACCCAGTCGCTCAGACAAGGAGTGGCCTTGGCTGGACAGTATGGGGGGAACATTCCTCCATCCTCAACTCACCCGCACGTTGCTTTGGAGGGAAAGCCAAATAGCAGCCACCAAGCTCTCTTGCAGCATCTGTTACTGAAAGAACAAATGAGACAGCAAAAACTTCTCGTGACTGGTAATGATCAAGGCTTCAACACAGCAATAATTTGTTTTTAATGGCATTTGTATTCACATTACACTGAATGTGGTAACACAGATACTATACGTCCTAACCATTGGGAAAAGTGGAAGGGTGGGAGAAAAAAGGATGGCACCTTTGTTTTCCCCCTTTAGTGATTCTGCTCCAGTCTGTTAGCCTGAAAGAATTCAATGATTACAGAAAAGAGAAAATGATTACTTCATCACATTCTTTTGCAGCTGCTGAACTTCCCAGCGTGGTGAGGCACGTGGTACACGTCCCACTGTATCAGCGCTGATGCTGAGTTCTGCAATATACACCCTCTTCTTGCTGAAAGCTTTCTCTCCTATTAGAACTTTTAGTTTGTTGTTCTTCACACAGAAGTGAAATGTCCCTGTTTTGCAGGAGCGGTTCCTCTTCACCCACAGTCTCCTTTAGCAGCAAAGGAGAGAGTCTCACCTGGCATAAGAGCTGCCCACAAACTGCCTCGTCACAGGCCACTGAATCGAACCCAGTCAGCTCCTCTTCCTCAGAGCACTTTGGCCCAGCTGGTCATCCAGCAGCAACATCAACAATTTTTGGAGAAGCAGAAACAGTACCAGCAGCAGATCCACATGAATAAGGTGAGTGCCCAAAGTAAGGAATTTCCAAATAACGTAAAGGTTGAAAACTAATAAGGAGGTCTAGGTATTGGTGCCATGTGGTCATGGGCGGTAGACAGGTTCTTGCACGAGTATCTTGTTTATGCACAGTTGGTGTATATATTTGTATAGATCTTAATTTTCAGCTTTCTGAAATATGCTACAAAGGTAATTTGTGGTTCTTGACATCAGTAAGAATGCAACACAACAAAATAGGGTTCAAAGCATCTTACGGGTTTAAATTACAGGTGGTTTCCTGTTGACTGGTAAATGATGCCTTAAAGATTACTGGATTTCAATTGGACCTTTTAGTGTGCACTTCTGAGCTTCGGCAGTCGTTCCATTCAGCGGCTTTTAAATTGTATTCTAAGCTTTCTCATTGTGGACTAGTATTTGGAGTAAATATATAACCACTTGAACTCAATTAGCTGATTAAATTGATCTTTTTTGTGTAAGAAACTCATTAAACGTGGAGAAATTTTTTATCAGCTTTTATCAAACCAACTTTTTCTCTGTAAGTCAATTAGTTACATGAAAGTTTCTAATCTATATAGTGATATAAAATTACCATATAAGGAGAAAGAGAAGAATGTGCAATTGCTAACATCAGATGCAGAGATGAATTGTGCCCCTCTTTCCCTGCAGAGTAACGCCTTATTCTGAGGCGGGGGAATGGAGAAAAGGGGCCATCCATTAATAAACAAAGAGCAGCAGAATCTAAATAGATTTATCAAGAGCTAACACTTCTGCAACAAATGTTCACTGCTCTAAAATAAAGATATGTAATTAAATGCTTTCATCTGGAGAACTTTTTTTCTGCTCTCACTTTTCTGCTTTCCACAAGTTGTTTGCTGGAGCTCCTCCAGTAATTCAAAGATATTGATCATGCATCTATCATCTTTGAGGGGTTCTTGAGGGTTACTTAATAACTATACATAAGAGGCAATGGCAAAGAAGAAAAGATGAAAAGTAGGCATTCAGCCCTTGTACCTAAGAGAAAAGAAAAAAACACCCACCTTACTGGGTGAACTTCCCAGGGGGTACTGATTCTTTGGAATCTACTAAGAATTCCCAACAAAATTAGAAACAAACCTAGAGTTTAAGTACATAGTTTGTACAGTGGTTTGGTTATTAAATCTTGTCTTAATTAGGAAAAATGAAGACCAGAAAACTTCAAAGTTCAGAGCTGATCCTTGCATGTTAACCCCTCTCAGCTTGGGTGTTTTGATTACTCAACTAGGACTCCAGTTGGCTTTTCTTTGAGTATGCATTCCATATGTTTAATCAAGTTGGCATATGTATATCTCGTAGCCTCAGGTTTTGAAAATATTTCACCTGCCCTCAATTGTCTGAAGAGAAAAGAATTTTTACCGGTAAAGTACTGAGTCTTTGTGCTGTTTGTGGGTATTCACTACAAACCGATCAGTTCACGCATTCCTCACAAAGCAAAGAACCCCACTAACATGTTTTTGTTAGATAATACGCTCATTGACATAAATTCTGCCATAGCATTTGGGGACATGTGCTGTGGCGTATAGGTACATTTGTCCTGAATGTGAAAATTAAACTTGAGTCACATAAACATATTCTCAGTCACACAGGACTAGGAATGCATTGCATCTCGCACGATCTAGGCTGGATAAGGAAGTAAAAAGAGTGCAGTGGGTTTGGGATAATGCTTATTTCAGTAACTTTTTTTTTTTTTTCTGAGTTAAAATGCAGTGAAAATATATGTTAAGGAGAATAATTCCCTCTCATACTTGAAATATGCTTTCATTCTCACATGGTTATTTGTGATAAAGGCATGAAATAATTCCTTCTTTTAAAACCTAATGAACCTCGCTTTTATTCTCTACGGTATAGGCTATACACATAGGCAGATAGTAGAAATTTAAGTTTATCTTTGGGATTTTTGCTGCCTTGAACCTCCATAACCTACTTCCTTTGCCCTAGTAGCTTCTCACTCTCCTTTATCCCTACTCCCAGAGCAGCTAGCATTCATCAGGAGCACAGTAACTCACCAGAGCAGCAAACGCCTAAGGAGGAATAGGATCATGCTGCAGCCACAGAAGCAGTGGGTTATCCGAGGATGCCGGTGGTTTATCAGACTTTACAGTTTGCAGCATCTAGGCTCTTCTTCAGCACCGTTCTCAGAAGAACAATTGTGACGAATCGTACTGAAAAATGTCAGTGCTCTAATCAGGTGTCTGTCCTCTGCAAGTATACAGAAGGCCAGGGGGCTTTCTTACATACTTGAAAGAAGAAACCTGATTTTTAAGAACTGGAATTTAAGGGTAGCCCATAGACAGGAGAGTGAGAAAAGATCAAATCAGGGAGTGACTTTTAAGTGCTGAATTTAAAACTATATTCTTTAACCCTTTAACTTCAAGGTTCAGATTGAAGGTTTTTGAACTCTGCTAGCATGGTGGAATATACTTTATTTTTAAAACTTGCCTCTATTTACAGCTGAAGTTATTGGTGCATTATATAATTTGCATGGCTTTACAATCAAACTTAAACTCAGCAAAGCAGAGTTATTTGAACCTTCAAATAGTAGATATTCTATACCATGTAGCAAAGCAACCCAACGTCTCATTTCTTAGGACAAATTTGGGCCTGGGACAAGTGAATACATGCACTTATTTTCCATTGTTCTGTCTCTTCCGTTCATAGACTGTGTAATGAAGTCTGCACAGAGGTATAATTCCCTCCTTTTCAATCATGAAAAATGTAGGTTTGTTTTTGTTTTTTTTTTTTAATAAGGAATACTTAAACATTCTCTTAAAATTTTTGGTGAGGCCAGAACCATTTTAAACCGAAAAGACTATGAAACGCTAGTTGATCAAGAACTTGGAACAAGTTAATACCTTCTGTATCTTTTCCATTTCTCTTCCCTTCTTTTCCTGATGTTTAGGACTTCAAGTACTTGAGGCTTTAATATATTTCAACTGAACCCAGTATTTGAATGTTTGCCCTGAACTAAGATGATATAGCATGTGTCAGTACTCCCTGAAAAATGTTTTTAGTGAGATGTTTTTGGCGGACATGTGGGTGAATCTTGCTGTAACAACAAAAAGAGGAAGAGAGCAACCCACCCCATTGGTCTTGTCTTTATCTTGTATTAAAAAGCCATTTCTTTTCCTTGAGAAAAGAATATACTTCAGCAGCAAAACAGTGCTGCTGTGAGGGTGATAACAAGCAAAATCTAACATAGGTCAGAGGTAAAGGATTCCCCTGGATCATTTCCATTCTGAAAAGAAACAAATCATTGCCAAGAGGTGTGTCTTTGTCCTTAATAACAAAGAGAAGATCCCCTATGGATTATTTCTGGTCAGCTGTCAGATGCCAGGCTTTTGATGTGGGAAAGGGTATAAGTCTCTGCTGAAGTCTGACATTTATACCTGCGGGATCTAGTGCACTGACCTGAAAACATTCTGCAAATGTTGACATCCCATCCAAAAGTAGGTAGAAACCTTCGTCCCAACTTTCTGGGGAAAAAATAATAACGAACGTGCAGTAACCTGAACTCCGCTTGTCTTAGGGAAGATCGGCTTTGCTGTTGTCAGCTTTAATATACTTCTGTCCGAATGACAGCTTATTTCCTCATAAGGCCCTTTGATCACCATTGCAGATCTTCATTCTGCTCAATAAAGGGAGTCCAAAGTCTGAAGCCCCACTTAAAATTATTGCAATCAGGTACCAAAAGACCACTACTACAATAAAAACCTTAAAATCTTGATGTTAGTCATGTATCTCTGTATCTAGAAAGCTTTGACCCTGCCATTTGGAAAAAAAAAGGGTGACTTTGATGTAACTAATATAAGTGCAAAGCCCCCAGCAAAAGTCTGCATTCAAGAAAAATCTCAGAAATCACAATGTGAAGAGTACGTGAACAAAGCCCTCTGTCTTTAAAGGTTATTTTTGTCACATATGATGAATAAAGGCTTGCCTCTGCTGAAGCTAAACTAGCACTGTCTTCACTGGAACCAAGCTCTTATTTGATCAGTGGGGGAACCCTACATGTGTTCTTAAAATAATGTATTCGTAGCGTTTTGACAATTTGTTTTCAATGGTATAAACATAAGGAAGAACTTCTTTACCTTGAGGGTGGTAGAGCACTGGCACAGGCTGCCCAGGGAGGTGGTGGAGTCTCCATCTCTGGAGACATTCAAAACCCGCCTAGACGTGTTCCTGTGCAACCTGCTCTAAGGTGGCCCTGCTCTGGCAGGGGGGTTGGACTAGATGATCTCCAGAGGTCCCTTCCAACCCTATGATTCTATGATTCTATGGTAAAACCCTCCTCTGTATTGGAGTAGTAAAGGTTAAAATAATGGGGCAGTTGGTAGTGTACACTAAAGTATGGGAGCAGTATTGATAATGCTAAAGAGTACCTGAATTTCAGTTTTCATTCCAGGATGTTAGTTGGTTTAAAGCATCTTTGTATAGGGAACCAGTGATTGGGCAAGACTGTGAGGTAAAAAATCCATGATGAAAAATAGAAAGTGAAAATGCATTAGTGCTTTGGATGGTGATCGTAATTGACCGATACCTGTTAATAAAAAATAAGTTTCTGTTGATTTATTGGTGGAAAAATAGGAATATTATTTGTTTTCAATGGGAATATTGAAAAGATACTGTTAACCCCAGATTAATCATTCACTTCTCTGAGTGATAATTAATAAAATATGGAAAACTGGATCAGGTTCAGCTGGAGTAAATTAATTTAGTTTCATTAAATATATTAAAACTGTGTTTGTGGCTTTCCAGCTTACACATCTGACCAGCATCTTCTGAAGGTGAGAGGTAGCACATTTCTTCTTTCAAATATTGCTTATAGAAGGGGAATATTTGGACAAAACTGTAGCAACAGTTGACTGTGTTTGGAACTCAAAAATGCCCAGAGCATTTTCTCCTTTATTGAGAACTAATGTTTAAGCCATAATACAGAAGAATGATTTTGAAAGTTACATAAATCCCTTAGAAACGTACTGCATAAGTAGCAGAGACAACAGTAAGCAGGTGCCAAGTTGTTTCAGTAGAGCTCACAACATACATAGCTGGTCCGAGTAATCTCATAGCCATAGGAGAGAAGGAGAAAAAGTGTGTTCCATAAGTGCATACATGACTTCTTAGAAACGACTGCCGTGTATGTAAAACGAGCAATTAATTGAGGAAGGAAATGTATGGGGTGGCTGTGGCAGGATTTTGTGCTTTGTCTCTTTGTAAAGACATTTTATTTAAAATATTGTATTTTACAAAAGTTTATCATTACAAAGGAGAAAGAAAGGCAGGGGCTGTGAGTGAAGGACCTATGAAATGGCCTGTGGCAATGTCCAGGTTATTCCATTTTGCTGTACAAGCAAGCAGGTTAGATTGTGTTTGATGTCTTTTTGGTTGCACTATTGCAGTTACACAATGGAGTTGATGTCTGTAAATGCTTCCTGTCCTCCTGCCACTATTTACTTTGGCTTGTGCATATCCCTTACAGTTTAATTTCCTGAAAATAAAAGGAAAAAAAAAATATAGGCTGTATTAGCATGAAACCACTTTTTTGAGTGACTTCTTTAGCTGGAATAGCGATAACAGTAAAGTGTACTAGTTAAAGACAACCAATCCGTACAACTCTTATTAGTGAAATAAACCATGGGTTTACTATTTTTAAATGTGGTCTTATTAAAACTCAGATTAAGCAATCACTTTTTCAAAATAAAAAATGTGCACTGAAATGAAGAAAAAGTCCTGATGTACCTACAGATAAATTCAGAAAAAAATGATAAGTGGGGATTTAAAGTGAAAGGTTTAAACATTAAGTGTAAGCAGAAGTATCCAGCTGCACGGTGAAAAGACTTGAGCAGTGCTTCATTCCAGACTCATTTTCTGCTGTGTAAGCCAGCTTTAGGTTGAAAAGATAGAAATATTGACTCTCAACTGATATCTTTGCATGTCTCCAGATACGTAATTTTCCATGGTAGTACCAGGTGATATAGTATAAAATAAGATGTTTCTGACTTAGGAGAATTGGACAGTCTCCTGGTAATGCTACTAATGTAATTACTGGAATAAGATGGGGCCAAGCTGCCTTTAAAAACCACTTTAACAAGTATGAAAGCGTGGTGGTGATACAGGGAAAGCAGTCAGCTGCGGCTTAGCAGACTGAGCAGCAGCAGTGGTTTTCGGGTTTTGGGTGTCCCCCCACTGCCCCATGCCATCCACTCATTTTTATCATGCTCCATCATATGAGAGGACACGGTTATAGTGCCTCACAGCCCCTTGCCTGAGGCTTAGTTAAAGTCACAGTGTAAAGGATATTTTTAGTAAGGTTTTGCAGTAAAGATGATAATACGAACGCACTTTGTAAAATCTACTGTGTAAATATATAAAGACTTTCGTTTCACAGAGTTTTAGAAAATGTAATTTGTTCAGCTCCTCCTGTCACCGAAGTCTGGAGCAGATTGCCTCCGTGGTGTGGGAGCAGGCCCCGAAACAGGAACACTGCAAATTGAATCGCACACGGATACCACCGTAGTCCCCGCATCCCCCTTACGTGCGCTTGCATCGCTCCACTGATTGCATGCAAGAAGCATCTGAAGGTGTTTCACATATAGATTATATACTGCGGGCCATCATGTGTTGCCTCAGAAAGCTCAGCAGCGTATCTGTGCCACACAGCAGCGTGAAGAAAGAGCCTGACATAAAAGTGAAAAAGCATAAAAGAGAGCAGTAACGAGCTAAATATGTGTCTTAACTTTGCTGTGGACATGCAATCATTTTCTCTTGGTTTCCCCTCCAGAATAACCCACCTGATGTCAAGTAACTGGCACATGGAATGGTTTACAGATGGATCAGCATCAGTGACTCTCGTAGCTGTACCTGATTATCTGTCACGCAGATGTTTCAGTTTGTATTTGCTTGCTTAGCGGCCAGCCGAGCAGCCAGACCTGCCTTTCGTTTCTTGCTCGAGGAGTGGAGAGGGCTCGCCCGCAGATGTTTAACGAAGCGCCAGAGAGGAGTGTACCCAAGCTGAATAGTTAGCTCCAGTGCCTTCTCGGTCAGCGTCACCCCCCGAGAAACAACTGGAAAAGATTTATGGGTTTGATCTCAGAAATTTTCCAGATGCTGCTTAATAAAAGGAGACACTGTGCGTTAGTTGCAGTAGTGAGGATTCCCCGGCTTAGCGCCTGCCACCTGCAGCACGCCTGATACACGTGTTGTGATTTGCCAGTTCAGTAATGAAAAGGGATATTTCGCTTGCTTCCTTTTGGTAAGCCATTAAACTCCCATTATGCCCCAGAAATTAAGGTTTGCTGTGACCAAAGCCTGTAGACTTCCTCTGTGGAATTCGTTTCCCCACTGGTGTGGGGCTTATGCATCAGAGCATCAACTGCACATCTTTCAACTCTTCTTGTTGACTTTGTGAGAGTTTCCGAATCCAGCTGTAGCTTCTTAATCATGGTTTACATGACAACCCTGCCCTTTACTAGGGTGGCATTTTTCGCTATGCATTAGCAAGGAGAATGAAACTAGACCGTCCACAGTTTGTGACAAAATAGCTATACTGAAGCCGTCCAGTAACTCAGCATATAGCTAAAACTCAGTTTGAAAGAGTTGATGGGGGGGAGGCAGATGGGAAGAGGGAAGTATGTATGTATGGTAAAAGCTGGGTTTTTCCCTGTCTCAGTATATTTGACCCTGGTGATACAAATCAGTATTTGCTTGAAATCAAGTGGATGAGTTGAATACATGGTAATTACTTACTTGACCCTGCAGATGCTTACTCACGTGTCTGATTTGCGCCTCTTTGAACAAAGCAAAGATTTTTTCCAGTTTGGGCTTTTTGGATTACATTTGGACTATGTTGGAATACATTTGCTGCATCTTAAATAGTAAAACGTAAACTATCGTGATTGCAGTGCACTTTGGCAAAGCTTTAAAATAGCAGTTAATGGTGTAAAAGCAGTTTTGTCTGGGTAGCTGGGTTATATCATCACTGCTGGAACAGGGATACCTGTAACACACGCAACAAAAGCTTTAGTCTTTCCAGTCATGGGCAGACATGCTTGTAGTCTCTTTGTGCCACAGGAGAGGTGACTGACACCAGCTCTTTGTCACCACTCCTTTGTTGACTTTTAGTGCCTTCATGCTTTAGAGAAGCGTGTGTAAATATTCCCTCATTTGCTCGTAACAAAATATTAACCAGATTACTAGTTTTATTATATCTTAGCGTTCCTTTATACTCTTGTGTTGTGGAAAATGAACAGTAATATAGTTAAATAAATTTCTTCTTTTATGTTTGAAGAGTGTGAAGGGAGACTCATTTCTTTTGATTACAGTACCAGTGTACCAGATGTGTAGTGTTTTCGGTGTTCTGCCTTGTTTTCCGTTTAGTATGACTGTGTAGCCCTCTCTACATACCAGGTATTTTCTACTCCAGAGTAACAGGTGACTTTTTGCTTAGGAACTTGAGTTCTTTTTTCCCTGAACATGAATGTTTTAGCGATGCATAGCTAGCTGGGCTTGCTGCAGAAGCTTTAATTGTGTCGGTGCAAATCTGGTACTTCTCAGTGTTTGGCATCGGTGAAAGGAGTCGGTAACCGTTCCCCTCTTTCTCTTTCCAGATGCTCTCTAAGTCCATTGAGCAGCTCAAGCAACCTGGCAGTCAGCTGGAGGAAGCTGAAGAAGAGCTCCACGGAGATCACTCGATGCAGGAGGAGCGAGCTCCCGCCGGCGCTGCCAGCGTTAGGGCTGAGAGCAGCAGTGCTGGTGTGGATGACAGAATAGGACAGCAGGTGGGGGCTGTGAAAGTCAAAGAGGAGCCACCGGACAGTGATGAGGATGTTCAAACCCAGCAAATGGAATCTGGGGAGCAAGCTGCTTTTATGCAACAGGTAATAGGCAAAGATTTAGCTCCAGGATTTGTAATTAAGGTTATTATCTGAACATCACGTGCATTTTCTAGGCTTTGATAAGCAACTGTGTTTTGATTCACTGATCTAGCAAATCCTGATTTACTGTTCAAAGAACCTAACAAAGGCAGAAGTGTTATATGCACCCTTGAAAACATAGCAGAGCTCATCCATATGGCCACTAATTGAGAAAATACCTGTTGCAGTCAATTATTCTACGTAAATCTTTGCGTAATAGCTGATAGGCTTTGTATTAGCCCGAGGTTACATTACATTGCTTAGTTCTAGTGAAAGAGAGCTCGTATCACGTAGCTTGTTGAGATCAGCAATTGCTGGAATTAGTTTCCAGACCTGATTGATGAAACATTCTTCTTCTCTGATTTTGACTCCTCTGACTTTTGCTTTCAGCTATCTGTATATACTGTATCATACTGTAGTCTTGAACACTGTTAACGTTAGGGTATTTTTTCCCCAGTAGACAGGTACTGACTGCTATATCGGTGGTCCCAGGCTGGTGTATAAAGTATAATTTCGAGAGGAATACAAGGTGAACGTAAAGAGGCAAGGCAAGGCAAGGCACTGTTTAAAGTTTGCATTGGTTTCTTTTTTGCACTGCTTAGTTATTTTTCATTCTGTCTTATTTGATGATACTGTCCACAGAGACATCCTTAAGTGAAGCAGATGCAAGTACTGGTGAGAAGCAAAATGCAGCATTAGGTTCCAATCAGTTATTAGGCTATTGCAGGAAAAGCACAGAACGGTTATCGTTATCATCTGAGATCCAATCACTTGTTTATTTTTCTTAAATAAAGACTAATCATACAGTATCGCGTAACCTTTACTGCTAGGTCTCATGGACAAATCCTAAAGCGACGCCTATGCGTGAAATGCCAGCTTGGCAAAAGGGAAGCACAGATTGTCGGGGCGCGTTCCACCGAAGCTGAAAAGCGCCGTGCGCGCGTGCAGCCGGCGCGCTGGCCTCCCTTCCCGTGGCTGTGCGCTCAGGCAGAGCGAGGCTGGACGCAGTGGAAGGCCCTGTTTATTTAAGTCAATGCTTTTGTCAGGTCCCCGCTGTTCTCCTGCGGAAAAGTGATTTTGGGAGGGGGGACAGGAAATGCCTTATGGAAACAGGAAGCCCAAGTGATTCATGTGCTGAGGAATGCGGGGCGGAGGGGGGGGGGGGTGGGGAACGGGGCAGCGCTCCCTCTGTTTTTAAAGGCACTCTATGAATTGATTTATTGTCAAAGAAAATAACAAAGCGAGTAGGGAAATTGTTAAGGAAGCTTTCCAGTGAAACATTTCCTTCATATTCCCTTTTGATATGTTTACCTTGTTTTATAGGTTTACTTTTGTTAAGCTAGTTAAAGATTCATTGTATTAAGATCCCCTTTAATATGGATAATCCCAAACTGACCTGGAATCCTTGTCAGGTTTTTTTTTCTATTAAAAATATTTATATTTCTAAAGCTGAGGTATTTTAAGGTGCAGTATCCTGTTTCAAAAGAGATAGCTGTTTTGCCAAATGTAGAAATTGTTCTAAAATATGTTATTAGCATGTGTTGTTTACATTATGCTCTAATACTATTAAATCTTCTATAAAATGTTGCAACTTCTAAAGATACATTATCCTTTTTCCTAGAAGGTCTCCAAACAAATGACTAAATAGTTGCTATAAAATGAAAGGCCTCCTGAAACATAACGATCATCTTAGATAGGAAAGATCTATTAACTCAGAAAATACAGGCGATTTTAATGTGTGCTTCATCTTTGGACAGAATTTTTTCTCCACTTTGGATGAAAAAAGTCACATTCACATTCAAAAAGTGAAGCATATAAAAATGAAATTATATGGTTTTCCCATTCTGAATAATTTAAATTCTCTTTGAAACTTAACTTCAGCCTCATCAAAAAGGGATAGTGCATCTTTTAAAATACATTTTATTTGGGGAGAAACTTGCAAATGAGAAGACTTTTGTACAATATCACTGCAAAGACATGTATTCACAAAGGACAAAAGATATTTTTATAATGTCATTCAGGTGAGAAACCCCAATACATTAGTGGACTTTAATTTCAGAATCTTTCAAATTTGGTTAAAATTAAAATAGAGAAACTACCTGGAACCAGTGAAAAGGAAAACTGGGTTTAAACAACCACATTTCTAATTGATAATTGTCTCTTACATTTTAAATCTACTGTATTTATTATAATTTACACCCTTAGAGGTGGTCTCTTGTTTTGTGTTGTAAATATATTCTGTTTGTATGTTCCCTTTTTTTGCCTTCTGATATAAGTCTCTTCCTTTCTCAAATAAAGTTTTTTTTTAAAAGATCCCCTTTCAGATATCTGACTTTGTGTAAAGTTGATAACTTAGTTGTGCTTTCGCTTTGTATAACCAAATATGTTCACTACACGTTGTTGAAACGATTCAGGCTTTCAGGAGCAAGGTTTTTATTACGCGATTCTTACAATGATTACACAAAGTCTTTTTTTGGTCTCTTTGTTTTATCCTACATCAGCCATTATAAGTTTTAGTGAATGTGGAAATAGTATTGATGCATGCTCATTTTCCCATCATGGCATCTGTCTTGAACATGTGATCATATATTGTACCATATAGCAAAGCTAAAGGTGAATCCCAGTTTCTTGGCTCCTAATTATCCGAAATTCCAATGAACTGAAATAATTTCCCTGACATTTCTAAAATCTGCCTAGAACCCAAAAGGTATTGATTTGAAACTGAGCTTATACTGATGACCTCTTGGATATTTTCTAAGCCCTTTGCAAAACTAGAATCCACCTGTAACTATGCTGGGGAGGAGGGAATCCACAAACTTTGCAGACTTTAAAGCAATTGTGTAAGACAGTGAAATCCCACTTTAGAAACACCTGAGCACTTCCATGAAGACGTTAAATGCTTCACTGGTTTGTGATTATTTCCTGAACCTCGCTTCACATCTATAGAGAGAAATAGTTTGTACTGCAAAGCTACCTCTGTTGCTCAAGTACATGAATTATTACTACCAAAAGAGTTCAGATGACTGTTGAATTCTAGCTCCTCTAACTGTTTATTTAAATTGCAAAGGCTCTTAACAGCTTCGATTCTGGTATAATTTTAACTAAAATAAAAGGCTTGCAGCAGCATAAGTATGTAAGAATAAATATTTCCATAAATCTAATTCAATTGTTTTCATTAATATAACAGCAAACTAATGTTTCATCTATCATACACAAAAAAAAAAAAAAAAAGAGATAAAAAGTCAAGTCTTAGATTAGGAAACTTAGCTAGCATTAACAGTACAACATTATACTGCTTGCCCTGTTGATTATTATGTATTTAGAATTTTGTGCCTGTAAGTAAATCATGCTTTCAACAGGGATTTTATTGAGATGCCTTTTGTTTAAATACTCGTGTCAGAATTAGAAGAGAAGCCATAAATGTTTTCAGTTTACAACATTCTTATTTTGGAGGCTACACCTAGGTTTTTTTCTAAGTTATTTGTTTACCATGCATCAAAGCACCTATAATGAAGAAAGCAATCATAATTCAATACAATTCGTAATTCCTTTTCCAGGAATGATGTGCAGCTTTTGTTTTTTCTTTTTTTTGAGCAACAGATGTTTATTCTGTCGAGTTTTCCAAAAAATAAAGCCAATATAGCTGCCAATTTAGAAGTAATTACTACTAAATGAGGGAAAATGCTTCAGAATATTTTTATACTCAAGACAGACACATATTACTGCAATGTAGATACTATAACATTAGCCTTTTTTTTTTTTTTTCCATCTTCTGGCATTAAGAAAATAGGATTAAAAGCTGAACGCCTCAGCAAAGCAGGAGCAATCCAGGCACTACCACCACTCATCCTTTATATTCAGCAATTCATTTGTGCACTATCTTCATTCCATCTTCATTATCATCAGGATCACTAAGACTTACTCCATGTTACTTAAGCCAACTATACCCTGTTTTTATCTTCACTGGCATTCTGAGGTAAAAAATCTATAAACATTAGTCCCAAGCACCAATCTAAAAATGTTTACTTATTTCTCCCCCTTATGAACACTTCACAATTTGCAGCCAAAATTACCTAAGCCAAGTTAATTTCCTTATTGTATTCTGTCCCACTAGCAGCATGTCCTACTTATCCACTTAAGAGATGTTTGTTTGCTTTTCATTTATTTGTTTAGTTTCTAATTTCCTTATGCAGTTCCCATCATCTGGGTGGTAGCGGGGCTTCTGTACCTCGTTTCTCGGTGGAGGAATACAAGTTTAGAACATCATATACTGAATTACTGTTCAGGCAAACAGAAGAAGAGCATCCTGGATAAAATTACCCTCTCTGTTGCTCTAGCGCAATCCCAGTGATTTTAGTGGAATTTTACCACACTATTAGGTAGATGCTGTGCTTTGAATTAGGTAGACTTTGTGCTTTGCATTTGTTTTTTTCTCTTTTAACTGTCTCTAATTTGGAATTAGCTTTAAAGGTAAAAATTACAATTGGATCAAACTGCATAGCCAGTGGAAAGGCTGGGAGGTCGGCTGGAGGATACACTTAAACGTACCCCTCTGCGCACTTGGTCCTTCCATGTTACAGCATTTTTGGCCTTGAGAAGTGCTGCGAAGAGCAAGAGAAATGGAAATGTAAATTTTGACCAATGTTAGACTTCCAAATAAACCTTCCACCACCTCAATGAGGCTGTACCCACAGTCTTATATCTACTAGCTCAACTCACCTTTTATTTTGTAGGCTACCTTAGTTGTCTCCTTTAACCGTGCAGCCAGTAAGAGAGGCACTAACCTTATACCTTTCGGCCCTTCCTCAAGTCTGTGAGTGCCCAGTCCCAGTGCAACCCCTACATAACACAAGCTGGCACTGTGATTTCTGAGCCATAGACTGGATGGATGGAGCGAGCGGGCAGAGCGCTGTGTGTAGTTGGATTTCTTTTGTGAAAATTTTTCATTAATCTGCATGAGGGGAAGCCCCGTCTGAATACTTAGCCAGCTTTCTGTCATCTTCACTCTTAAGGTCCCGTCCATCTGTATCAAGTTTTTAACTGTAGTCTTTAGAAACGTAGTTTTTATCAAATGCTGCAGGAAGAATAAGTCTTTTTTTATATACCACTTCTATGTGAAAGTGCATAATAGTGAAAATTTTTACAAGTAATTTTTCTTTCCCAGCTGGATTTGGAAAGGATCCATTTTTTCAGAAAGTATCGATTCTACTTTTTTGATAATCACCAAGGAGATTATTATTTTTGTCTCTCTTATTGCAAACTTTCAATTACAGAAGGCAATAAGACTTTATCACAAGATTAAATCAAGAACTGAATTGCCTGACTAACCATATGTTATTACAAAATTTCACTGATGCCTGCCTAGAATAATGTTGAGACTGCTTTTATTTTTTTGATCCAAAATTTTTTATGCTTCTTTTCCTCTTTCAGATACTTACGATACAGCACCTCCATACTGCTGTTACCACTCCCTTTTGTTAGAGAAAGCAGCATGTGAGGAGACCGCTGGGGCAACACTAGGCAAAACTGCTTAATCAGGGTACCTAATTAGCATGAATCAAAAGTCTGGGAGTCCAGATCCCAGTAATTATCACTTCACATTTTGACAGTCAGATGATATTACTTTCATGCCATTGGGCAATTTATCATTTCCTGTATCAGACAGCACGGGGTTTTATTATTATTGTCATTGAAGAGGATTATGTGTTCTTGGAAAACTGCTTCTTTAAACGCTTCATTTTTGGAAGGATCCTGTTTTGACCTCTGAGTGTCTCTCTCTGTCAGACACACATTCGTGCACACACACACACACAAGTTTTCATTTTCTTCCCTTAAAATATGAGCGTGAATAAATGCGCTCCTCAGTATACTGCTGGCTAAAACTTCATAAAGCTCTGTTGTTTAATGTCCTGCGAGAGCAGCTCAGCCCGAATGCCTTTGAGACATAGGTGCTCTAATGCAGAAAGCAGTGCATAATCTGTCTCCTCTCATGTTCTGGCCTGTGACCTTTGGATCCCCAGGAGACCAAGGAGGTCTTTCTGTTCATACTGCCTGTATTTCCTCAGCAAAGGGTCTTGTGGAAATTACAGCTATGAGATGGCAGCAACGCGGCGATGGCAAGGGCTTAAGAAGGCTCTGCTCAGGTTCCCTGTAAAGCAGCAAGCGAAGCATGGAGGATTCAGTCTCTAACCCTTTCCTTAAGTCTTTTCCTTTTGCTCCCATCAAGAAGGGCACCATCATAGTTTTTAGGTGGCAGCTTGCAGATCTTTAAAGCCGATCTCTATTATTGAACAGACCTGAAAGGAGCACGGGGCAGAAATTGGGCAATGCCCTCCCCCTGTGTGCAGAGGGATGACTACCGAGACCAGCTGCTCCTGAGGCTCGCTCTCCTAGATCTTCCTCTACTGAAAATACAAGTTGAAGAGTTTCTACACATCAGAGAGCATGGCTCCGTCACTCAGCTACCTGATTGCACGCAGGGACAGGTGGTGATCAGGTTTCCCTCATTTGTCACCCGTTTTGGTCCATTTTGACACCTTGCCTTAGGGCGTCAAAGGCTCCCAAGCCCAACAGCACATCCCTTGACATCTCTCTTTTTTAATAGAACTTTCTGGTTCTCACCATTTACCTACCTTTGTACATGTCTTTTGCCATAGTTTCCCATTAGTGTCCATGTAGATTTCAGTTTTCTGAAGCGGCTGCAGAGAGCTTCAGAGCTTCTGTTTGTTAGTTTTTCTGACAGAAAAATAAAAATGGCAGCACTAAATACAGGTGCCATCACCACAGGCTCAGTCCAGGGACACCTCACTTGCATAGCTCTGGTTTGGTGATTTCTGCAGGTATTTAGGCCTTGCTAAGGATGCTAATGATTTCAGTTAAAATATATGCAGCGTTATACCCTTTGAGCTATGTGAACGAGCTTTTTTCATAAGAATCTGCATCCCTTCTCAGGCAGGCTCTGAGAACACAAACACAGGCAGCAGAGGACCGGCAAAAAAAAAAAAAAAGGGACAGGAGCCAGATTCGTTCCCGCACCAAGAGATTGCAAATTAGCGTGGGAGCCATTACTTATCTGTGCTGATGGATAATGCACTAATCAAGTAGGCTGCTCATTTTCCAAAGCCCTCTTTGAGATTTCCGTTGACTGCTTTCAAATTAGGTATTATTATATGTTACTATTATAGTAGCTTGAACCTTCCTGTAAAAGAAGTAATCCTTTCTTTCACCTCTCTGGCCCTTTCCCTCCAGCTTTTAATGAAAGAAAAAGATTCAAAGCATATAAACTCAGTCTCATTTTCAAGTTCTGCTTTCATGCAAGAATCAGTAATTTGGTAAGAAGCTGCATCAGGGATGAGCTGACCTGGGGAAGTTTTGCAGTTGGCTCGCTGGAGCCCATGCTCATTCCCAGCTCCATCTGGGTCCAGCTCTGTGAGCGACCCAGGAGCTGCACTCTCGAGCCTTGCATGGTTTCATTGGCAAGCGGTTCCCGCAGCCATTGACCACCAAGATGCTTTCAGGCTGTGAAATCGGTTGGCATAAAGCACATTCAGTGAGCAAAGAGGCAGTAGGCTCAGTCTGGTGAGATGCCATACCTGCAGGAGCACAGCATTTGTGAAGCTGCTGTCGTAAAGGGGAGCTGCAGGTGGTCACCACAGAGACGCAGTTTCATAACATGGTTTCCTTCACAGGGTTGGTTTTCAGCACCCAATCCTAGAGGCCATGACTAAGTGGATCGTTTAGGCCTGAAAGGATACTCAGAACTTAGCTGGTCAGTGATAGAAAGAAGTCAGTGTTTGGTTCTCTTTCTTACTGTCGTGGCCACCTGCACATTTAGTGTGATTGCAAAAGGCTGAATATTAACTTATAGACAGGTACTCAGAGTGGGTTAGGTACATTACAGAAGAAAAATTTTTGGAAGCTCTTTGCATCTGCTTACCAGGATCAGCCCTACTGTGTCTACCTGCTCTTCTGCATGATTACTTCAGCTCATGATTAAGGAAATCACAAGACAGGATACTTAACGTTTGATGCACAGCAAGCTATTATTCATGTAGTGCTGGTATTTCCATTTTTTCTTCTATTTTAGTATGAATACTAAGTATTGAAAAGGAAAGAAAAACAAAAGACTTCAGGTGAGGGGTTTAGAAGTGGAGGAGGATTTGGCAAGTCAGAAAGGAGGGACACGATCCCACTGAGGTTAGTTGCATTCAGGCTGGAGGCCTGTAAATGCAACAGTAACCTATGTCAAGAAGGACCAATATATACCTATTTTGCTCTTCTGTGTTACAAAGTTCATCCTTTGAAGTAAGAGGTTGGGCCTACCAAAACCAGGAGACTCAAGCCCGCCAGCAGACGACACAGCCGAGATACTCTATGCAAACTACAAAGCTGGAAAATACCATCTCACAACTTGACTCCTACCAAAACCCAGACCTGCTCCTCATCTGTTGCCTTCTCCACAGATCACTGTTACAGCATCAGCAATGACCAGCTACCAGTCACGACTGCTGCTGTACTCAATCCCTGTGTTGCGCAGCTTCTGAGAAGTGCTGTGCTGGAGGAGATCCTGAGGGCTTATAGCAGGTCTTTGGAACGAGGAATAGGAACCAGGACAGGAAAACCAAAACTGTCCGTGTCCATTGTGTGAGTAATTCACCAAGGGCATCACTGCGGGCGAAACTGAATTATTTTCGGCAGGAGCCACTGGACTGAATTTCCCATGCCTTCATAGGCCTAAGTACACAACAGCATTACAAGAGCAAAGAAATGCTACGGAGTTCTCTCTATAGGCTAAATCTCTGTGCCATGGAAGCAGCTGCGGTGGTTCACAGGGATGGAGGCTTCTCACAGCATATAGCTTGTGTCCCTAAAATGGGTAATGCTGGAGAAGCACCGAAAGGTGAAAGGCAGAGCTGCTTTCCAAGAACACATTTTCCAAAATCAGAAGAGCAATTATGCCCAAAGTCACACGGTGTTTCTCCATTTCAGTGAGTAACTCCTCACCAGAAGCACCCCCAGCCCCTTTTCCCACCCATAGCCACCCTGCAGGTGTCCCTTGGTGTACCACCCCTTCTGCCAAGCTCGCCAGATTTGCCCCATTTCTGATAATCCAAAGGCATAAGAGATCCTCTTGGGAAGGGCCACAAGCCTTTAGTTACTGCTGCTTCACACACACACTTGGCCACCCTATGGTGGGGTTGGCTCCTGGCAGGGAGGGGACAGTGGCTGGAAGCCGAGGCCAGCCAGGGAGCAGGGGGAGCAGACGGGGAGGCATTCTCCTCACTCCAGCACTGCTGTGGGACGTAACGGTGAGGCAGGTGAAGCAGCAGCGTTAAAACGTCTTACAGGACACCTTGTAGTTAGGCTTGAGAGCCCTCCTTGCCTCGGAGAGCAGCTCCATCCCCTCCTTCATTACTCCAGGCAGAGGCTCCAGATTTCTACTGGCTGCAAAGAACTTCCTCTCTCGTCTTTGTTCTCAGAAGACAAGATGGTAACGAGGGATTTAGTGCTTTGCCTTTTAACTGATCATTTCAACCTATTTTATAGTAAGTTCAGGCTAAATAATTTAAGTTGAAATGCACTGATACTTTCAGGGAATAGAAGAGTTCAGGCAGCTATAGAAATGTTAAAAAAAAAAAAAAAATAGCTCTGCCAGTTACCACCAACATGAGTCATTGGTTTTCACTTTCCTATCATTGTTGTCTCCTTTAATTGTTTTAGATTCACTGTTAAACACAAGTTTTCCTGATCCAATAATGGAGATTAATTAGTAAAGAAAGTATTCAAAGGAGTAGAAGAAAAAAGTTCCAATTCCTAATTCTCCATCCTGACTACATCTTGAATCGGACCTTCAACAGCTTGAGAAATACTGTAACTGCTAAACAATGAGCCAAGAATATCAATGTTCTATCATCTTTGTTACACTAAAGATAAATTGACATTTCTTTTTCCAGCTGGAAGCTTGTACTTTGATTTCGTTGAATTATTATCAATTATTAAACTTAATACCATAGTTCAGTGCTTGGCTCAAGGAGATAGATGAAGTGAAGATGGAATATCTGAAATGCTTATGAAATTGCCCAGTATATATTTCACCAGAAAATGGTGAGATACATTTTTAACTCACTTGCATGGACAAGTTTTCATGTGCTGAGATGGCTTTCCCTGAATTCTTAATTCCATTCGTGTTAAGAGCATTTTGCAGTCTTCACAATTTGTCATTTAAAGGAAATGTTCCTGTATGTCATCTCCAAAAAAATCTCAAGGACTGGACATTTAAATCAGTGACCTCACCAATTAATAGCTCTTTCCAAACTGACTTGCAGCCTTTTCCCTATTGTGCAAAACCATAACAAAACAGAAATACCAGTGATTTAATTTGGCATCATCAACCACCGAAAGATGAGTCGGAAATAGATTAGCAAGCGTTCTAGGTGATCTTAATAGTGCAGTGACAAGTAAATTCAAGGACGACAGATGATCCCTCCGACTAGCAACTCTCCTGACTGTATTATGGCCTGCATAAACATGCTGTCTTTTCTAACAACTGGCCATGAAAGCAAAGAAATTTGAGTTCATATTGCTGTGGAAAACAGAACCGAAACAAAAATTCCTTTTTAATACATGTTTGGAGGGCCTGACTGTTGCGAAAGACTGACAGAAGTACGTTAGGATCTCAGTTTGTAAGACACCCAAGTTGTTTCTCCTAACATTACTGGAAGGATTTTATTTTTTTTTTTCCTCTGAATCGGAGCATCAGCACTACCTCCAGCGTAAACCCAGTAATGCTTCCTGAACGTTCACATGCTCAGGGCGTTTTGAGCTGCACCTTTAAAAACAAATAAATAAGGAACAAACTTGTTTGGCATTTCAGGCCACTGACCAAAGCCAGGGAGCTGGTGAGTGTGCTACTATATTCCCTTTAACTTTATTTTTGTGGGCATCACGCATTTTTAAAATGGTTGTACATTCCCCTGAACCAATGTAATATAAAAGATTTACTGTTACAGTTTGTGTGTGGCCAAGCAACGGCATATGGAAAACATGTTTCCTGCTATTTAATTTAATTACTCTAATCACGTGCCAGCCCCGGGCATGTCATTCTGGACCTCTGAGGCTCTTTGTCTGTCAAAGAGATGGACAATATCTTGGCTTTGTTTAGTTGCTCTGCAGGCTGCAGATAAAACCACTGAAATACTGACTGTTTGTTTAACCAAAACTTTGCATTTTAACCATTTGGCTTTGATTTTTTGTTTTACAAGAAAAGATGACATTTTGGCCTTGGTGAGCTGAAAAGGAAATATTAGGGATAGGAAGAAGAACTGTCACTTTCGGGGCTTAATAGGTGAAAAAGAATACTCTAGCCTTCTGGTCAGAAATCAGCTTTGTTAGCAGAGACTTAAGACATACATCACTGTTATTTTAGAGTTGCCTGTTAGCAAGGGCAGCTGGAAAAGTCCGGTTTATAAGTGCTCCATCCTAATATGGTTAGCTCTTCTTTCAGCAGTTTCGGTGAATTTTAGTTTCTTTAATTTTGATAGATGAAACTGCAATGGGTGAAACTAATTACGATTCCATAACAAATAATTGTACCAATAATGTTGCATCCGGGTATAAATTAGCTTTTGTGTTAACACCCTACAGTTATTTTTCTATAAGAAATATCTGCAAATTACAGCTTTAAGTCTTTTGACAAAAATTTAAGAGCAGATGGGCAGATTACAGTACTTCATTCATATTATAAACCCCAAATCTACAGAGAAATTAATCACACGCTTAGCTTTAAGTATGTGCTTAACACCACCACTTCCTTCACTTGTAAGCAAGTGCTCAAGTCCATGTTTTCCTGCATCCAGAAGTGATATTAAAGAGCACTTCAGACTATATGAGGATGTAATTTCTAGCAATCACGTTGTCAGAAGAGGAAAGAATAGGAACCAGCTTTTGATCAAATTAGTTCCATCTTATAAGGAATTACTACAGATAGACTTGTCTATTCTTACATTTCTGGAAACTGAATGAACTTCAGTTACTGTAAGTTTCAACAGTAAATTAATCTCTCTCTTTATATGGTAAGAGTGCCAGTGTTCTGCCACCGTAGTTTTCAAGCTACATGGTAAGGAAGAGGGCAGGCAGAAGGTCTAGGAATATGCTTTCAAGAGGTCTGCATTGGAGGGAAACATGGGATGGGATGGGATGGGAAAAAGGAAAGTGTCCCTCTGAGCAGAGTTTACATATTTCTGATATTTCAGTGTATGGTTCTCCAACTGCCTTTACTTCCCCCCTGTTTCTAGCTAAAGCAATAAGTTACAAAGAGATAAAAATTATTTCCTCTAAGTTGCACAGTACAGCGATGCAAGAATGAAAAATGTTACTATATGCTGAATTAGAGCTCCTGTCCCACTTAGCTTTGAGCTAACCACTAGATGACACTACTTCCCACTTACTTAACAGGTGTGGGTATATGCTCCCATCTTTCTATATACCAGTTCATATAGTTACATGCTTCTTGACTAAAGAACTTCAAAAAGAACATAGTACAGGAGTTGCCTTCACCACCGTACGTTTTGATGAATTTTGTATTTTGTGTATATACACATAGTTATTTAGGTGTATGCATGAAGGCATACACCAGCATTACAAGCAGTACACGTGTCTTTGCATGATTTATAGAAAACACGTATTATAACTCATTATGTGAGTCTTTAGGGTATTGTAACTTAGCAAGTGTTGATGACAGCTCTACTTAAAAGAAACCAGAGGAACTCCAAGAAAAACTTCACAGGCTGCAGTTTGTGGAGAACATTCCCCTTGTCTCCTACCTCCCCCCACGCCCTCCAAAAAAGGGATACTATATTGGCTTCTATAGTGTGATTCTGGAAAGACTGGGCATAGGGAAAAATATCACGCTGAGGAGTCAGGCAAGAGCAGGCTGCACTATTCAAGTCCAAAAATGACAAACGGTGAGGAGGAGGAGAAAGACACAGAAGGGCTCCCATGCATATCCATAAGGCGGCTGCTACTGCTGTGGTTTTTAAATTAGGAAAAATGAACTTTCCAGAAGGGTGTGTGGAAAGAATCCCACATTTCTAAAAGCCTGAATTTCAGAAATCCAGAAGCTCCAGATTACTTGAAAAACAGCACCTCCAAAGTTATATTTATGCTATTAAATTTCACGCACAAGGTCATGAGGATATGGAAGTGGAGTAATAGCACCTTCTGAGACACTTTTCTTTTTGCCTATGTCTACAAGCATCTTGCTTTGTTAAGATTCATCTTAATGATTTATAACACATTTGCTCTATATGAGCTATAACTGTAATGCACACATTGGGTGCTACACTTCATTTAAAGAGTCTTTAAAAAGGCCATTCTAAAACGTCTTTAAAATCTGCCTGTAATCCAGTAGTGTGGCAATATAGTACCCATAGTCAAAGCAAAATTAAGAATCACTTTTTGATTTAGTAATCTAAATTTAAAATATTAAAAATCTTCTTCATTTTGTGTCTCTTTCAATCCTGATCCCCCATGACTATAGCAATACGAGTTGGGTAAAACCTAATCCTCTATCACATGAGTACTTCTGTACTCCCATTGAAGGGAAGCTGCAAGCAGGGGGTTGAGCATCTTTGCCTCGGCAGGATGCTCTGCTCTGTTTACATTTCACATTCTACCACAACCCATTATTTTAGCATTATTTTGTCTGGTTTAATGCAAGGAGCTTCTACTAAAATGTAGTAAAGCTTTACAGTCATGTAATATGAAGTCCGTATAGTGTCAGTGTTAAACTAGATTAGCAAAGAAGGTATTTCTGCTAATAAGCTATTTTTGTTATATTGTTTGTCATAAGAGATACAAGCTCAATTGCTGATTTGTAGGACTGCAAGAAATTACATTGCCTTAACAGTGTCAGCTTTGCTGTATCTATGTAACAGTTCAGTTACTGTATTTTTTCCTGTAGTTCTGGCGAATATTTAGAAGTTGTGTTTACAGATTAAAATCTATCCCGTTCACAACTAAATTCTTCCAGGTTACAGCAGTGTAAGTCCACAGTTCCTATAAGAAAGTGGTGATACACCATAGGCAGAGCACCATATTTGCAAAATTATGCTCCTAAGTCATTTGTCAAAAAGAGATATGTTTATCTGTTTGCAACCAACAACTTAACTAGATCCATGTAATAACTGAGATTTTCACAGCAGTTTAAGGGTGCCCAAGTCCCCAGGAACAGCTATGGCTGGAATCAAGGCTACCTAAATTGCAACCATAAGCAAAGTAATCAAAATCAAAGGTATAGTTTTATCCTGTGCATGTGTTATTTAGACAGGTTAATTTATTGGGGATTATGGATCTGAGGAGAAAAGACATCTAATTTTAAACATAAAATAAGAGAAAGGCAGAGAAATAACAAGTTAGCCAGAGGTTTTGCTTATTTATTAAAATGCTGTCTTGTACTTAATCTAAACAAGTGTAATTACTTTTTCAGACTTTGATTTCCTCTGCAAATCTTGTGCTCTTATATTTCATTTAGACAGGACATTTATGTGAACTGCTTCTTTTTCACCAATTTCCTACAGTTTCTTAAACTTGTCAGTAAACTCGCTTGAGCCTCCCTCCAGAGACTGCTTAGGAAGGAAAAAAGCTCTCCACTCCATTTGTAGCTAAGCATGAGATGCAGGAAGGTTGGCTAGAGTATACAAAAGCAGCAAGACAAGAAAGCAGCTTATCTTCAGACCTGAATCCGGGACCTGTGGCAGTAGGAATACCCTGTTGATGCATATGCCGCGTGTATAGGGACAAGTTTTCTGCTCAGTCTCATTGTAAAAGCACACAGTGTGAGCTTTCACATTGCTTTTGAAGGGAAAGCCATAAAAAAATAGAAGTTTTGAGTCACTTTTGTTCTCTCCCTCTGACAAAAGGACTTTAAATTATAGTGACCCAAGGAATGCAGCCCTTTGGGCCTAGCCTCTTCCCTTTCTCGAGAGAAAAGCAACTTGGTTATACCTGCTACTCTTGTGGAAAAGAAATTATGAGTTAATGGTGTTTCACTCTTGCCCTGTAGCAAAGGACTCGTTAGCTGAATAGGAGATGGCAGAAGGAAAAAACACTATCTTTCCCCAAATAACTCAAAAGGCAGCAAAACTACCTCAAAGTGCGAAGCGTTTGAGCAATCCAATGGATGCGAACCAAATTCAGGAAGTGGAAAGTAACATATGCAGCTTTGCACAGCGCTGGAGATGGAGAGAACGTATTTATAAGCAAATGCTTTAAAGTCCTCCCCCCTCTTGCTCCCACGTATTGCCGAGGCAGCAGAAGCGAGCATTTTGGAGTACTGCAAATGGCCACTGAGGTAACAAGCATCCAAATACGGCCTTTGGGGTGAAGCTGCCTTCACATCTACCTGGGACGCACATGTGCCTTTTGACAACTGCTGCTTGGATTATCATTTTAAGTGCCTTGCTGAAACTCATGCTTCGGTACTAAACTGGGGTTGGTTTAGAATAACCTACCATGTTACAGGCTGTGTCAAACTCTCAATTCCAATGCACAGTATGGAGCAGTGCTGAGCAAAGTGTGTTTTAAACTAAGCGTATACCAGTGGCCTAGAAAAAAGTTTTATTTTCAATAAGGAGAAAAAAAAAAAAACGTACCCTTCCACGCATAGCTCCTCAGGCAGTTTATAGCGAGGAGTTGTTAGGAGAAGTTAACCGCTTTCCCACACCTTCAATAGCATCAAGAATTCTTTTTAAGCCAGTCTGAAGACAAAACCATTCAGTGTTAAACAAAGTCCTATGACAACGCAATGAGATTTTGATCGTAATAGATAGGGATTTTGTCCGGCACTTTAAATCTACAATTTACCTAAGGCAGCAATGGTGAGGTTCTTCCTTACGTAGAATCAATTGTATGTGGTGGTGGTTCCTGCAAATGGTAATGTATGTTTCTGAGCTCACATGGAATGCAAGAGACCACACAGGCAAAGAAAGAAAAACAAAACAAAACACAACCCCACAACAAAACAAAGAAGAAAAGAGACAAGAGACAGAAAAAAAAAAAAAAAAACAAGAAAAAAGAAAAAGGCATCAGCAGATATAAAAAAGAAACAGCTTCAAGCTTGCTGGAGGGAAGCTCTTGAATTTTGAAAAATAAAAGATGGGGCTATATGAAACTATGTCTGTGAAAAGTGTTACACCTACAGCACACTCCCTTTGTAGCAGTTGATCATTTTACTGAAATCGTTGTAATAGCTAGCTTTACGCGCTTGAGGTAGCGAATAGTGTCCAAGGCAAAAGATTTATTGTTTGCTCTGGGTATAATGGTATGAGAGGAACTGGCTGCCAAATGGGACTGTGATTTGAAGAGGGCGCCTTTGGTTTGGTAGGTGGTGTATTTGTTCTGTGGCTGGAGTTCACTAGAAGAAGTTGTTTGATGACTGGCCAACGATAACTATCTTGGGAGAGGGAGAAACCCAAATCCTCCAAGATTCAAGGAGAGAGCAGGACGAAATACTTGGGTATGTGGAAAAAAAGAGGATGACAAACTCCACGGCGACATGAAGTAGATCAAGTCATGGGGCACTTTGTGGTTTATCACTTAAAAAAAAGATTTATTGACCCCAAAATCATGGTAATTTTTAGTATTTAAATGGACCTCTTTTGAAGACTAAGCTGCTTGAGAAGAGGAGACAGTAGTTTTGGAATGGAGCCCTCAGCCTTAGAAATAACACTGCTGGTTTGGCTCTGCTTCCAA
The DNA here is from genome assembly GCF_965231255.1 of Vanellus vanellus. Taxonomy (NCBI): domain Eukaryota; kingdom Metazoa; phylum Chordata; class Aves; order Charadriiformes; family Charadriidae; genus Vanellus; species Vanellus vanellus. The sequence continues at coordinate 34,723,935 of NC_138906.1, forward strand.
TATTGTTGCCTAGTTTTAAAGCTTTTCAGCAGGACTTCACTCCAGTCCGGTGACCAGCATGAATCACTGTGGAGTAGATTAACACAGTGTTTTCCCAAGTGTCTAATCTCATTTTAGGATCAGCATACAAACGGCAGCAAAACATCCTTAAGACCCAAGGAGTCCTAGGAGCAAGCCCACAATTCAGCCCCAGTCAGCGTTCGCGTTAACTCAGGCTCCGCAGCATCCCTTGGAGCATCCAGAATTCTTCGAAAGTCCTGACATTTCTGCTCTGACCTAAAGCTTTACCTTTGCACGCTGAGCGCAGCTCTTGGCTTGCCTGTGAGAATGGTGTTATACGTATAACTTCTTATCCTCTAAATCCTGCCTGCTGAGTGGATTCTTCCTTTCAAGCTCGCTTTTTATTGCTAGAGGGAGAGTATTTGGAGGAGCTGTGTCCGTATCCCTTCTCTTTTGCTTGATGTTTTTTCTGCTGTTTTAACACTCTTGAAATCAGGAAAGATCTTTGCACTTTTGAACCAGCTTCAGTCCTTCCAAGAGGCAATGGCTGAGAGACACTGACTGAAAGTTTGCTAAACTGTTTGCATACCTCTACAAGGTGGAGACGGGGCTAGTCAAATGTAGATTAAGGCCTTTTCAAGTTGTTAACCAGAAAATTCCTTTATTGTTGCTGGATTTGGCATTTTGACATCAAGAGATTGATCAATATAATTTAAAAAAAAAAAAAAATAATCTGTTGCCCATTTATGAGGATAAGGAAGTATAAAAAGAATTAGGAAACAGCAATAAGCGATTCCAGGTCACTAATGCCAAAAGGAATCTGTGCAAGAAGGGACGACGGCAAAAGACGCAGCCAGGAACAATAAAGCACGTATAGAAATGGAGAAGGACAAGTTAGGCATTAAGCGTGCTTCAACCCAGTCAGGTCATTGGCTATTAAATGTAAGCGAACTTCTGTGAAGTCATTTTAAGTAAAACTACTAAAGTGCTTAGGGCACCTATTATGCAGATGCCTACTTGCCTGTGGGCAACTTCCTCACAGCCCCACGCAAGTAACGCAAGTGTGTTCTCTGCTATCTAATGAAAACATTTGTGCCTTTACTTGTGTATGCAAAACCAACAACAAACAAGAGCTGATGTGCGAGAGCAGCCTATAGAGCTCATGGTGGAGACAGCAGGCCCATGGACAGTCCCCTCAGGAGGTAGGAGATGTGTCACAGTCTCAAAGTCACTTCATATACTCTCAGGATTATTACATGCTTCTCTGGGTATTAAAGAATGACAGGTTTGTTTAAACAAAAAGCAACAACAAAATTTGTATGTAAAATTCCTCGCTTTCTGAAGTAAAAGACTGAAGTGAGGGTTCCTTAAAAACATATCATATGAAAAATTACCAATAACATTTTGAATGTATTACAAATTAAAACGACCACACGTTTTTGCATGTCACTCCACTGCCTTTTTTCGTGTTACAGTTAGGTCAGAACTAAAAAAAAAAAAATAAAAAAAAAATACAGGCACTGCAGTAAGTACCATAATATAAAATTATATGTTGATTTTTCCATGGGCTATTAATATCTTGTTACTATGAGACTGTACTGGTTGGTGGTTTCTGGCTTAGTGGTGTTTGGCTTGTAGGTAAAGGAAAAAAAAAAAATAGAACAAGACCACCTCTGACATAAATACTGACCTCCAACTGCTATTTTATGTAACTTATTTTTGGTTATTTGCACATTTTTACCTTTAATAGGAATTAAATCCCATTATATCTTCTTAGCATGTATATATTTTTGTGCAGGCTCAAATATGTGGGGAAATATTTTTATTTTGCTTACAAGTTTCGCGAGTATCAAGATCAAGACTCTCTTAACTTCTAGATCCTGGGTGGAATTCCAAGGGACATTCCAGTGGGTAATAGAATAGAAGATGTAAAATTGCCAGTAAGGGGGAGAGAAGAATTTTCCCTCGCAATCAGTCACAGGAGAGGGTGGGAAATGTAGTGCAGGAATGGTGCCTAATGTGTTTTCCTAGGGCAACGCCTTTTAGACACTCTTAAATGCAGAGAGCCATAATCCAACCTGCTTCCCTTCTCCCCCTGTTTCAAATATAATTGTATTCCTAAATATCTAGCAATAAAATGTTGAAGAAGTTCCATTTTTATCTCTAAGACAAACTCGAATTTCCCTGTGCTTGTGAAGTGACTCAGAATCAGGAGACTGCAAATATTACCACGTAGGTTGTAAAGGTTAGTGGTGTTTAGTTATGGATATAAAAACCTCGGTGAGGGACTGCGTTTGTAGGGGGTTACTAATGGAATACAGAACCTTTCGCCTTTGGGTCACTGGATCAAATCTGTCTCTTATGGATAGTGACCAAAGTTTGCTACAATTTAAGGTTTCAGTGCCCTATATAAATTAAATATACAGGAATTAGAGGTGGAAAAGACCTGTTACAGCTTGCAGCCTATCCCCCACCAGCACAGAATTTTTCTCTCTAGCGTATTTCCCGATTACAGATTTTCCAGTTCCTCGTAGGTCCTGTCCACCCTGCAGAGCAAAGCAGCTGGTATTAATTGGCATCCGAGTTTAACTGGGTCCTCGTGAACTTCCCGCGCTGGTTCTGGAGCTGTGGGAGGGATTCGGCAGACACGTCTCTGCTGCCTGCCTCCATGGAGAGCCCGGCTCCCCACACTGCTGCCTGGGGTGGGGGAGCAAGCAAAAGTCCCAGCTCCTTCCCACCCTGTGCAACATATCTTATAATACAGGGGGATTAATGAATCTCATTTTCACTGCCTCACTTATCCCCCTTTAAAGTCCTACCAATGTCCCTTCCATAACCAAACAGCTGCAGGTCATAGTTCTAAATTGTAGGTCTGATGGATTAGTTCGGGTAGCTAAAGGGAGGGCCAGATATTAGTTCGGACATTGATATGGAGTTAAATTTTCCCAAAGTTTGGAAGAGATTTGGAAGCTTGCTTGGGGCTTCTTTTTGATTTAAATGGATAGGTTTGAACCCTATTGCAAATGGAAGTTGTAGAAAAGGTAAGTAATTAACTATGTTGCAGAACGCCCATTATTAAATGCTAGGAACTTCATACTGACAATATTAAAGTTAGTCTTTGTAAGGTATTTAATGATAACTACTGGCTACAGTGCTATAGGTACACATGGGCTTTGTAGGCTTAAAAAAAACCCAACCCAACACAAACCAACCAATCACCCCAGAAAAACACACACCACCAAAAACCAAACCAGTAACAGTGGCCCATTTCAAAGTAACAAAAACATGCACTAATTAAACCAGCTCTCATCTCTAGAAAGGAGTCTGAGTACTTCAACTTGCCCACCTTTGAGTGCCTCAAGGTGCGAGTTACAACACTGAGACAGCGTAGAGTATAAGTGGGATTTCCTCAGCACTTCCAATTTTGGCCATATGTGCCTGTCACACAGACTTAATAATCCAACGCTTCCTGCTAAAAATGCTAGAAATACAAATGCCGCCATCAAATTATCAGAGTATTTTTAGAAAGAAAATTGAACTTTGTTGCTGTGGCTCCCTTGGTGTGCCAAAACCTGAAATGCCAGTGAAGGTGGTGCGTTGGGGCTGCCCCACGCACCCCGACTCGCTGCTGGCAGGTGCTGCCGGAGGAGCAGAGCTCCCTGCTGCGCAGCCACAGCCCAGGACTCCCGGGTCCCCCACGGAACACACGTCTCTCCGTTCACAGTGCAGCTAACGACTGCCGTGTTACTGGAGTTCACGTATTTCTGACATTCACAGTGCCAAAGTTTCAGCTGTCGAAAAATGCGAGCGATCATAAAGGAAGAGCCTTTGGGCCTCAGAAATATTATAATGAGGTGGATTTAAAAAAAAAAAAAAAAAAAAAAAAAAAGAGAAGGAAAGAATTTAAAACAAAAGAACACCAAACAGGAACACAAGTAGTACAAAAAAATTGCAGTGAATCTGCAAAGGGGACACTCCATGATTTTTTTTCCAAGGTAAAAAAACCACAACCCTGTGTTGTGAAATGTCTTTTTAAACACAGATTTAGAGAATGAAATTGAGGGTTATAAACTAGTAGCCAACAAAAGCAAGAAAGGCTGGAATGTTGGTAACCAATTGCAAGCACAGGATCCAAGCAAAACATCTTGAATTGCTAGTACTGTAATAAATTACAGTTTTCACTTTTGTGTTCCGCAAGTGAAAACAGCACTAAGTCAAGCTTGAGAGAAGGAGAGCAAAGGATGACCTTTTTAATTCACCCACACCCATTACAAGGAGAGGAACTGCAACATGGAGTGGTGAAAAATGAAAACACAACGCCCATCGTTGTGTGAAGGGACAGACCCTGCTCCCATAAAATGGGGTTCCTGTGTCACTGAAGAGTTAATTGTCAGGTAGCAATAGATGAAAGCCAAACCAGAGACTCTGGGATGGCCTGCTATGGTGGCTGTTATCTCATTTTCTTCAATGGATTAATTTTCCCCTCTTTAACTTTAATTAGATAAAAGTCTTGGGGCTGGAGGTGGCCCTGGAGTGCTCAAAGGGCAAGAAGTGGTCAAGAGCTGGTTTCTCTCAAACTTTGATTAGCCCATTTGATAAGTGATACTAAGCACCCCAATTGGTTAATGAATGAGGGGTTCCCGTGAGGTAAGTGGCTGGGAAATTTAGCCTCCCCCACAAGGACAGCAAATATGTAAACTTCTGTCCTTCAGTTAGGTGTCTACTGTGGTTAGGAGTAAGGGTGATTTATATGCTATCTGGGTCCTGGAGTGTATCTACATTGATTGACTCCCTTGATCTTGACATCAGTCACTTGGGCTTTCAGAGAAAGGGGCAACATAGGAGATAATGAAAGCTACATTAAAGAAGACCTTAACATTTATGTAAACGTTATTCTATCTTCAAAGGCAGAACTATCTTTCAACAGAAAGGAGATTTATTTCCTCCTTGAAAATATTAGAAGGAAAAATATTGCAATGCATTTAATATCGAACCTCTAGCTTTGGGTTTTGTCTCTTATTTCTTGACTAAATTGCATTATAGTTAGAAGCTTTACTGCCTACTGCTTGCAAACACTGGTGCAGACACACTAATGTCTCATGCAAAGAGATATCATCCTCTCCCAGTGGGAAGAAGAGGGAAGAAGAGAGAGAGAGAGAAAAGACAGAATAAAGAGTTTGGAGAGTAGAAGCAGAAGTGTAGAGAAAACATTTGGAAAGCTCATACATTGCTATCTATTAAATGTGGGGCTTTTATACATGTAAATCCGTGGCAGCAGAAACCAGAACATTTAAATAAAACTAAAACGCACCTCTCAAATGCTCCCCTAGTGAATATCACCTACATAACAAGATTTCCCCGGCTGGCTGCCAGGCTCTCCTTGGCCTGGAGAACGGGGGGCAGATTTGGGGCATGCTGGGGCCGGGAGGGAGCCTGGTGGGAGCCAGCAGTATCCTCACTCCGCTCAGCGGGTGACCCACCAGGCCAGCTGCAGCACGAACATCAATTAAAGCAGTGTTTTCAACAATGCTGAGCAGAAAGGTAATTTGTACAACTGAGAAGCAGGGCCGCATTACCACCCGTGGAAAGCACAGACTTTCCTGGGTAAACATCTCTAATTCTGCTAGAGAATACCTTCCCTCAGAGAGACATTTACAACATCATGAGGGCAGCAGGCAAAGTGAATGAAGAACTGTTATTCACCAAATCCTGCAATATCAGATTTGGGAGCTTTTGCCGAAATGGCAAGGAGAGCGGTTTAAAACAGACAAGAGGTTTTTTTTCCCCTTTGCGCCGTGAGTAGTGAACTTCTGGAATTTGTTGCCACAGGAGGCTGCAGAACCAGATTAGACAAATTCATGGACAACAGGGTCATTAGCAGATACTAAGGAAAGAGACAGGCAGGTACCTCCAACATCTCTATTGCAAAATTCTGGATGCTGGGAGAGTACGAGAGAAATTAATTGCAGAGCGCAGCCATACTTGTTTGCTCTCACTAAATAACATCTCCTATTGCCACAGTCTGAGACAATATTGGGCACGATGGACTGCCCTGATGCACTGAGGCATTTATTATGTTCTTATTTTCTCAAGTCTGATGTGGTTCTATCTATCCTTCAGTCATAACCAAACTAGATTCCTCTGTTAAATTCATGTATTTTTTTCTGTCTAGCTTCAGGGTAAAGCACATTTCCGCTTTCTTTTTACTTAAGTGGCAAACTACGCTCCTCAAGACACGTAGCCAACAATGCAAGCCTTTTTCCTTCTTAGCTATGTCTCCCAAAAAGCTTCAAATCTGTCTTCACAACATGCAAAAAGCAGTAGTCGTATTCCTAAGTAAAAGACTAACTGTTGTTAAAGACAGCCTAAAAATACAAAGAAGTGGTAACTTACAAATTACGAGGTAGAGAATTCATAGGCCAGAATCAGCTTATTAAATATGGCAAGGATTAGGACAATTATGTAAGACTGAGTAATTAAGCTTAAAAAAAAAAAATAAAATCTGCAGCAAATCTTTCTATTAGCTAGTATGTTTTCAGGCAGAGGACATGCAAATAAAGTCTTAGTTGCTAAGTCCTATAGGGCATGTTTGCTAACCAGCAGACATAACATTTGCACTTCTAAATGGAATACGATCCTCTGTCTGGGAGAACTGGTCATTAATACCTAACCTGCAGAGCTGGGATATTCCTGTGGTAATGAATAATTGCTTTGCAGTGAAAAATGTTAGCACCAAAAATACACGGCAAGGAGAGAGGGAGAGGAAGTTTTCTTCCACTTTGTCTCATGCTGAAGATCTTTCTTGGTCTGAACACAGAAATGCAGAATTTCACAACATGAGAGAAAAACTGTTTTATCAGCAATATGAGGGTGCCGAACTGTAACTATGCTAATCAAGAGAAGCACCAAAATTCAATGGTCTTTTCAGTCTTATATCATATAATGGTTTGAGGTGGAAGGGACCTTAAAGATCATCTAGTTCTAACCCCCCCTGTCATGGGAAGGGACACCTCCCACTAGACCATGTTACTCAAAGCCCCGTCCAACCTGGCCTTGAACACCTCCAGGGATGGGGCATCCACAGCTTCCCTGGGCAATCTGCTCCGGTGCCTCACCATCTTCAGAGTAAAGAATTTCTTCCTAATATCTAACCTAAATTTATCCTCTGTCAGTTTAAAACCATTACCCTTCATCCTGTTGCTACACTCCCTGATATAGAGTCCCTCTCCAGCTTTCCTGTAATCCCTTTTAATTACTGGAAGGCTGCTATAAAGTCTCCCTGGAGCGGCCTTCTCTTCTCCAGGCTGAAAAACCCCAATTCTCTCAGCCTGTCCTCACAGGTGAGGTGCTCCACGCCTCTGATCATCTTCACATCCCGCCTCTGGACTCACTCCAACAGGTCTATATCCTCCTTATGTTCAGGGCCCCAGAGCAGGACGCAGTACTCCAGGTGGGGTCTCACCAGAGCAGAGGGGGAGAATCACCTCCCTTGACCTGCTGGCCATGCTTCTTTTGATGAGGCCGAGGATGTGGTTGGCTTTCTGGGCTGCAAGCACACGTTGTAGAAGCTCATGTTGAGCTTCTCATCAACCAACACCCCCAAGTCCTTCTCCTCGGTGCTGCTCTCAATCCATTCTCTGCACAGCCTGTATTTGTACATGGGATTGCCTGGACCCAGGTGCAGGACCTTGCACTTAGTCTTCTTGAACTTCATGAGGTTCACACAGGCCCACTTCTCATGCCTGTCCAGGTCCCTCTGGATGACATCCCTTCCCTCCAGCGTGTTGACTGCTCCACACAGGTTGGTGTTGTCATCAAACTTGCTGAGGGTGCACTCAATCCCACTGTCCATGTCGCTGACAAAGATGTTAAGACAGCACCGGTCCCAATACTGACCCTTGAGGAATGCCACTCATTTCTGGTTGCCACCTGGACATGGAGGTGTTGACCACAACTCTTTGAGTGCAACCATCCAGCCAATTCTTCATCCATTGAGCAGTCCATACATGAAATCCGTGTCTCTCCAACTTAGAGACAAGGATGTTGTGCATGACAGTGTCAAATGCGTTGCACAAATCAAGGTAGATGATGTCAGTTGCTCTTATCCACCAACGCTGTAACCCCATCGTAGAAGGCCACTAAATTTGTCAGACACAATTTGCCTTTAGTGAAGCCACAGTGGCTGTCATCAATCACGTCCTTATTTTCCATGTGCCTTACCTTGGATTCCAGGAGGATCTGCTCCATGATCTTGCTGCAAGGCAAGAATGACCAGCCTGATAAAGCCTTCAGGGCTTTATCCCATGGTACTCTACAAAGCAGATCCCTGAAGAGGGCAAAGTCTGCTCTCCTGAAGCCTGGGGTAGTGAACTTGCTGTGTGTCCTCCTCACTGCCGTAACGATCTTGAACTCTACCGTTTTGTAGTCACTGCAGCCAAGTCTATCCCTTATCTTCTATTGAGAGAAAAGCAAATGAAAGGACTGGCATCTTGCCTAGGTCCAAAATGAAGTGACATTAATATACTTGGTCAGAGCACGGTAGCAGGAAGTACAAATTGTTTCTCGGACAGTATCTCTGGACAGATAACATCTACAGAATGATATCTGTAACATTATGCTAATTCTGCTATATTCCTTGAGACTTTTTTCTGCAGTGCTTCAAACAAACCAACCAACCTATAAGTGCTAACCTCCCACTTAAAAACACCTTAAAAATAATCTAATAATGAAAGCACAGTCAAGACGTCATGAAAAAACCCTTGGCAAAGAGCTGTTGTTGAGGTGTTTCCCCATGTGGTGAGGGGGTTGAGCTGTACTTCACTTAGAGATTTCAGCTCTCCCACTTCCCAGCTCTTAAATAAGCAGTAATTTCTGGCAAATCAAAGAAAACCACACCTGACCTTACATTTATACCTGTGATTTCGTCAGGTCCGCAGTGTTTTTCTGAGAGAATAGGGAACGCATGAGAAGAATTCCCCAATGGATTTATTGGCTGCTTCTTACAGAAATAGACAAGCATGACTCCTGCACTGGAGCTGCTGAGCTGTGAGCTAATATCTGTGCTGATAGTCAGCCTCTAGATCTGATGTTGAACTCTTCCCTTAGACACCAAAAATGCAGACCCATGGAGGTATTCCTAAATTACAGTCCCAAAGGCTCTTAATTGCTCACTACAGGGCAGGCAAATCCCTGTCACCAGCCATCAGAACATCCACTGGGCAAAAAGCCCAGCTAAGCAAATAGTTTGGCTCAACATACGCACAAGCCCCACGGCATTAGATGAGAATCACACGTGTGCATAAAATCTGCTCTAGACAAAAAATATTGTCTACAGAAAACTGCATTCATGCTTTGTCAGGGTGTAGCATACACTCAAGGTGATAAATCACCGCCGTTTCTCCACACTCCCTCCCCTGGCTGCACAGTGACTAAATACCTCTATCAACCAAGTCTTTTAAGTCAAATCAACCTTTTAAAAATTCCTCTTTCTTAATGCTTTAACATGCATGGGTTCACAAAATTAAATTACAACATTTTTATCTGTTTGGGATCAGTACTGTTTCCTACTCCTTGTGTTTACTTTCCTCAGTAGCTGACATCAAAATGTTTTCTGGAATGCTGGGACTAAATAAGTTATGCTTAACTCAATATCTAATACAAATAGCCCTGGGGAACCTCCAGCAACACAATCATAAAAGCTACAGTTTCTTTTAATAGCTTGCCACACTTTGCTGATATAGTATTTCTCTAATCACCAATCTTTACGTGCCTTCCTGACCTTGGAGCTCTCTGTCCAAATGACTTTGTGGTATCAAAGGCTTGTGTCATTGGAAGAGTGAATGGCTTTCATTTTTCCCCCCGAAACTTCCGGCTCCTGGCATCTGCAAAGAATTATTCCAAGCAGTGTTTTGCTGCCTTGCGGCCACTGCCCTGCAGTGGCCTGACTGATGGAAGTGACTTTTCCCAAAAAGGTTATTGTGGTCAGCGGTGGATGGGTGCTGCAGTTGGTGCACAACCAGCCCTGCTTTCTCAGCTGATTTTGTCTGACCATTGAGCTACCACAACCATACGCTACAGCAATTAATTACTGTGTTTTTTTGGAAGGCATCAAATAAATAGGGTATATACTGTTTTTCTAGGGGAACAGAGCAGTAAACGAAAGCCCTCCATAATAACCACAGATTTGGAAGGCTTAGTGTTACAACAAAGGTGAAATCTTCAGTTTAAAATCTTCTAAAGAAGTAATCATTGCAGGGGCACCTAGGGGACCAGGGTTCACTCAACAGAACCTCATGCTGTATGAATGTCCAAAAATCACAGTTGTGATGATTTGACCATTTCCAGCCAACGAGAAAGTCGGTGCCTGGATCCAGAATCTCAGTTATTTTGCCTGCATAATTTGTCTCTACAAAAGCTGGATTCTTGTTCTCTCCACCCCACTTCCCATCTAATTTCTCTTCTCTCACTTTTTGTCCTCCTGCTCTAGTTCCTTATATTTGCCTCTTTTTTTTTTGGTGTTTTGTTTGGTTTTTTTTTTTTTGTTTGTTTGTTTTTTTTAATACGTAATGTAATTGGATCTATATGGGTAGCTACTATACTGAAACAAGCTACATGAAACTTACAGGTTTGGTGGGATTTTTTTTTGGGGGGGGGAGGTTGTAAGGAAGAGGATTTTCAAGACAGGTTTTCATTATTTTTAAATGTTTTACTGCCTTAGCTCCACAACTGCAGTCAAGTACCCTTAGTGTTGAGCACTGAATCGTCATGTTGCAAAGGACAAACTGCTTGAAATCTCCATAGTTAGAATAGATAAAGACAGGATGAGATAAGGTGACACAAAGGCTCAGAGAGGTTAGATTGCTGCTGTAAGCTCATACAGCTGATCAGTAACAGATAAAATTTGAAAATCCTGCTTTTTCTTCTAAGAGACAAGATTAAGACAACATTCCTCAGAGATGGATTATGTATTTCAATTACTTAAATTAAATTTTAATTCAAAGAATGAAAACAAAACATCTTCAGAGATTCAAATCCTCTCAAAGCAGCCTAACTTGACCCAAAGCTCTCTGAGGGCTTTCAGCCCCTGGTGCAGCTCTTTCGGCAGCATGGCCCTGTAACCCTTTCTTAAATGAAAAGGAGAGACTCTTCCACCCACTCTACCCCTGGGGAGAAGACAACCACAGCCAGAGAGAGCCAGCCACGGCCCCCTGCTTGGGGCTTCTCACTCCCTCCTTTCTCATTAAAATACAAAGATTAGGTGATACAACTCACACCTCTGGTTTAGGCACCAAGTATGTGCACTGATCACCCCCAACTTCTTCCATGGGAATGCACTGCCTACAACAGGACCCACATCCTGTATTCCCTCTCTTGGCCAGGTTTCATAGGCACAAATAGGTGCCTGCGATGTGAATGCCTAATGACAGCAGAGATTAATTTACCGACTAGCTTTCGTCTTGGATGTTCCCCAGGTCTTTTTAGTTAAGATTCAATGGGCCTAAAATCTCAATACCTTCAAATGGAAGTTACTCATAAATTAGCACAGTGTTTTTCTTCCTGCCATGTGAAGTTGAATTGTGTTATTTCCACGGGAACAAGATGAATTTTGCTCTTAGCATATCATTGCATGAGTAGCAAAACTTTGTTTTTCAAAGGAATTTGGCCTTATTAACTTGGGCAGCTTCATGTAACACTTTTTGTACTGAAATAATATGTTGAATCTCCAAGCATTACAGACATTACCCCCAAAATACAGCCAGCTCTGAAAGAGAGCTCAGTAACTGTTTACTGTCACACACAAATATGCCAAAGATTAGATGTAGCAGATGCTTCCATCTGAAGTTATACTGAACCCGCATTTTCAAAGCATTTCTGGGGTTTTGTATCAGGACCAATTCCTGGATGCACCTAAAATCAAGCGGACTTGCAACTTCGTGATCCCTCCCCCCCAAAAGAATAAAACCCTGGTAACTTCTTTAGGATGCACTATATTACAACACTGAAGAATTTTGCTGTATGACACCAACAATCATCAGGGCTTAAATCCAGGTTAAAAAAAAAAAAAAAACAAAAACCAAACCAAACCAAATCTCTGGTCATAGCTTAGATTGATGCCTCACAACACACATGAGGAAAACTGAAAAACAACCCTATCTCTTATTTCCAAATGTATAGTAATAGGCTTATAAATTCTCTATAGACTGACTAAAAATAAGCAGAAAAGGCCAGGTAGCAGGAGTCAGATTCTTCTGAATTAAATTATATCCATGTGTATAGCACATTTCAATGTCCAAAAAGCCACTTGAACGTGTGAATCTAAGCTTTTATGAAAAAAAAAAAAAAAAGGGTATTTCTGAAATCATCAGTAAAAGTCAGAAGCTTGGCCACAGTCTTATATTTTTCCCCTTTTTGAATGTCGCTATTAAGTCTTTAATTGCTTTAATTATATTTGTCTACTGAGAGTAGCAAAGAGAAACCCCAAAACCCATAGTCAGAAGAGGATTTGGAAAAGGAGAGAGGGAAGGAGCAGAGAAGCTCATTGCCTGCAACTGGGCCTCAAGATCATGTTAGCTCTCTGATTGGGCTCAGGGCTAAATCTGCCATGGTTTAGCATATCTGTTGATATTGCAATCAGATCGGGTTTAATCCCCTGTGGATCCTGGGAAGAAACCTCAAATGCATCCTGTCTCAGAGCCCTGACAGGAATGCACTACGCTGGGCTGGCAGGACCCAATGCTTTGAAGCCAGGCCCAAAGCTTTCAGCCCACTTTTGCAGCTCTGCCAAGGGTCTGAGAACTTTTTTCAAAAGATTCCCTGTGGCCAGCAGGATTTGCAAGCCACCCCCAAAGGTGGTGGCACAGACACTGGGTGACAGCTATTGGGAGTGCTTCAGCACTGCCTGGCTTGGAGTGCTGTTGGCATGGCTCTTGGGACTCATGGTGGCCCCGAGGCTTGTGGCAGCACGTGTACACTGAATACCATGTTACGGGACCACCTTTCCTTCCGGTTTCTCCGAATAGGTTTAATCCTTCCAGAGGCTGGAAAGAAAACAGACTGAATTTTTCCAGCAAGACTGAGGATGACAATGACCTCAAAGACACAACAGCTGAGAAGTTTCTGGGGCTCCTTGACTACAATGACTTTGTGTGGGTCATGGGGACGATTAGCTTTCCTTTAATCACCCAGTCTGTCACAGCTCTTTTGCCCCCCAGCTTAAAGCTATGGAGTATGGGTGTTTTAATTTGTCTTTGCAGCACCTAAAAGATGTGATGTTTTATAGTGCCCATTGCTCTGACTTCTTCCTCCTACCCTTTTCCAAACCCAGCACAAACAAAACAAAAAAAACCTTCAGACTGTACCTCTGCTACTGTCATAAAAAGAAATACTGAAAGCCACAGTGCTGCAGTATTTTGTAATTAAAACAACCAGAAGTGGAGAATATTATTGAGGTAATACAATTATTACTGATGTAATGGTTAAAGGAAGGACCTAGACATCAACATTTGTAATCCCTGTTTACTTTGGAATCATAATTCGTAGTCTTTCTACACCTTGGTTTCTCCACACAAAAATACTCTTTATGTAGCAGATTAACTACAGATTATTTTCATGATAGCATTTAACAGGATGGCATCATGCAAGGGGTAAACACGCACCTTATACATAGAAGTTATTACAGAGGAAGAAAGACATTCCTAGCAAAAAAAGCAATAAGTGCAGTAACACATGTAAATGCACATATATATTTAAAAAAAAAAAACCACACCCAAACCATACCTTGTGACATTACATTATTCTTTTTGTCTTCAGATAGATATATATCTAAGAAATTATGCCTGTGAAAAGATTTAAAAACTAATAGCCCATTGTCAGACAACAAGCAAGCACAGCCTTCTTTTCAGCATGGTAGTAGCTGCAGTTGTGCAACAGAGGAAAAAAAATTCCAAGCACTAAAAGATTTCATTTGTCTCAGGCCCCAAATCTAGAGCATTTAGGGACAGCTATAATGTTATCTTGAGTGAACACAGGGCCTCCATAATTAGGAATAAAGAGGTAAGAAGCAAGGGGAATTGCCTGCATAACTTCACTTTGTAAAATCCTCCCATGGAAGGTGGCAGGTAGGAAATCTGCATAATAACAAACTTGTCACAAGACAAGGCCAGCTAAATACAACAATTAGAATTAACATTTTACTTTGACTGGTTCTCAGGATTCCCCCTCTCCCTCCTCCCAGGTTTCACTAGATGTAGTTAAAGTTGTGGCAATTGATTTGGTGCAATATTTTTCAGTACATATCTTTTCCAAGTGTTGTGTGGCTGGAAGAAGACCGTCTCTCTTCTTTTTGGGCATTGCTTTAAGAAGGAGCTATTCAAGCACCAAATCCTCCTCTCAGATTTCACAGTGAAAACCCAGAATAAATTTCTCAGTTCCCCTCTAGTCTATCTAAATAATCCAGTCTGCCCCCAAAACAGAGCTACAAAATGTTATAAATTATAACTTATTATTGAAGGAGACCTTCTCCACTGACTGTCAGCTCCTTTCTTTAGTGGATTACTGGAAGCCCTCTGCTCTGACTGCACCCACACAGCTCTTGGGACACTGGATTTGTGCTTCCCAGGTTGCTCACACACCACTTTCCAACTGTTTGTGGTCTTCCTGCTCACCCACCGACTCCAAGACAATCTCCAGCATGTTGATACCCTCCCAGGGTGCTACTGGGCTATGCTTGAGGAGGTGCTTTAAAGCACTGCACCAGCAATGGAGCTGATCTCCAGGGCTGCCTTCTCCAGTATACAAATTGAGACACCACTACCTTAGCTGGCCTTTAAAACAAAGAGATAGTGAGTCTGAATACTAAGCAGCCATCCTCTGAGAAGTTAGCCATTTTCTAAATTAGAAAGTGGGTTTTGTTCCATATTTAGGCAGTTTTGAAAATTTTAATCAGTGTACCTACGATAGTTGTATTTTCTCTTGTTTCAGGGAGGAAATGGATCACATTAAGGAGTAACAGAGCCCAGATGAGGAATATAGACTAGGGTTTCCTCTCTAATTTTGTGTCTTTTGGTTTCCTAAGCATTCAGACTTCTTTTCCTGTAAGTTACTCCTGTATACTTCGGATAGAGAGGTCTTCTAGATAGAGAAAAATATCATATTGGATAATGCAGTGATAAGATCGTTATGTAGGGGGATCAAATCAATGAACCACCTTCCAGAAGTGCTACACTGGGACAAGTTTTCTTACTGCTCCCGCTTCTTCTCCCCAGTTTGTATTCTTTTTATTTTTCCTTATTGTTTCCATTTTCTGTAATATCTTACAATATTTGAGGATTCTGAAGATGTGAATACATGGAAGACTCAGCTTTTGTTAGAAAAAGAGTGAAGGCAAGAAAGGACTGGAAGATAGTTGAACAAAACAAAGTAGCTTTCAAATTTTAAAAACAAAGAAAATGGAGAACATTAATATAAAGAAGAAAGGGTGAGAAGGGAAGAGGTTGGAGGTTATTATATTCAGTTGTCCGTATTTTGTAATACTGCTCCCTCCTCTACCTTTTAGTCCCATCTAGTCTTGCACACCCCTCCTTGTCACTTCAGTCTATCCCCTAACTACGTTTTTAGAGGGAACATTTGAAGTACATTGCGATGAAGCAAATTCAAGTTCAAATAAATTCACCCATCCTTTCCATGAAACGTAACAACCTTTACCATCTTTTCCGAACTGTACTTTGCATTTTGAGGGCTAAGGTTTGCTCAAGGAGTGAGACATTGGAGAATTTATTTTCCAGTCTGCATCATACAATTAGCGCTATGCTACCACATACTATTTTCCGTGTTTCTTTTTAACCCTCTTGTTGTTCCTAAATCAGCAGACATGAGGGTTTTCCCCCCATTTTCAATTTGCCCATTCTGACAGTTCTCCCACTTGTTAAAAGCAGCAGACCCTATGCTGAGAAGCAGATAGTAGGAAAGTCCCTGGTTTCAAAAAATATTTAAAAGTAATCTTTAGGTGTACAGTTTAAATTACAAAAAAAATGGTGTTATTCCAAATAATAAAGAAGTACAACAAGCTGTACTTTCTGTTATTTATTCTATAAATATATAGATCCTTCTGAAAATATATAGAATACTTTATAGGTATATAGAACTGATGTGAAAATTTTTATTTTATTATAGTTTCTCTTTTTTTCCCCCCATCCACAACATCCTTCCTATATTAAAATCCTATATTTTTTAGCATTTCAAATTATATCACCATTTCACTATATATATCTACTCTGTGTGCCAAAAACAAAGAAGTGAAGAGCTGAGCACTGGAGAGATAAAAGCATTTCTTAAATACCTTGTGATATTTGCAAATATGTACATATGTATTTTTTTTCAACAAACTCTATAACTCTTACTACAAAGACGTTGGAGAAAGGAAATCTGTTGACATTTTAACCACACTGAAGCAACGTGTGAGATTTGGTAATGTATCTCTGAAATCCTCAGAGGGGCAGAAGTCCTCCAGCAAAGGACTAGAACCCAGTATCCATCAGGTTACAACTCTGCTGTCACACAAGCGACAGCAGAAAGAGATGGTTTGTGCAAAAGAACACTGGTGTGGGCAACAGCAATACACACATCTGTTGGAGTTTGTGCGTTAGATACAATGATCTATGGTGGTGATCTATGCAGAGAGAACAGAGTTGGTAAAACACCGTGGTTATGGCTCTTATACTTACTGACTATACGGTCTATTGATGCTCCCCGTTCTGACCTCACATACCTCCATACAAGATAGAAGGCATCTGCAGAGGGCTTCTATACACCCTCATGATTTTATGCTTAGACACTGATGTGTTAGTGACTGTATATTGAAGAGCAGGGTTTTCCAAGGTTTTCTCATTATATGTCAGACCCAAGTAATTTCCATTAATTCTACAATAAATCCTGAACTCAGCAGCTGCCTATAAAACCAAAGCAGAATCTGTTAAAGTATACAGAAAACACAGATCTTCAGCAGGGTTGTTGCTGAATTTAGCCAGAGATTATTATTTCTCTGTGCGAAGGCCAAATTAACGATTCTTCACTGAAAAAGAAACCATAAAAGTCTGCTAAGAAAATTGGTTCCAATGAACAGCAAAGAAATTGAAGTGGTTGAAATGATCTGCATAAAGTAACACCAAACTGATTTGCCAATACTGCTGAAGAGAGTTGGCTGGTTGCGTCCAGCTCTGGATCCCCCAACATAAGAAGGACATGGACCTGTTGGAGTGGGTCCAGAGGAGGGCCACGAAGATGATGAGAGCGCTGGAGCACCCCTCCTATGAGGACAGGCTGAGAGAGTTGGGGTTGTTCAGCCTGGAGAAGAGAAGGCTGCGGGGAGACCTTATAGCAGCCTTCCAGTGCGTGGAGGGGACCTACAAGAGATCCGGGAGGGACTTTTTACAAGGGCATGTAGCGATAGGACAAGGGTTAATGGCTTCAAACTGGAAGAGGGGGGATTTAGAATAGCTATTAGGAAAAAAGTGTTCACTTTGAGGGTGGTGAGGCACTCAGTGGTGAGGGTGGAACAGGTTGCCCAGAGAAGTTTTTGAGGCCCCATCCCTGGAGGTGTTCAAGGCCAGGTTGGATGAGGCTTTGAGCAACTTAGTCTAGTGGAAGGTATACCTTCCCATGGCAGGGGGGTTGGAACTAGATGATCTTTAAGATCCCTTCCAACCTAAACCATTCTATGATTTCCCAGAACAATGAAGCAGGTAGGACAGGTGATTTTTCATTAATTAATTTGAGTTTTCATTAATTAGTTTTGGCCAACTAACAGTTTAACAGAATGACTGCTAGAAAGCTGCTAGGATTAGGTGGTTATAACCACTAAATGCTATTATAAAGGCTATTTATTCTTCATATTGAAGAAAGAAAAATATTTGTTAATACTGAAAGTTAGGGCAAGACATGTGGATAACTGTATTTTCCCACTGGTATTCATTTCTACACTTCTCTGTATTCTTTTTTTGGAAAGCACTAAATGACTTCAGGAAAGTCTTGTGGTAATTCTAGTAAAAGTAATAAAGTAACAAGAATCCTCTAAAGAGGTTTGTTTTTTTTTTTTTTTTTTTAAAAAAAACAAACAAAAACCAAACACAACCCAAACAAAAAAACAAAACAAAAAAAAAAAACAAAACCAATGCACAAGATGTTCAAATGGTCTCTTTCTCCCCTTCATTGTAACCCCAATTATTTATATATTTATATTAAATCTCTGGGAGAGTCAGAAAGGGAGAATCAGCCAGGAGTGCAACCTTTTGAGAAGGTGCTGCATTTTCTTTGGATGCGTGCTGCGCACACCACAGAGTCAGCACTTTAGCAGAAGTGACAGAAGTCGAGTACCTGCCAATGTCAGGAGTGGAGAAGACAGGACTCACAAGAGCAGGAACCGGGCATGAAACCAGCAGCTCATCTGGACTCCTGGAATTTCCCTCCAGTAGAAAGTGTTCTGTCTTTAGGGCCCTCCTTGCTGTCACTCCTTTCTTCTTAATCACACCAGACTTCAACTTAATTACTGCCTGGCTCATATTGCTTCACAAAGATAGCTGAAAACTTCTCAGCCCATGTGGCCACCTTGATTCCTCACATATATAAGACCAGAATGGCTCATGTTTAGATGCTCAGATTCTTGGAAACTCTCCATCCAAAGGAGCTAAGTTGTACCACCTCTCTTTTCAAAACCAGGGGTCAGCAACCCAATCACCTCCTGGTATAACAGTATGGGTAAAAGGTAGGGTCTTGACCCTGCTGATGTGTCCGACAACCAGAGGCAAGGGATGCAACCCCAGCCCCAACCCACATATTTGTTCATGTAATCCAAGGCAAGGTACATGACTTCACGAAGAAACACACTCTTCTCACCCTGTTGGTGGTCTTTGCTCTTCCCCTATTCCTTGGCCCACTAGACAAAAATGTCATTTTAATAACATGTTTTTCCACCTCAAATGTGCTCCTGCCCTAGAAGGGAAGGGTGACAGGAGAAGGGCAGAGATCTCTGCAGCAGCAGCTTTGCTGCTCCAGGAACAGAGCGAGAAAACAAAGCTGTCCGAGAGTGGTGACCATGCTCTGGGCAGTCACTGCAGCAGGGCCACTCCAAATATTAAGCCCTACCTTGGCAGTGACTGGAACAAGCCTTTCCACAGTCCTTCAGAAGATAAGGGGAGGGAAAAGGGCATGGGGTTGTTTTGCTGTGAACAGCAACTTGCTGCTTAAGGCAAATCTCTGCCTAGGACTCTAGGCAGTTCTGGGGTATGGCTTTCATCCCACCATTCTGTATCTACACCTGACAGTTGGTTAAGACTTCATTTCTGTTTACCCATTTTCTAGTCAACATATTGTTCCTGGGATTACAGCAAGAAAAAAACCCAAATTCTAGAAACATCCTGGTAATATGCAACCTAATATACCCAAATGCCTCAAGGGTAGCTGCCCTGTTTCTTCCTGTTTATGCTTTTGCTTGATCTAAACCCATTTCTACCTACTCATTCTATGTGTCTGTATCCATACTTGTTATTTATTTACTTTTCATAAAAATGCTGATTCTGAATTTGTGGCTGGCTATATTTCAGATGGTGATACTGATTTTTTTTTTTTTTTCCAGTTCTATTGAAAGTGATGACCACGGAAGTTCGTGGCTTTACATGTGGTTTTGTCAAAAATAGTATTGGTAGGGTTTCTTGGTCATGTGTTTTCTCTAAGTGACAGAGCAGTTTAAAAGACCTCTCAACATATTCATTTTCAGGGATACCTCAGACTAATTTCTATTTTAAGTTGGATAGATTGACAGAGATAAGTCATTCCTGCACTTTCACATTTATGCACATAAATATTTTCAGAAGATCTCATGACTTATTTTTGCTCAGTTCCTGAGGGCAGCTAGTTCTGGTTTTATTTGAGGAGAGCAGGCAGAAGAGTAGTTCACAAAACTCCTAGGTCAAAAGTGCTACAACTTCTGCTTACCTACAGCTCTTTTTGTCCCAATACTACTTGTTTAACATGTCCTTGCTGTCTGTTCCTCCCCTCTGCCCCATCACTTCTGGGGATAACCAAGGTCAATCCCATTAATATTTTCATGAGGTCCTCAGTTTCCGAAGCACTGTTAACTAGCTACATCTGAACAGTATGAGAAGTTTCTGGGCGCCCAGGATTTCTGACTGAATCAGGCTTTAGCTGATGCTGTCTTGGTTTGGGCTAAGGCTGACATCATAGGGACCTTAAAACAGGACTGATTTCTATTTGCTGCAAAGAGGTCATTTTGTCGGATGCAGCCACTGGATGACCTGGACACCCCTTGGATGCATCCAGCTACAACTGCACCGGGAAGGTAGGAAGTCAAGGAGGGTGTTGGGGAAGACAAATGACAGGACCTGAAGTTACTCTGTTCCCATGTTGCTACAGGGGTCTGGGAGATGCTAAGGAGTAGGGTCTCCAACAGGAACCACTGATGAGACAAGGCAGCAGAGCAGGCATCAGAAATACCCTTCAGAAGAAGGAGCTGGAAGAAGTACTTGGAAGGCAGCAGGTCTTCCTGCTGGGCAGGTTTTGTTTTCATCCTCACTTAGGGCAAAACTTCTTGCAGCACGTATGTATTTTTTCCTCCTCAGTAATAATTGGTCCTTCAGATGATTTTCAAACAATGTGGAAATTATAGGAAAAAAATTAACTGGCAAACAGACCACCAAAAAATGCTTTGAGAGAAAAAACTTTGTAAGGTTAGTAATACTGAAGGTCTTTGGGAGAGGATGAGCAATACATGAATGATTTTTGACAATTAATAGACATTAGCACACGTTTCATACTTCAGCAGAATGCATTACAGACACAGGAACAGAGGGCTATAAACCTGACCACAAATATACGAGACACTATAAGCACTAATCTCGCTATTAGGAATAGCAAATTTTGAATTTCTTAAGAGAAGATTTTTCTATCATAATAAAAAAAAAACAACCCACCATAAACCCTGAAGAGAGGTGTGCATATGCCCATACACACTTAGGATTATGGTACAGACATACAAATCTTAGGATTTATTTAGCTGTGATTAAACTAAATCTAAACACACCAAACAAAATTGAGAAGTAGGCTATTGAGAGGCAAGAATTTTTTTTTATGAATGAACCCCACATATTTTTTTCTCTGCACAAAACATAACAGATTGAAGGAGCATTAACTCATAGAAAATTCACCCATGCTTTATCATCAAACGTAAACCACCTAACAATCCAACTGAATACATTTGTGGGTCACCAGTTCCCACAGCCAGCAGAAATAAAGAAGTACCTCTCATTAAAATCCTCAAAATACACAAAACACCAAAACATACAAATCGCACATCTACATGAAAGGAGTAGTCACACCAACCCATATGAATTCCAGCTCCATTTAAACAACAAACTCTACAGTAATACTAGAAGAATAACAAATATTTACCTCCCATGCCTCTAAAAGGGTCATCTTCTCTTTAGAAACTGATTCTAAAAATCCTCCTCAAAATAATTACGGAGGGCCAGAAGTGGTTTTTGGGGGAAGATGCTGAAGAGCCCTCCCTTCACTCCAGCAGAGGCCCTAATTGCCTGCCTCTACTAATGAACTAATCTCAGGCACCTGGAACTAGTAGGCTCCATGCCGGGCAGGCAGGGCTCGGGTTACCTAAGAAATGCACTAAATATATTCACACAAATCACTAACCCCACAGATGTGCAAATACTGCTTTTGTCATATTGCTGGAGAGATGGACATGTGTTTGCAGTGCTGTAGCACATAAAACCTGAAGATGAATTCATTGTGTTGCTTTAATCCCTTCCAGAGGCCAGGTGGGCATTTGGGGAGCCAGATAAGTGTGTTGATTATCCACATTACTCATTGCATTAATCCACCTGTCTGTGTGACACAGAGTATCTCAGATGCTCACAGCATAAAAATGTAGGTGGCTGGAAAAAATATATGTATTTCATGAGCGCCTGTTGTCTGTAAAATGAAACCTAATCAGGAAGTTATCCTTAAACTTTGGCTAAAACCTAAACAGGTCCCAACTTTGCTGATGCCTAGAGTTTTTAAAATCACAGTTGAAGGATCTGGAAGTCACCAGAGGATGTAAGCAAGCCTCAGTGTAAGCCTTGTGAGACAAACTACTGCACTTTTAAAAAATTTTAAAAGGTTTTCACAGGCAAAGTTTTCCGTGACCTGAGAAATTAAAGCAGGTGTCGTACAGCTTTCCATCCAACCATCCACAAATTTCTTCTCTTTCCTGGACTCATTATGCTGATAAACATGTGTCAAATTCTAGGTATGTGTCTGGTTTCATCTGAGGAGAGAACAATGATATAAGCAAAACACAGTTTAGCAGGAAAATACAGGAGAGCAAGAACAGGCTCTCTTATTGGTCTTTGACAAATTGCTGAAATATTTGGCTGTCTGGCTTTTAGGTAATTTTCACACAGGATGATTAGCATTAAAAAAAAATTACCTTGATTTTTCATATGCCTGAAATATAGTGTTATTTCTATTGCTTGCATAGACACAAACACCCAATCCTTTTATAAGCAAAGGTAGGAATGTCTTCCCCAATTATCCACATTTTGTAGAAGGATCTGGCTGTGCAGAATGGAGCTAGCTCAGCTAGCTCCCATGCTTTGGAAGAGTAGGAAAGAGATGGTGAATACACTGGCATAAGACAGATAGTGCTGCTGTCACCGCTTGACCCTCGGATGCAGGGAGTAATTGTGCCACAGATGGCAAAATATCTCCTAAGCCAGCATTGAGGAAAGTGAATGCTAAATCCTCACAGAGGAATTTATCTACTTCTGTTCTCCACAGGGAAAATATTCGACACAATAGCATCCATACATTCTTCGCTTCTCCTGTCCAATCACACACACTCCCAGTGAAGGTTACAAAAGATATGTAAGCCTAGGAGCACAAAAACATATCTCCTCTGAAAATTTATCACAATTAAAATAATTAGTGAAACTAAGCAAAAAGAAGGCACTTCTTAGGCATTTCAAGAAAGAATTCCTGAATGTTGTTATGTTCGTAAGGAAAGGGGAGACACAGACCTCTTCAGATACCTCAAGATATTTCCTGGAGTATAGAACACCATCCTGTTATCATACATTAAAAAGCAATAGGAAAAGTTGGGGACTGTATTTAAAGAAAAGGAAATGGTTCAATGACCCCAAACCGTGACACTTCTTGTAAAACCCCTTTTTGCTTACTCATATTTTCTTTCTTATTTAGCCACTTATGACCAAGTCCCAGGTGATTTACCCTTCCCATGACCTTATGTCTTTTCACTGAAATGGTGACCCTAGGTATTAATGTGGGTTTTGAGGCTGCCTTTTAAAGCATTTGTTCTCATTTCAGTGGCTACTGATGAGCACTCGTTTTCATAAAGGCCTCTGTTTTCACATGCAGGGTAGACATTCTCACTTCCCATGAGCTGTGGATTCATTTTGCAGTGCATGAGGGGCTGGGGTACCCCCGGGTACTCCCACCTGCCTTCCCACAGAGCCTGAACTCGGCTTCACCTCTCCGAGCGCCCAGCAATCCCTCCTTGGCCGGGCCAGGCCTCTGAGCTGCTGTCCCAAGCAACAGCAGACAGCACCGTTAATTGTCACTGGGTTTAAAAAAAGAAAAAAGAAAAAAAAAAAGGCCGTAAGGCCATAAACACACCGTATATGTACCTGCATATATGTATACTGAGTGTGAATTTCAGCTGAATTCATCTTGCAAAGTGGTTAGGAAATCTCTCACATTCACTTTCTGTTGAGGTTCTAGGGCTCTATGCACAAAAAATAAAAACAGAAAGAAAAGGGTTTGGGACACTCTGTGGAGTGAGTGAATGCCAAGGTTTTTACTGACTTCAGCAGGGTTTCAGGCTTTGTCACGTCAGCAAAAGTCACCATCTGTTGACAAACAAAATAGAGGAGGAAAAGTTCCTTTCTGCTCTGTCTCAGTCTTTTCACACCTGCCTGTAGCCAGCCGCAGTTACGACAAAAAAAATGGTCTCTAAGTGGGATCTTGCTTAACAATTCCCAAATTTCTAAATGATTTGTGAAAACCTATGTGCAAACTCTTGTTTTCCAGGGAGTTCTGGGAACTGAGTCCTCTGTAGAAACCTGACTCAGTTGCTCAGAGAATTTGGTACTGAGCAGTAAGGACATCGCTTTTCACTTTCAGTGCTGTAGGAACATTTTATTTTTATTTGTGTGGTGTCAAAAAGTGCATATTCTAACATCGTGTTAGGTATTCTATATATTAGAAAAACCTCTGTCTTTTATAAGCCTCTGCATGTGAAGCCGTCTTTTCCTCTGTCAGGGAGAACTGACAGGTTGCTTGCCATCGCCTACTCTCCAGCAAAGTCAGCAGCCCACACTGTCAGGGTGAAAACATCTGTTGAATGGATTTATTGACTAGGTCTTAGGTGCGAGTTGTTGGGCTTTTTTTTTTTTCCCCCACTGTTTATTACAGCCCTGACCTAATGAACTTAATTTGTTGACATGTTTCCCTCAGTGTCTTACTTGATCCCGTCTCACATTTCTTTCTACTGTGCTGTTTTCTTGGAAACAGGAGTTCCCGGCGCATCGGCGTGTCCACCAGTTGCAAATCTACCAGGCTCAGATGGCTACAGTTGGCATGGCGGGATTAGATAAACATCGGCCGGTGTCCAGGGCCCCGTCTTCCCCTGCTGATTCCACATTACCTCACCCAGCCATGGACCAGCCCAGCCAGCATGTCTACACGACTGGTAGGATTCCCTAAAGATTGCTTTTAATAGGCAGGGCAAATGCGTTTGTTCATGTAGGATCAACAGATTTAAATGCCTCGAATACCTCCTGCAGCAATGCATTCGGTTTTAGCCTTACTGTTCCTCGGTTTCATGACGCTGTACTGGCATCAAGTCAACCAGTGCAGCTGATAAATCACAGGGTTAATATTCACACAGTCATAAATTATTATCATTGACTGGCTCTTGCAATATAGCAACAGGTGCATTTTTGGTGCCTTTAAGTCATTTATAGCTTTTTCTTTCATTTCCCTATCCTCTGGTTCTTTTCTCTGTGTTCTTGTTGCCTGTTTTGTAAAGAGACCACCAATTAGTTGAAGAAAGACCACCAGTAAGTAGGAAAGCTGCCATATAACTCTCAATGTCTTCATTTGACAAATCAGTCTATGCTACAAGGTTGCTTTCCCTACAGAAAGGGCCAAGCTGTAGCCATGACTAGAAGAGGATGTTGGCTACAACTTTGGTGTCTTTCAGAAGTTGTGTGGCGTCTACAGAGGAAGGTTTTATGGTCAGGCCCTGGGAAGTCCAGTCACTCAAGAAGCACCTCCTATTGATATGGTCTGGACTATCCAAAGCAGAGTGATTAGGACCTCCAAAACCTTCAGTGAAAGGAAGAAAAGTGACCACAGAAAACCCACTTCTTATTACGGGTAATCTAACCTTGCAGGACGTTCCATCTGTTTAAGAGCCTGAATCTCAGTATAACATTACAGCATGGTTAGAAGCAAAGTTTCACTTTCACTTCACTTTCTGTGCACAAAAAAGGGGAGGTGAATACTTGGAGATACTGTTTATTCAGTTTTCTGCCAGGAGTATTAATTCCTTCACATCAGTTGGCAGAAATTCTCATGCCCTGGAAGCTTACAGCTCTAGAGGCCATGACTGTGAACTGATGTAGGGTAGAGTCCTTAACGGGCCCTATAAATGACCGTGCGAGACAGTGTACTCTCCCCTCTCTCCAATTAGAATGTGAACTTGAAAAGCAAAAATTTATTACCTTAAAGAAAAAAAACTGCAAAAGAAAAAGAGATGTCCTTAAAGTACTGTGAGTGGGTAAATGGATGTAAGATGACATTCCAAGATGAAAGACATAATTTCTTCTTCTGTAAATAGACTGTCAATTTAGGAATTTCACTTGTTGGGTAAGAAACATTTGGACTATACAGAAAGAAACATGCTAATCCACTTTCCATGAGTTTCTGCAAAAAGACCAGCTGCATATAGACAGAATTATCAAACCTGGCGACTGTTTTTCTAGTTGTGTTTCACAGAGTCCCCAAAACATTGTAAACTCATTCTAAAAGATTCACAGAGCACACCAAAAGCAAGCCACTGTGTGTAGGCTTCAATGTCCTGTTCAAATATCTGCAGTTCCACTGGAAAAGTGGAGTTGCAAATGTAAAGGCTACTGTTTCAGTCTGATTGCTAAGGTTTACTGACACTTCCCTTTACAGGTCCCCAGATGGGGCACCAGGGTCAAGGGGGTTACATATATCTGGGGACTTGTGGCATCAGTGGAACTGATTAAGAAAGAAAATGTGAAGCTGAGATGGAAGAACAAGGGAAGGAATGAAATGAGGTAGGACAAACACTGAATTGGGATGGTGTGAGGAAACGGGACATACCAGGCATCAAGGGCTCGAGATCTGGCACAGGGAAGCCTGGTGGGTTCGGTAGTGGAGATGCAGACAGTGCATATGCAGAGTCAGGGTGTATTAAGGTCAGGCAGACAGTTTGACTTTACTCTTTTAGTAAAGCGTTACTACATGAACACCAGCAGTGGAAAGAAAGAAGGAAAGAGAAAGAGAAAAAGTGCTGCTCATTCCAACTGAGATTCACAGTTCTTCACTGAACTCCTTTCTCCAGATCAGAAACATCTTTTTTCCCTCCACTGCTCTTTCAAGATAATCATCTCTACTCATCGAAGAAAAAAATCCTATTTCCACTTTCTCTACAACTTTACGTTTCTGCCTCTCCACTTGTGCTCTGTACCTTCACTTCTCTCTTATATCCTCTAAGTACTGGCTGAAGAAGATGTAGTGCAGCACTGTAGCTTCTTCCAAGCTGTATCTATGCTAACCGGCCAGCCAGTACCCCCTGGCTGGTTGACCAGCTGGCAGGTCCAACAGAGCACATACCTCTGCGTTCACAATGAAGCCTTTCCTTTCTGCTTGAAGAAATCTCTTTCCCTGACACGTCTCTTGGCTTACAGACTTACATATATAACCTTTACCACTGCAGTTTCTGAGTACATTGAAAAATAGAGCTATGTTCTGTACTATGGGATTAACACCTTTGGAGTGACAATGAACACAGACTTTGCAACACCAACAGTTCAATTACATTTTCTGTCAATAACTAGATCAATGTGTATTATTAACATAGGTATGGTATGGTATGGTATGGTATGGTATGGTGTGGTATGGTATGGTATGGTATGGTATGGTATGGTATGGTATGGTATGGTATGGTATGGTATGGTATGGAATGGTATGGTATAGTACGGTACAGAACGTCTTTATTTGTACATAGTATTTCCTGAGTCTGGATGGTGCCGTAGCATTTATTCACTGGTCAGTGGAAAGAAAGTTTTTATCTGTTCTTATACAGCCTTTCCAAAATCCTTTGGGATGAAAGCTCTGAGCAATGTGGTCTGATCACAATGTTGACCTGCTCTGAGAAGAGGGTTGGACTAGAGACCTCTGGAGGTCCCTGCCAACCTGAGCTATTCTGTGCTTATATGATTTGCTCCCTTAAGAGTGTGCTGGATGAAACCAGCTGTTGTCCACAGAAGTTGCAACACTACCATCTCTAAAAGCATGGAAGGAAGGAATGGGTGGTGAGAAAGGGAGAAAATTCTAGTACAGCATGAAGTGAGGCCAAATTCAGACCTTAGAAATTAACATAAAAACACTTCCATGACTTGAATTATTTCTTTCTTTTTTTTTTTTCTTTTTAAAGACAATAAGAGAAAGAAAAGCACAAGGAAAAGAGAAAAAAAAGTAAAAGGAAAATGGTTGTGGCAGAACATTACACGGCGATCAAATTGAGCCTGTATTTTTGTGAGTTATGAGAGAAAATGCTCTTAGCCAAATATCTGAAGGGAATCAGAATGGTGATGGTTGTGAAAGTGCTATGCAATATATATGCAGTATATGCCCAAGATAACGAGTTAAAGATGGAAAAAAGTATAAAATCTACTTGATGTTCATTTAGATGGTTTACAGACTACTTGACATTATTTAGTTCAGACCTTTCTTCTGAATAATTTATCAGATGTTCTTCCCTTGGGTTTTCGTATTGGTACTGTTGCCCTCCAGGACATTTCACCTTCTTCAAAACATGCTGTTAGTCAACAATTTTTAGGCCTCTTGCTCTCCCCTCTCTTTAAAATATTATTAAAAGAAGCTGACTCAAACAAAGTATTTTGGAAAAGGATGTTAGGGAGTCCCCACCAGGAAGACCTAGTTTTTTCTGACTTACTGCAAATTCAGTTTCTTTTGTCCTGTGTCCTCTATCATTATATGGTTCAGTGGTGCCACGATTCCAGTCTGTCATCAGGGCCACATTCTGACCTCAGTAATATTGGTGTAAATCCAGAATAAATCCACCAGTCTCAGTGGAGCTGCTCAGATTTACACAAGGAATCTGAGAGCAAAATCTGGCTGTAGGCATTTGTTCTGGAGAGACAGAATAACCATCTTTTATTAATATTTCACAGCAGTCTGCAATTGAAAACAGTTGTCTCCCTCTCTCTCTTTTTTTTGTGGGGGTGGGGAGATTATTGGCTGAATCCTGTTAGGGAAATCCTACAGGCTATTTTTAGCGCTAAGCTCTACTGCTGCATTGTGGTATTGTACCAAGCACATGTGCTGTATGACCAGCAGCCACACATCTGAATTACTTGCACATCCTAAATCAATTTAGATGCTTGCAATAAATGAAAACATATATTTCAGTCTTTTCTTAAGTCAATTAATCCTGCTAGAAATAAATTTTACACTCAGTGGTGTGAATATCTTACTATTTAAAAGTTTGGAGCAGATGCTTCTGCAATGCAATGCTGACCTGAGCCGATTAAACTGATTTTGATTCAGGCAAAATAATTCACGTACAGTGAAATTACATTTTTAGTTATATTCTATTTTAAGAAAGAAACCAATGCACTAAGAAAGGGATGTTTATATCTATGTCAGCCAGAGAAGGCATCTTGAATACACAGTTTCAGCATTTCACTTCAAACCCACTGTTTAGTTGCAAACCTGATATAGGTCATCAGAAAGTGTCATTATTACATAACATCTTGATTCTGTATCATAATAATATAGTAAAATATATATTTTTTATTTCTCTTAACTGCAGTTTGGACTATGCAAACTTAAGCCTGAAGGGAGCATTGATAATTGGAATAAAATATTTGTTGAAAAAATGGCAGGCAGGAGATACTGTCAAATTTCAGCTACTTTTGTCAACATTTACCAAGTGTTTCCATTCAAATCCATTGGATATAACTGCGTACTCTGCTTAACAGCTTCTGAAAGTCCTGATGCACGTACATTTAGCATCTAAACACCCTCTCTGTTGGGCGGGGGGTGGGGGGGGGAGGAGAAGTTTTCTTAACTACTGGTATAATGACAACTGGCAAACTGTACAATCTGGGTATGCAACAGACTATAGAAATTAAAAGTTTGGGTGTCAGGAAAAGGAGAGCGAGGTATGTGAGCATGCACTTATTTGTGTGCATGCTTGTTATTTCAAATGACTTATAAGACCTGATGATAGAGCAGCAAAGCTTATAAACGGTACAGTGCAAATAACAGCAGAAAAAGGAAATTATTAACTGCTTTGACAATGCCAGCGAAGATTTTAAGCTGCATCGCTTTATTAACTCCAGATTTTCCCTATTTGTTTTTTTTTCTTTAAAAGAAAACAAACTAAGAAAGTAAGTACAAGAATTTATTGGTAATGAACTATTTTGTTTGTTAGTTAATCATTTAGCATAAACTTAGCCATGCTGCATATAGGTATTATTGTTGCATTCTCCTTATGTTAAACATAATTTTTGTATTATCATTTTGGCTTAAATAGCAAGATCCCAAAGGATCAGTTCTTAAGTACATGAGCTAAGAAATATAGCAGCATAAATATTTCTAGAGCAGCATAATTTCTGGCTAGCTTCTGAGTTATCTCAGAACCCTAACTTTGTATTGCCCACAATATATACAGACTCTTATTCAGTAAAGTTCTTAAATACTTTATTAAAGTTCAATATCCATTCAAGAAATTTGCTGAATAAGGGCGGTATTGAGCTTGTTGTTGAATCTGGACTTTAATTTTGTGTTTTCTTCCCTGGCTGACTTTTTAGTAGCAGGCTAATACAATTTTCCCAGAAACGTGTTGGCATCTGCAGTACTGGTGGCACATAAGAAAGAGGTTTTGAATGCCAAGTTTTGCAGCTTGGAGAAACTGTTAATTTGAGTCCCTTTCAACTGTAAGGGGAAGAAAACTCCAAATGTTTCCCGAATGAAAATGTTTCACAGGGGTAGGGAAAATATCTTTTGTTCCAGATATTTCTGAGGGAAATGCAAACAACAAGGGAATAAATAAAATAATTTTTCAGTGTTTCAGACTTGTTTTGAAAGCCTTGAAAATTGACTTTAGCTTGAGCCTACTCACCAAAATTTTTCTTTTGCTCCCAATGCACAGCAATGTGATATTGATAGCTGTTCCATATAAAGTTGTTCTGTCCTTGAATAAATGAGCATAGAAAATTCAAAAGGAACCTTGCATTGCAGTCTAACAACAGGATTTGGTCCTAATTGAGTAGTGGGTGGAACTTTTCTTTTTAATGAAAAAGGACTCTGGCTGCCACTGTTGCAACTCTCTGAAACTTCCATCTGATATGCTTTGAGATCTGGAATTAATATAGTATTAGTTAAGCAGTACAATTACAGAGTAGCATTGTCATTTCAAAATTTATTTTAAAAGGTTTTTCTGAATGATTTTCCTTACACTGCTATAAATATATAACCTTTTCTTGTTATATACAGGTTAACAGCTTTAACTGACCTTATCCACTAGAGAAAGAGAAAACAAGTGATTCAGTAACAAGACTGACTTTTTTAAGCCATAAAATCTTTAAAAAGACACCACCCAATTTCATTTCTTCTTTACAGTTAACTGTATTTATTAGTATCTTTTCTTAAGAATTTATTTTTGCCTTATCAGTATCACAAGATGTACCTTTAAGTGAAAATTCCGAGTCTCCCAGAGGAAAGGGGAATTAAGATCCAGAGTATTCATCTTGCTGTAACTGTCAAATAAAATCCAGTTGTGCTCTAGGATGCATGACACGGAGCAGTATAACTTGCATTTGTTTCACCTGCTGTTTCTTATTGTGCTGTCTTTGTGCTGAAGGTGTTGTGTATGACAGTCTGATGCTGAAGCACCAATGTATGTGTGGCAACTATGCTAATCACCCTGAACATGCCGGAAGGATCCAAAGCATCTGGTCAAGGCTGCAAGAAACTGGGTTGCTGAACAAGTGCGAGGTAATTAAAAAATAAAACCAGATACTTGACTTGTTAAAGTAAATGGCAAATTTATTAAATCCTAAATCTGTCTTCCATAATAAGAGAGTAATTTGTCTTAGGAATTATTTGGACTTAAATGAAAATATTAAAATAATGCATTTTAGGAAAGCACACTTCCCAATCAGAAAACAAAAAATTTACACAATGAAAGTCATTTATCCACATTCATCAGAAAATAAAGTCCAGATATGACTGTGTTCCTCACCTTGATATAGGAAGGTAGACAAGCAGTAGTCAAACAACAAGTGCAGTCCTTTTAATAGCAGCTCTTAAGTTTTTCAAGCAGCCAAGGATTTTAGTGCTGTAGTAACAGAGAACACTGTTGTTTTTTTTTAATGTAGTTTGTATCAATCCATAAGCACATTGCATCTTGTCTTATTTCAGACTCTAAAGTCTGTTTTCATAGCATTTTCATTTGCCTGGTGTACAACGGGTACCAAGTCAAAACCCTAGATGTTCCAGACAATATCAGAGCAAGCATGGAACTTTCTTCTGCTTTGATTTCTGTCACAAAATTGCATATTAAAACATCATGCTTAAATCAAATATGGCCTCTGAGGTTCATATATGACTTGGCTCACTGAAAAACAGCCTTTTCCTACCATTCACTGCTTCCCATGAGCTGTGCAGCACTGTCAACTTCTGCAGAAGCCTGTGGCAATTGAGGGTTGCTTACTCTTGCAGCACATATTAACAAATCTGCTTATGTTTTGCAGGATCCCAAAATTGCCAGGGCTCTTATACTCTGTTTTCTTTAATTACTTTTATTTATATACTTAGGTGTTTGCAAACCCAGAGGAACTGGTACAATAGGTCCCTTTGATTAGCTATTAGTGACTGTCCACAAAGATTTCCTGCAGGTAGCCTGGCGTACTGGGCAGTGAGATAGTGCAAGCACTAGAAATGGATTTGTTGTATTCACTCGTCTAACTAGATGGCAGCACTCTAACAGGTTAATGTTTTTTTTAGCTTGGATAATTTTTTCAATCAAGAAGACTTTCTTTCAACAAGGCCCCGAAGGCCACATATCACACGAGTGGTTTCCTTGGTGGGATCACATACTTAAGGAGTAAGTTAAACACGCAGCTGAGTGCTTTACTAAAATAAGGCCTAAGTTGCCTCGTTGACTCAGGATACATGTTATAAAGAAAGACAAAAAAGGGAGAAAAAAAAAAGTGAAACACAATGCACTATCATGCATTGCTTTCTTCCATGATAAACAGATATTGCTGAAGTGTAAATTGTGTGGATCTGGAAAAGGTGTAAATTGGTAAAACGGTATTGGTCAGTCTAAGGTGCATGCAGTCCAATAGTTTCCCAGAAGACTTAAAGTTTCCTCTTACAATTCTGTGATTTCAAAGACTGAGATATAGCCTATTAGGTCTTGCAAAATCCAGTGAGTGGGCAGAGGGGAAATAAGTCACTTTATGTCGAATAGCATTTAGTTAATTTTGACTCCCATTGTGTGCTTTGAAATGAGGCTGGAATGTGAAACAAACTGTCAAAATGTAAACTCTGATGATAAAGTTCAGAGGAACCTCAGTGCGAAGCTGATGCATAGATCTGGTGTTTATCTTGAACCTCTTATGTAGCTAAAACCAGGATTATATTTGATGATGCAATCTGTCCTTTGTTTCACTGAATTCTCTAGCACTTGCTTGACATCAAACACGTCCTTAAATCTGCTCACTTTTCAAAATAAAGAAGGATGTGGTGATTTGCTTAATTGGTGCTTTGATTCAGCTGAATTTATGACTCGTATCACTAAAGGAGTGGTTCTTGCATTATTTGAGAATTAATAGGCCACCATTAAGCTGCATTTTGGAATATACCGCGCTGAGGATGCAGAGCCAAAGCACCATGGGCAATTCCAGTGTCTCTTTTACTGACTTCTAAATGCCCCCTCACGGACATTAGTATTTCTCAATATAATTTCTCAATATAATTTCCCACAGTTTCTGTCAGAAGGAGTGAGGAGATGGGGTGAGATGACTGGTCAGGTTTTGCCACATGCACTGCCTGGTGCCAGAAGGGAAGCTTCGGAAGAGCAACCTGCAACAGCCACTTAGGAAATCCTCTGCAGTAACTGTGAACCTTCTTCTTTTTTTTTCTTTTACTGAAACAATAGTCCCACAAAAGGGCTGCAGTCCCACTCTTTGTCTTATGAGGAGTTTCAGGATAAAAGCTAATTCAGTCAGAGGTAGCTCAGATCTTGTTACCTTACAATGTGTGCATCATTAGCCACAGGCTTGTGCCAGAGGACTCTCCCTAGTTTCTTAATGTACCAAGAAACCCTTATGAAATCATAGAATTGTAGAATCGTCTAGGTTGGAAGGGACCTTTAAGATCATCGAGTCCAACCATTAACCTAACACTGCCAAAACCACCACTAAACCATGTCCCTGAGCACCATGTCTACCCATCTTTTAAATACCTCCAGGGATGGTGATTCCACCACTTCCCTGGGCAGCCTGTTCCAATGTTTGACAACCCTTTTGGTGAAGAACTTTTTCCTAATATCCATCCTAAACCTACCCTGGAGCAATTTGAGGCTGTTTCCTCTTGTCCTATCTCTTGTTACTTGGGAGAAGAGACCAACCCTCACCTCACTACAACCTCCTTTCAGGTAGTTGTAGAGAGTGATAAGGTCTCTCCTGAGCCTCCTTTTCTCCAGATTAAACAACCCCAGTTCCCTCAGCTATTCCTCATAAGATTTGTTCTCTAGACCCTTCACCAGCTTCATTGCCCTTCTCTGGGCGTGCTCCAGAACCTCAATGTCTTTCTATGTCTATACAATCTTTGTTATTTATACAGGGAGCAAAGTGTGGTTCCTAACTCACATGGTGTGGATTAACCCCTCACTCAGCAAAGGTCTATGGCCCTGGAGAGAGATGACTGGCCAAGTGCACAGGAACCATCATCTCTAACTGAGCATGGAATGATGGAAGTCATATATACTGGGCTGACACCATGCTTGCTGCAGTTAATAAATTAATCTAGGTAGATTAATCTAGACCTAATCTATTTACTCTATATATATTGCTCATATTGCCCCCATATATAGCATATTTAAAATATAACTTGGTAAAATCAAACCAAGGTTTGACTGGGGTACTCAAAGCTGTGCTTTCACTACAAAATAAAATGTGCCTGCGACTGTTCTCCACTACTGCGGCCAACTGGCATGGAAAGGCCCATGTTCATACTACCAGGAATGCTCCCTGGCCCATGCCAGTGACCAAACCATGTCTGGGAGTTGTTCGGGAGAGTGCTAGTTGCTCCTCAGCCAAAGCAGTGTGAAGGACCACTTTAGCAATTTAATAGTACAGATGATTACGTTCCTCTGCCTGGAAATGTTTCCTGGCACTGCGTAATTTGCTGTTTCAGACACAGTCAAAAGGACTTGCTTCTCCAGACTGTTTTTTGTCTTCCTAGCCATAGATATTTGAGCTCTAGAATTACTGAAACAACAGTTTAGAGGATTTTTGCTAAATTGAGAAACTAGTTCTAGCTTTTGGATTTTTTTTTAATCGCATTACTCTTCCAAATAGATAGATTACTTCCCCCATCAGCTTCCCCAAGTCAAAGGAGAAACACATCCATATCATGGCCAGCCCTGGAGAGTGGGATTTGAGAGACCAGTCAAGACTGAGTCCAGGGCAAGACAGTGGAGTAATTTCCCCCTGTAGTGGACTTTTTTATGGTCCTAGTATATACGTATTGGGAAAATAACATTCAGGACAAATATTTTTGCCTTAGGTTAAATTTTTTGTGTATGTTTAGTGAAATACCCATTCTGTGTTTGGTAAAGGCTGATAGATGTAGAACAGTTACCAAATGCAGTACCAGAACAGGGCAGCTAAAAGATGCAAAGATTTGCATAAAAACATCCATTATCTCTTTTTTTTTTTTTTTTCCAATTTTCTCTTGTTAAAGAGCAATGCATAGTTGCCCTACCTTTGGGACAAAAAAAAAAAAAAAAAAGACAAGGACTGAATTATGTTTTGGTGGTAGTGGTGTCTGCTTTCTACTTGTTCTAGGGAGAGGAAGTATTTACTTAACTCCTTTGGGGCCATAATTTATGCACACATGACTGACATTAGGCTACACTGATCAGCACAGTTTTAGAAAAGAAAAGAAGAATGTAGACACGGTCCCACTTTGTGCCCCCAACTCTACTTCCTGCAGGGACTGTGGTCCAGCAGCATTTTTCTTTTCAGGCTGGAATTCGATCTGAATTTTGGTAGTTTTCTGGATTAGGGAGACATCTTGCACTGCCTGCTGTTCACATCTCATGGACTGAAGGGGAGAGAAGGAAAGAATTTAAAGATTTAAAAACCTTTGAGTCTGCCAGATCACAAAGACTGAAATATGTGAAAAAATCCCATAATACAGGAAAATTAGCCCACAAAGACACTTTAAGAGCAAAATTTGAACATATTCAGGTTAAGCAATTGAAGACCAAACCATATGAAGAGAATAAATGCGTCTCTATGGGTGCATCCATGTTAGAGATATTGTTGCAATTCCCACATAACGGAAAGAGAACAAGAGATGCAGCTGTTGGCAAAAGATCCACATTATATATGTATATTTTTTTATTTTAAAAGAGAGAATTTAACAACTATGAGAAATCCCAAAAAAGTAAAGACTATGGAGACCTTGTTTACAAATTAGATAGCCTAAGGGCTTTCAGAGACATTATCTCCATACAAATAGCTTCAGTAAAGGCAATGGACACCTTGCACTGAGAGACTCAAGTGAGAAATATTGCTTAAGCTATGTCAACAATTCCTGTTAGTTTAGCAGAGAGAAACAGGCGGTGTCATCTTTGTCTTTTTGAATCTCTGACTGTGCAAGAGTTTAGTCTGCTGAAAGTCTAACCAAAATCTTCAGGTTAATAGAGGTTATCTGTGTGCAACTTTAATGGTCTACTTTAAACAGAAGACCAGACTAGACACTCCTCCTTGACCTTACATTCTGTGAAAGGTGAAAGCACTTTCCTGTTGTGAGGAGAATAACTTTCTAGTTCTAGACTGATTTTTGAAGCACTCAGGTGCAGTATTTTGCTCTCTTGAGATGTGGAAATGTCTCCATTGGTGAGGGAACCGCATATGTCAGAGAGCGCCAACACACAAATTGTCATGTACATTAGAAAAGGATGACTTGCCTTCTATGGATGAAGTAGATGGATGGATGCAGTATTCAAGACCCCCTGAATGAAACAAATGCTGTCATAAGTTCTACGCTATTTCTCCTTTGTCATTGGCTTTATGCCAATTTTCTGCTTTCTACTACATTTTAGTCATTTGATAATACCATGGCCAATGAAAATTAAGAAAGACACTTTAAAATAAAAAAAGATGTTGTTAAAAGTGTACGTGTAAAGTTATACAAATGCCTATGTTATGTTGTCTGATAACTCACGCCAGTGAGAGCCAGAAACTATAGCTTTGCATAACTGAAGCTACGTGATTCCAAATTCTGGCAACAGACTCATAACATACGCTTCTGTAGACCTGCTAAATCCTGGCGCCGTTGGATAAGAACTGTTTTAAGTAATTATTACAGGTATTTTTTAATATGAATTATTGTTTCCTCTGTGTAGAACCTTAGATAGTTGGAATTTTAACGTTATTGTAAATGGCTTGGCAGGCGGAGATACTGCAAGGGCGGGGTGAAAGGAACAGTAAATGAGGAGGTGGGAATGCAGAAACAGCACAGACGTGTGCGCTGTTTACCCTTCCCTTTCATCTTGCCATTTATTGTGTAAATGTGCTTGCTGATGCTCAAGGTTAGGGCTGGAGAAGCTGTGGAGAAAGAGCAGCTCTGGGCTGTGCCTGACCCAACAGCTCAGCCCCTGGCTGTGCCCTGAGGACTTCACTGCTGGGAGCAGCCTGCAGTGGGGGGTCCTGTTGGGTGCTGTGCCATTTCTGCACCAAACCTGCTTCTGCACAACCTGTTTCTGCCTGAAACAGTCTGACTGGCAATATTGGGTAGTAAGTAGCTCCTTGGCAAAACATCGTGGGGAAGCCACTTGCAGACCCTACTCTGTCAGTGCAAATCGCTATACTCTGTAAGATATCACAGAGCTCCCTGTTGTAAGAATAACAGCCCAAACCTGGGTCTTTTTATAGTTAAAGTGATATGGCATTTAACAGCCCTTTAAAAGAGCCAGACAATTAAGTCTCTTAAACATCTCTTAAAGAGTTTTTGTATAACTTGTAGAAAATATATGGCCAGAGAGTGAGTATTTTACTCAAGGTTCTTTGATGTGACCTTCATAAAATACCTCTTTACTTTTCTCATACATTTATTTTAGCCATCTTAAAAGCCAGCCTCCCTTCCCAATTTCGCTGTGGAGAATTGGGTATATAGATTTTAAAGCAGCTTATTAGAAACATAGACCTTAATGAGAATGGATGAACGAATAAATGTTACCAGTCACCTCACTTGTGAAGAAAAATATTTTATCTGACCCAGAAGAACCATTACAGAGTTTACTGACTCCATGAAGTAACATAATGTGCTGATTTTGATTGTGCAACTGTGTGTTAAAAGGATGTGAGTGCACTGCTACAAATTCTCATGTGAGACTGGGAGAGGCTTGAAGAAATTAGAGATGAAAAAGGGTTTATTAAGTCATTTAGTTCTTGGATCATTCCCTAAAATGTTTTTTCAACTGCTGTGTCCAGTCAAGTTTCAAATACTGCAAGAAATAGGGCTTCCACCATTTCCCTGAGGGGGAGCTTTATCCACAGTTATCTCGATCTAAATCTTAGGACATTTTTCCTGATTAGTCAGAAAAAATTGCCACTGCTTAACTCAATATAAATTGTGCATGGTTCTTCAGACTGCCCCCACCCCTGCCCCATCAGCTTTCTTCCACAGTGCACATTCTCTTTATTATTTATAGTATTGCTTTCTTCTCCTAGTGAAAAGCTGGTGCCTTGTTATGTGCATGAGTAGGTGGTGGATATAATAAGAATTACAACTTAGCCTCTAAGAAAACTAAAATTGAATGGTATCTCTGTAACTTGTTAATCAGTCTGTTAAGAATAGGATGGTCTATTTAGATGACTTCCATACCTGTTTATCTGTAGATCTTGACTGTCAGACAGATCCGCAGTCTAAGTTTTGAGAGGTTTTGCCCCAGATATTCATAAGGACCACCTCCACAAATAGAATCCAAGACCTTAAAAGAGGGCTCTTTTCTCTCTACATTATCCAATATCAATAGGAAAGATCACCTCCAGACCAGAACTTTGTTGACAGTGCTGTTTACTATGCCCAAACCTGAACAAAATCTGCTTCACATTGCTGTCTCTGCAAAGGCTGTGCAGCACTAGCACAAGCAGAGAAGTCAATATTTTTATGACAAGCTGTAATTCCAAATATATACAAAGAACAGATTTGCTGAATAAAAATGTGTTAGTTTTATCTTTTCTTCTTTCTTTCCTATCTTTCCTCTTTCCTAAACTGATTACATTTCAATGGATTTATAGAAAGACAATCCAGTTTTTTTAACACTGACTTAAGTGGGGAGAGTACAGGCTGAAGAAACAGTTAAAGAGACAAACGCCACTTACAAAAATTTAAGGAAGCAAGTGAGTCAGCGTGCGTAACAGCAAAAATGACTCTGGGATATCAAATGTACACTAAAAGAATAAAAAGATAAATGTTTTATTAAAGCATTTAAACTTTAATTTTCTTCTTCTCCCTGGCTCTCCTCACTGTGCTCATGTTCTTCCTAGCAGCATAAATCACAAGTACTAATAGTAATGCAAAAAACATTAATTCTCATTCAGAACACATCTGCAGTTTACAGGTGTGAATAAGTTTTTGTCTTTAAACTAGATTTTTTCTAGCCAGCTTTCTTACTTAAGAAATAAACCTTTTGGTTTGTACCTCTTATCTCTATAATGTAGAAAAGAGGCAGAATCTTTTTTTTTTTCTCATATGTGAAACCTTGTATGAAGTTAACTCTGTTAAGACTTAAGTGATGCATTCGTGATAAACCACACACGCATTTGTTTTTCGTATAGTATTACTTTAATAAACAAATCAGTGTCACATTCCTGCATGACGCAATTTCAACCCATTATTAATCATACTAAATGTTATTTTCGACCTTTACTTTTTTTTTTTTTTTTTCTCCCTAAATATTGTCAGTGGAATATTGTAGGCCTCTGCTGTTTTCTTTCAGCGAATTCGAGGTCGAAAAGCCAGTCTGGAGGAAATACAGCTGGTTCACTCTGAACATCATTCACTGCTGTATGGCACCAGCCCCCTGAACAGACAGAAGCTGGACCCCAGGAAACTCCTAGGTCTGTACAGGCCTCTATTCTACTGAGAACAGCACATTCCAGCACTGTCATTAGTCATAGCTGGTGTCAGTTTAAAATACTTGGCAAGCAGTGTGACAAAAATTCACTTTTTCCAAATGCATTGCTATGTGGAAGGAGAATGTTACAATGGGAGCCAAATATAGATTAGCAAAATGCACAGGCTGGAAAGCAGCAACAGAAGTTTCTCCTCGTTTGCTTCAGAAATCATCGAAGTGTTAACCCTTTACTGTAATTTGTTCTCCATTGGAGGTCAATGGCAATTTTGAACACGGTTGGTCTTCTATCTCCTCGTGTTCGTTAATTTGAAAACAGGAGTTTAAGATACACTTGCTTGTCAGATTTGCTTGTTTGCTGTTCTCATTTGCTTTATTTCAATTATTTCAGCCATGCTG
This sequence comes from Vanellus vanellus, assembly GCF_965231255.1. Taxonomy (NCBI): domain Eukaryota; kingdom Metazoa; phylum Chordata; class Aves; order Charadriiformes; family Charadriidae; genus Vanellus; species Vanellus vanellus. The sequence goes on from NC_138906.1 coordinate 34,764,082, forward strand.
AGTGCAGATACCATGCCTAAGTCTTGCTAATAAGTGAACTTTACTTTGATGTCTTCCCGTTATGCAGGATATTATATCTTTCTGAATAAGAGAGGGGAAAAACACATTAAAATATTAAATAGAACTATGGATGTACAGAGGAGCAGAAAACTGACAGGATTTTCACAGCAAATGCCTTAACGTACAGCAAATGCTCAGTGTATGCTTTTAATAATAGAAAAGTAGGGTTAAATTGAGCTCTGTTATAAGTGTAGCCTGAAGCAGATCTACTTGTCAGACCTGCTACAGAGAATGTGAAAGGAAACACACAAAAAAGTAGTACATTTTGGAAATAATCTGTGAGCGAAATCCTGCCCTTTATGTCCCAGCACACTGGATGCAACACTCTAATTCTCAGCTGTTTTTATAACACTTATTCTAAGATGTGGAGCTTTTCCTAAATGTAACGAAACCCAACCCAAGCAAAAACAATACTAGCCATCAAAAGAAATTGCTGCCACAGTGCTAGTAATACACAGCAATTATTTTGTTTTGGAAACTAATGCTAAGAATTTCTTCTGTAAGGCAGACTGTTGCTCCAGGGAGTCATGAGTAGATAAGAAAAATGTCTTACTTAACTTTATACATCTTCTTAGCCAAAGCAACATCAAAACAAAAATCCGTACAGTATGATAGATTCTCAGGAGCTTGAAGATCCAAGGTAGGAAATCCCCCTTTAAAAAAAAAAAAACAAACAAACCCACCCCCCAAAAAAAAGTTTCCAAGAAAAAGCTCTAAATTCCTGCAAAATGAAAATTTGGAAACTTTTTTATTTGAGTTCACCAACATTGTCAAAATGTTCCATTTTGATAGAGTCAAGCATTTCATTTAAATTCTGTTGGGTTTGATTCATTTCATTTTAATTTTTACATTATTTAAAACAGCATACATTGATATAAAATACTGTTCCTATTTTGGATCTCAGAGTTGACCACCATATAAGATGCAGTGTGTAGTTGCATCTACGAGGTGAAAAAAGGAATGGACCCAGGTATCCTCACTGTGTTTCTGCCTATGTATAGAGAATGCAGAAAGCTTTGTTTATGCAATCTCAGAAAAGCATTTCTTTGCCCACAATTCTTTACTCGACACTCTTTGCCTTTTTCACTTGACACATAGTCCAAAACATTTACGCTCTGAGTTTATATCACGATCACACTCCTAGCATATATTCTGAGTGTATCCTTGGCTTATTGCCCTTTTCTGTCTCTGTTTCTAAGATGTTTTCTTGCTGCCTCTCACATGGCCTTTTACCAAGACAACAGTCAATGAAACACCCTTCCCACATACTTTTGCATGTGCCTGTTTTTTGGCTGGAAGCTGTAATCTTTTGAACATCCAGACTCTCGCTTAAAGGAACTTAATTGTCTCTTATGTTTTTCCAAAATGCAGTGTGACGGTTCCACCTTTCATTGTCCCCAGTTCAGTGAGGTTGAATCTAACCAATCATGACATTAAAATTAACATCTTGGTATAGTATAGAAATTCAAAATTACGTGCAGCAAAGAAGAAAAATCTAAAGGAAATGTTTCTTATCAAAAATGTCATCAATAACAGCATTGTCTCATAAAACATTTCTATTTCAATGAAAGTGTGTTTTTTTTGCTACAGAAATTGTTCCACCAAATTATGGCTTTGCATCCTAATGAAAAGGAGGACCCGCCCATTCTTTCCCTTACTCTTCTACTCAGCCAAAAAGATGGTGGCACCAGTTGTTCTCTACTTGTGGCCCAGAAAAGCATTTGTTCCCTGTCCCTGTTCAGAAGAGTACATCTGCATTGTTTGAAGGTCTTTTTCTTTTGCTAACAAGCAGCTTCTTTATCTTTCAGACAGAAAAGAAAGACTTCAAGGAATGAAATTTAAGTATGACTAAGTCTAGAAATGTGCTACTTGTCAATAAGTGCTTATTTCGGTGTCCCTGTTCAGGAAAAAAACACTTCTGGAAGGCTGCAAAGCAAAACAGCTGTAAACTACTGAAATCAGTGAGAATTATGCACACAGTTATAGTTCACATATTCTTAATGCTTTCAGAGTATAAACTCGGCTTTATTTTCCCTGCATCGGGACCTACGAAGGCAACTATTGCGAATGATCGCTTCAACTTACACACTATTGCGTAGTTAAGCTTTTGGCCGATCATATTTCAGTGCAGTGTGTTAAGCAACATGTTATGTTGCATTATGTTGTCTTGACATGAAGGAAACTCATATGCAGGCTATGTGTCACATCACATTAAGGTTTCATGTGACAGAATACAACCTTTCAAACCTCTTTGAATAAGCTCAAGGGCAGAACAGTCATCAAACAGGTCTTACAAATTTGTTTGCTTTTTCCCTCTCCAATCATAGTTAAGAAAGTGTTTCTAGAAATCAAGTTTCCAATGATTACAAGCTTGTAAAAGTGAGAAATATTCTGTCAACACATCCATGACAGTAAGGCAGTATTTAGGGTACAACCAAAAGATGCATTCACAGACCACCTGTGCAATTGCAATTTCAAGTTAGTGAAAAAACGAACACTTGGCAGAAATGGCTCTGTTCTTGAGGGATAATACAGAAAACAACTAGGTTCCTCAAACTGTGCCTTTTCACAAGTGAACACACTTATAAATTTGTTTATTTTTTTGAAAGAGAGCTTTTGCCCATCACTTTCCTACTCATCAGACTCTCAGTCCCCAGTTGTCATCCTCCTAAGCAGCTTCCTTGACTTCTGTAGAGGCCCTGACCTCAGTCACTGATGGGTGCCTCAACACCTGATTTTACTGACCAGCTTTTACCGCCTTTGTGGGTTGAAATTTTAGAATACAAGTCTTGGATAATTTTTCTAGCTCCATCAGTAAATTGTTATGCTGAATCTTCTCTAAAAGATCTTTTTTTTCTGAAGTGATTTGCTGGTGACTGCAAACTATGTACCGATGCAAAGCCAAAACCGATATGATTATTTAAAACTTGTCTTCTATCTTACTTGAAGTATCTCAAGATATTTTTTAATATTAATCTGGAGGTAACCTGGGGTGTGGAAAAGTGTTACTTGAAAAATGACTGCTATTTACCAAGTTCCGCTGGGTCATCAACTCCAAGCATCATGGGAAATCCTCACGTCAATTCATTTTCAGGGTTTGCTTTTTGCTATTGATTTTCATTTATGACAATGAGTGTTGTGAGCTGTTTCCTTTCTATAGGGCTAGCTAAGTCATGGTCTTACTTTCTCTTAGTAGAACCTTTCCCCACTGTTCTTTTCTTGAAATCTCAATATTTTTCTTGATCTGCAAGGTCTACTATCTGCTTTTTTCGATAATCATGCAATAAGAAGTGAGTATCCTGGCAAGTTTCTTGATATACTGAAAAGGCTTCATGCTTGTTTCCCCCTGTTTTAGTACTACTACCTGTTGATTGATTTTAGTGTCCTTCCTCACCATCTGCTTTTCTTTTTTTACTTTGTGTTTGTTGTTTTTGATAGTGTTTACCATACAAAATGTGCCCAACTGCAGGGAGATAAATGAGAATTCATCTGTTCTCTCTTATGTCCCAACTCTGCAGTGGAATTTAAGAAAAGGTCTAGTCATTCAATATTCTAAAAATGCCTTCTTTTGTCTCAAATTACAGCTTATGTTTCCGTTAATGTTTCCCGGCACTTTAACAGCAGTCATTTTTTAGTTACCTGCTCAAGACTTTTTGATCTTCCCCCCAGTAAAAAGTGAAAAATTGCCATTCGCGCTGGTCCCTGGATCTGCTTAGCAAGAGATCTGGAAACTCCTCCTGTACCTCTGCTCTGACAGTCTCCTGCAGCCAACATTCCCTTGCATGTCTGGGGCCATTAGGACTCACAGTATGAGAACAGTCTGCATAGCTGCTGCACCTGTATTTCCCCTGGTAGCTCCACAGGAGGGTTTGTTTGGCTTCTCTCGCACACTGTGCAAGCTGATCAAAGGCCTCTAGTTGGTTAAAAATGCATCTTGGATTTTACTCAAAGTGTAAAGCACTTTCTTTGTCTCAGACCTTGCAGTCTGGTCTCTCGTACTTCAAAGGTGATGGCTTATAATTGTCTTTATGCATTTCATTGGCACCTGCTAAACATGAGTAACTGCAGCGTTTGCCCCTTCCATAACAATTGGTGGCTCCTCTAGGTAACTTGAGTGATTCACTATCTAACGTTTCCTCCAGATGGCAAAGTTACAAAACCAGTTCTGTGATACAGCAGGGGAAAAGCCTATGTTCTCTTCCACAGCTGCCTTAGGATCAGATTACACACTGGGATAGGAACTGCATCAAATCCTGACATCCTTACTCGATTTTTGTATTGTCCTTATCAAGATAAGCAGTGAATTTAGTGGCACCAAAAAAAAAAAAAAAAAAAAAGAAAAGATGAATGAATGAAAAGTGAGTATAAATATTAAGATAAACCCTATCATATTATCTAATGTATAGAGCAGAGTAAGCTAGTAATTAGATTCTAAAGCCTATTAAGTTTTTGTTCCCTTTAGTAGAATGTATTTACAGAGTAATACTGAAACAAGTAGTATTTCATTTTATGTTTTAAAAATATTAACGTATTCATTGGTGGTATGTAAATGAAGAGAACAGCATTTTTGCATGGATAGGGAGACTAAGATGGTGATTTTCAAAGGAGAAACTTTTTGGAGACATGAAGCTAAGAAATTAGTCATCAGTTTCATGTGAGCTTAATGAGGTTCCCTCCGTTGTCGGTGAAAAGAAATGGGCACTTCTCAAGTACACTTCATCCCATCAGTCATCTAGGCTGGGTAGAGGTGCCTACCTCACTCCGCTGGCTGTAGGAGAAGCTGAGATGACTAGTTTAGACAAGCTGCTTGTCAGCTACAGATATTGGGATGACTAGTCGCCCTAGTTCAGAGTGACTTTCTGTGGAGATTTGATCATTATGCTCCTTTGAAACTGCTGCTTACCAATCTTAAGATTTGTCACTGTTGCAAAAGAGTACCTTAAATGTCCCATGGCTGATTTGCTTTCTAAGTATGATTAATATTTTTTATTCTAATATATGGCATTTTCAATGTGTGATACCGAAATCTGAATTACTGTAAAGAGTGATTACTTATCCAGTATTTAAATGTCTTTTTGAGAAATGATGCTTATTGTTTCTTTTTTTCTTTAATATATAGGAAACGTGTCTCAAAAACTCTTTTCCTTGTTGCCTTGTGGGGGACTCGGGGTAAGTAAATGTTTATTTTTTTGCAAGAGGGACAGCACGCAACATATGTATTCATTCACGAATTTTGTAGCACTATTGCATTATCAGTTCAAAGTCTTCAGAAGCTGATAAAAAATAGAGAGATGAAACCTGATCCATTATCATACTGTGCCTTCAAAGACAGAAGACAGTTCATTACAATAAGCATATGGAACAGTCAGACAGGAACATATTTTGTGGTAATGCGTACGTTTCTTCGTTGTCCCACTTTGGGTTTTTCACATGAGCTCTGTTTTTGAGGAAAGTAACATGGGTGCAATTGTTATAGCAGAATGAGCTTTGGAGAAGCTGTTTTGTGCACTGTTGAAAAGCAAATATATTTCACTTTTCTTAGAAAGGACAGAGAAATTACCAAATCTAACATTTAGCATGAGAAGTGCTCATTAGCTGCTAGCTAATAACTTGGGTGCTGTTAAACTAATGAATTACTTGAGCATTTTAGTATCCTGTTTTGAAATGGTTTAATTCTGAAATACAAGCTTGTGAATATTAGGACACAGTAGACAAAAATCTGCAGACAAAAATCTCTTGCAGCACGTGGTAAAAGGATTAATCTAAATTATTGAAAAACATGTGGGATGGAGAATTTCTACTGTTGTTGGTGTCATCCTTCTATGAAATTGTGGTGAAGATAATTCTGGGGAGAAATATCTTTTCACGTACAGGGTTTTTTCACACAGAAGTATTCTACACTTTTGGTCCAGCTGGGTCCATTTTTTACTGATGTCAGCAATATCAAAGCAAAATGATGATATGACTAAATAATGATGGGCTGGCTGGATGGTGCATAAATTTTTTAGTTCCCTTTCACTGTTTCTGAGCATGCAACAACACAGCCACAATTTCTGGAGGTCAACTTCAAATGCAACCTTCTAAAGTTTTATTTACTTTTATCCTTCACAAAGGATAAATTCCATACCATACTAGTCTTGTTTATAGTAGGTTAGTAGGTTTTTTTTTTTTTTTTTTTTTTTTATTCTGAGATATCTGACAGAAGAAATACTTGTTTTGTAAGGTTTTAACACATGAAAAAGAAAAATTCAATTTCAGCTTTTGGTATTCAGCAATTTTTGAGGATTTCTGAACTATGAGTCAAGGAACAAAGAATTAGGAAGTGATAATCATTCCAGCTCCTCCACTGCAGACTTAGCTTGCTGAGGATTCTGCCTAAACTTTGGAACTTTGTGACCAGCAACTTGCAAATTTTGAAAGTTGGGTGTCATTTCTGTATGTGGATCAGCTAACATTACAATTGACACGTGAACATGCCTGTCCACATGCACCTCTCTGCACTACTGCGTGCACGTATGCACACACACACGCATATATGCACACATTTCTGTATTAAAAAAGGTAATTTTTCACACTGTTGTGGTTATTAAGAAGTTTAGAGAAAACTGAACCAGAGATTAATAAAGTTGAGAAACAATGTTGTTCAGGCTTCTGAGTAAAGAGAAGCTGATATAAAATTTCTTCACAAAATCTTTTTGAGGCCTTTGGAAAGTACATAGGACTGTGGTATGCTTTGAAAACTAAAGTATAAGATTTTTCTATGAAACAAGTTATTGTGGTATTAAAAAATTGTGAATAGAGATGTGCTTTGAAATCCTTCTACTAATGAAAGTCATTCTAATGGACAACTAATCTCCATTATAAAGCTAACACAAGTCAGAAACGCTCAGTATAACATCATTTTTTTTAAGCACTTAAATTTATCTGCACTTTTTTGAGTCTATATGCTTTATTTCTTATTTAAAAGCATGGAAATTGGATTAAAGAACATGTTGTAGAAATGGATCTTTTATTTATTTTTTTTCTAGTTGGTTTGTCTTTCTACATATTATTATTGTCAGGCTTGCTGTGGGGCTCTTTTAAAGGAATGGGTTATGACCTTTTTCAGGGTAAATAATCAGATTAGGAGCTCTCTTTCAGTGATATTTATCTGTTTATTGGTTAAGATGAGCTCTGCTTCAAGCTGTATGGAAAGCAATTCTTAAGTTTACTTTCAAAAATGATGGTGGAAAGAAAGAAGCAGCCCTGCTACTTAATAGCTTTCAACTAAACTGAGGGTTATAAAACAGTAATCAACAAAAAGAAGTAAGAGTAGTTCATGCAAAGATTTTAAGGAGGGATGGAAAAATTAATTTTTTTCACTTTTGTTCTCATTTATTTCCTTGCTTGCTTTCTTGATTATTTGTTTGCTAAGGAATACAGTGAGAAAAAAAAGAACCACTTCCATTCTTGCAGGAGACTTTATGGCTGCCTCCTGAACGATGGTTTTCAGAGCTCTTTGATCCTATGGTCTTCTAACCATATGGGGACCTTGCTGGCTGTTATTATGCAGCTCTTCTATTATTAAATAGATTATTGGCTAGACTAGTCACACAGGGAATGGGAAACCTAGGCTTACTTCTCTCCACTGCCAGGCTGGATTTAGCATCAGAGCCCCAGCCTCTTAGCGGATGTTGTTACCACTGAGGAGCTCATAGACTGTTTCTGGTTGGGGACCCTCACGCCAAGCACCGAAGCTGTGCCACTGTTGGAAAGAGCACTGGGACAGTAAGCCAGAGCATTAGTAGGATAAAGCCCATGTATCTAAGGTTATGATCTACATATACATTTATAAATAATGTGAAGTCCTAGCTCTGAGCCCTTGCTTCACAAACAGAATATATGTTTCACATGAAAGAATCACTGGACAAAATGGAAACTTCTTTCGGGCAGTGATAGGGACTGTTTATGTCAGGGTCACTGGTGAATTTGGCTTGGTATCTGTTAGGTTTTCAGAAGAAATCAAACAATAAACTTTATAGTTTTATAAGAAACTATATAAGTAATAATTAGCTCTCTTATATAAGAGCACAAAGCTGTTTCATACTGACAGCCAAACTGAACAGGTCTCACAGAGAGAGGAAAAAAGTGTTGTCTAAATCTAAGCTCCTAAATTTGCCCGTAACAGGTTTTCTTTCAATGATGGTTAATTTTTTATCAGAGGACTATCCAGGGTCAACAGTATAACATCCGCTGAAGTATGGGACCGCCCTCTTGCAATAATGCTTTTTAGTTTTTTTCAGTCTTAACGCTGTTCCAGAACCAACTGTTGTTAAAGAATTCTAATACCGGGGGGATGAAATTCCTTGTGTTGGAGAGAGTCTAGCAGCTCTACAGCCAGCAGTTTTAATAACAAGAGATGGATTCTTGCAGCTGGTCAGAGCTTTGGAATGTGAAAAGTTTTCCAGGAGAGGTGGGTAGATTGCAGGTGAAGTGGCCAAATGGGGAGAATCATCACAAATTACTTTTTGGTTCCGTGGATTATCAGACCATTCCACAATTTTTCATCTCAAAACAGCCACCAGAGCTATAACTGATCATTTGATCAATGCATCCATCTATTGCAATTCTTCCCCTTCTGTTCTGCTGTGAAAATGACAGTAAGAGAAGCAGAAATCTACTTTTAATGGGAGTAAGTTTCATCTCCTTGCCTCAGTCTGTCACTAAAAATAGTGATTGTTTTCCTGCCTGTTTGACCTGCTGCTGTGTGAAGAAATCTTGAAGTCATTTCTCAGCCATATTTTTTTGTCTAGTTGATAGGCAAAAAAACCCACAAAAGCAAAGAAGAGCAGGCTTTTATGATAATGTCATCATCGGCTCCCAGCTTCAAACACTTCTGTGGCTTTTGAATTGTCATTTATAACTTGGAACTGAACCGACCCATAATTCCCTTGATGCATTTAGAGAAATTGATAACAGACTGCTTCTTTTATGGCTCAGAGGAGGCAACTCCAATCACATCACTATTGGCAGTCAATATTATTTTCTGACATGGTTGTAAAAGTATAAAGGGGCTTATGGCATTTGTTTAGATGAGGAATGGGCTCTCAAGCTGTGCTGGGGTTTATGGGTCCAGATTACTGAGAAGCAAAGGGAATATGATGTTTGCAAACAGGATATGATTTTATTTAAGTTTGGGTTTCATACGTTGTTCCCTGGGGATTGTCCTGCAGACAGAAGAGAATTTCACTTTTATCATATGAAATTGGGCAGTTATCCAATCCCCCCTGCTCTCTCCCCACCCTCAAAAGACACTGCTCCAAACCTGTAATGTGTAAAGCCAGATCTTTAAATTGCAAGAGGAGGAGCTGGGGGAGAACACCATCCTGTAAGAAACCAGACTTTTGCAAAATAAATATTTAGTGAGCCGAACAGAGTATAAAGCTATAAAATCTCTCTACATTTTTACAAAACTTAGAAAATATTCATATTTTCTGAATGTTGAATTTCTTCCTGGCATTCCTTGCTGTGGTAGCTGGCCGATACTACTTTTTCTCCTGACCACACAGGAAGAAAAGCAATAAGAAAGGCAAAATTTCATTAGTATACAACTTTAATAAGTCATCCAGGCAACAAATTATTTTCTGCTGCTTCTCAGATTTTCTTCTTCTGCTTCTTCCCTTGATCTTCTCAGTCTGGGTACAGGAAAAATTTCAGCCTTTACACATTACGACTCTTCATTCCTGTTATTTGTATAAGAGCTAATGGTACCAACCTAGTTCCATTACCATGATACAATAGTGTAAAAATTAAGAAAGCATTGGAGACAGCATTGTCTCCTCATAGCAGACTTCAGGCTCCAGGCTGTTTAGGGGTCTCTTCTTATACCTGCATGCAAATCTGGCTGTAAAGAAATCAGACTGTCTATGGTTTGGGCACTCAAATTAAACATCACCTCCACACAGGTGTTACAATTAACTTGTGTCCTTCCTATATATCTCAGGCTGTACCAAAATAGGTATAGTTCTTGCATAATATCACCCAAAAATACGTCTGTTTCCTGGTTTGGGAAAAGCAAGCTGTTATTCCTAGAAGCTCAGCTACTCAAGACAATGTCTTCCATTCTGAAATCATTAATATACCATGCTGCCAATATATTCATAGAATCATAGAATCATAGAATGGTTTAAGTTGGAAGGGACCTTGAAGTTCATTTAGTTCCAACTCCCCCTGCCATGGGCAGGGACACCTCCCACTAGACCAGGTTGCCCAAGGCCACATCCAGCCTGGCCTTGAACACCTCCAGGGATGGGTCCTCAACAACCTCTCTGGGCAACCTGTTCCAGTGCCTTACCACCCTCAAAGTGAAAAATGTCTTCCTAATGTTTAATCTAAACCTGTCCTCTTCCAGTTTAAAGCCATTCCCCCTCGTCCTATCACTACACACCCTAGTAAAAAGTCCTTCCCCAGCTCTCCTGTAGGCCCCCTGTAGGTACCAGAAGGCCACCATAAGATCTCCCAGGAAGCCTTCTTATTTGGCAGAATATGAAACATTTATATATATATACACACATGTATACATATGTTAAATGTAAATAGTGGAATAGTATCATATACAATTTACTAACATTATTCACTGTCCCCAGACTTATTCACACACACACACATATGGATTTGCTGGGAATTCTGTAACTAAAGCAGAATCCCCATTTGCACCTTAAAAACACATCATGTGTTTATTGATAGAATTTAGCCTCCAAGATGAACAAAAAAGCTCTCTGAAGAGGAAATGTTTATGTGTTGCTTGTCTGAAAAACCACCAGCTTCTAGCACAGCTCCGTGATCAAGACCATCTACATCCAAGAAGAAAGCTGAAATGCTATGCATTGCTAAAACGTGTCCAGGAGCAAATGACCAAACTTTTGAAAAATAAGGCTTGAATTCTGCCCATAAATGTTGTATTTTCTGTAACTCTATGCATTGCGACCAACTGCACATTGTTCTATATATTTGGCCATGAATGGAAAATACATGATCAAACATAAGAAGGCAGTTGCAAAAGCATTTTCACACACTAATCCATTAAATACTAAAACAAATGTCAAGTTAAATTAATAGAGTAGTCAGGGTTAGGTCTGAAAGTGCAGTAACATTTTTACAAGCATCTGGTGATATATGCCACATATCTGAGACTTGAATCTGGTCCTAAGTGTTTTATTTATGAGTTTTTTCTAAAAACAAGTTCTAATCCACATCTAATCCATGCTATCCTCCCTCCATTCCCCTACCAATGGTCCACACATCACTGTTTCACTAAAGTTTTGAGATCCTTTAGGGGGTCTAATATATGCTTTATGAGACTCAGAGATTCTGAATGCGTGTCATAAAAGTTAGTTTAGGAGAGTAACTGAATCAAGCTATTTCTTCTGAAGATATTATTCTATTCAGGCTGCAGCCTGACTTAGCCTGATTCTTTCCTGATTCTCATTTTGAATACAAAGCTATTTGTTTTTTAATACAGACCTCACGTATTACTTGCTGTTTTACAAACTTTCACGTGAATTTTCTTTGTACAGAAGTAGGGGGGCTGCATTTTTATCAGTGGTTGACTACCATCATTAGTAACTCTGCTAAGCATTCAATTATTAATTTTTACTTAGAATTTTTTGCTGAGTATTTTCTGAAAATTGGCTTTGATTTTTACTAGCTTTACAGATTAGATCACTAGTGGCAGGTAAAACTTGAAAGATGTTAAATATTCTACATAGAGTGGGTACATGTAGCATCCGCATTCCTTATTCTTGTCCTGAAAGAGGCTTTTGGGGTCAGAATTAATAGAGTCTACAATTCTTTTTTGAAGTCAATTTCCATTAATATTATTGCTGATAAATTCTCCTACTAGAATTACTCAAACACAACAGAGAAGACAATGCAAGCTCAAGTGAATTCCATGGGTTTTGTTTAAGCAATGATTTGTGAAGATCCTTTGAACTATTCATCCCACTCAGATTGCATCCCCTTCACAATTTATTTGTAAACTACACTGGTAGGCAAGAAAGTATGAAAAGCTGATATTCTGGCTACTGTCTATAGCAGGCGATTTAGATTAAAGCAGCTGGAAATGCCTTTGACAGAACAAATCTCTGATACAGCTGTAAAATAGCAGTAAAATAAAGGAAGCTCACTGTACATATTTTTCCTGAAGTAGCCCACTTCCACACACTTCCTCTATGTGGGATTTATGGAAGACGCATCAGCCATGCAAACTTTTTCTCCTTTGTTCCTTAACGAGAGACATGGCTGACAGGCCATTCATTAGAGATTGTTCCTTGGAGATGATGCGCACACCTTCGCTTCTTTAGTCATGGTGAGATGAAACACCAGCTGAGAAGCACGTCAAAGACCTTTTGCTTCTTAGTGGAAATCACAGCAGTGATGAATGACCACCAGGACATCTGTAGGAGTGGGAGGTGAGAGCTATAAGCGTGGCACCTGGGAAGCTGCACTGCTCATGGTCAGGAGCAAAATATTCCAAACTTATGCGCTGGTGTTCACTGGCACCAACTGTCTCCAAGAATGACGGACTCCTTGTTGGAAGTGATAGCAAAATGCCACACACAATTTTTAGAGGTTGCAACACTTCAGGAAAATATTTAATTTCTATTTTCATGCCAGGGAACTAAAAAAACCACAGTGATGGAAACATATTTTCTTTGGCATACGAGGAAGAGTGTGAAACTCTGAACGCTTTTAAAGCTGAAGCACAGGAATTTGCTCTGCAATACACAAGCTCTGGTAAATTGCGGTATCACTGAGGAGGTCTGTACTCTGTTGTATTACTTCTCACTGATTTCTTAATCAGTTTGTTTACTGCATATAGCTACACTGTTGTCAGCTGACTAGATTTTATTTACTTCTCAGTTTTATAACCACTTACATCAAAGAACAGTATTTTTTTAATGTAGTAGTTTTTCCAAATTTGTGTTGAAATCTATCTATCTGAAATGTATACTGGATTAACTTCCATCTAAGAACAGTTGAGCCCAAACTCTGCTCTTTAAAGAAAGAGCAAAGAATCCTTTTAAACTACTGTAAAGAACTGCTACTTTTTAGCTTGTTGTTCAGGATATTGGACACATAGAATACAATCACTGCTATCAAAGGATCATCACAGGTCAAAATTTCCATGAACAGGTAGATGACAGATTACATTTTGGGGCTATTCTTAGACAATAAATAGCAACTCTGGTAGGGACGTAGTAACTCTAGGAGGACTGGTTTTGATTTTTATGATGGCAACATTTGTGCAGAGAATCCAGAGCAGGATGAGCAATTCAGTATATTTTAAATTCCTTTCAGGAGCAAGATCAGAATTCCACTGTGGAAGCTGGATTTATGTTAAATTGCAAATTATATGTTTGGAGGGGGGGGGGGGGGGGGGAAGCTCTATGATACTTTGTTAGAATCCATCCCAAAGTAGTAGCTTGGGCTGTCTTTTATGTTGCCATATAGTTATTGGTGGATGTGTATTTAAGGCAACTTCAGAATTTACAATAATTATTTAAGAAAGAGAAATAACTGACACAGATGAATACACCATGCAGGGTGTGAAAAATGGAATGGTGTGTCAGACTGTGAGCAGCATCTCTGGTCAGTGGAATTGAGATCCAGTGCCCATTAGGCAGATCCTAGAAGGTTTCTGGAGGAAGGAAGGATGAAACAGAGGATGAGCGAAGAGGTTTTCTAGCAGGGGAAGGGACAGGTAAAACAAAAGGTAGTTATAAATATATTTCAAAAATTCTTTAGAATTATTATTCGTGCCACTTTTTTTTTTCTCTCTGAGGTAGGTTTCAAATACATGTAAATAGCAGGACAAGTAGCATTTCGAGTTTCAGCAACTGCGGTGATTTCGGAAAGTCCTTTAAGTAAACAGTCTGTCCCTCAGATGTATTTCCATATCCTTCCTCTCCACCTTCACATGCCATAACCTGAGCACAGTATAGGGAGTGGGCAACTTTCAAACTTTATAGTCAGTCTTCCTTAATACGAAATATTCCAGCTGTGAGGGGGAAGCTTTCTAGCTGCTGAACCACCTCTGCTGTGAGGCTTCTTGTTTCTTAGCTTGTTTTCAGTATGCTTAAAGTCTTCATTGTGAAAGTCAAGTTATCACATAGATATTTCTTGCAGGAAGCATTCATATCAAGTTCTTTTTGTAGTGTAAAGCAGGGAATTTCTGCACACAGGGCTCGAAACATTAGTTGCATTCAGTCAGGAAAAGTTACCTACATTTCTTTTCACTTAAGTCATTCCCTTCCTCTTTAATGCCTCCACATCCACTTCAGGGACAGGTAGCTTAATTTCTATCATCTGTAGCTTTACAGAGTATTAGCTTTGCTACACATGCCAATGATTGAGCTATACTAGACGTACTTGAAAAAGCCTACAACCTACAGTGCTCATTCAGGAAACTCGGAGTGAAGTAAATCCATATGTGCGTTAGAATGTCAGTGTTCAGATAGGGCTCGTGTTTTCTGGCTCTTGGCGCTATCACGCACAATCCTTCTTTGAAGAGCTGCACTAGTGATAGGATTTTTGATAACGAAATGTGTAATATGCTCATAGTTTAGCACTGACATTTTGATGCTTTAAAAGAATGTTCTTTTTCATTTGGTTAGACATTCAGACCATTTTCCTATGCTGAGAATTTTTTAAAAGAACTCTTAAATGAAAATAATATATATATGCAATTAAGCAGAAAAAACGGGCTAAAATTCTGTGTTAGAATGCAGCTACAAATGCTGTATTTTCTGTAAATTTTGTTTAACATTTTCCACAAAACCTCCAAATCAAGATAGGATTTTTACTAATCCTTTGGCTGTTCCAAAGCACTTGCAGAACAAAAATAACCTCTTATAAAATTCCATCTGACTTTTTCATAGTCTGTGATTCAGAAAGTATCACATTTGTCACAAATTCATGCATACTTAGAACCTAGATAGACTGCCAGATACGTGTGATATGTACATGAAGTAGAACCAGAAACCAGTGTCTAATCCTATTCCCTTTACTTGTATAAAATCCAACAATTTAATCTCACACGAATAAAGAAAAGCATATCTAGTGGGATTTTACATAGCTGCATTGCATATACAGCATGACAACTGGGTCAGCTAGTAGCTGTAATTTTAATGGGTTTGCCACTTATATCACTGTATTTCAACAGCAATTTACAAAGTAAACATTGAGTAACACTAAAAGAAAACCTCTGTTTAAACACCTGTAACATTTAAGGCAATATATAGCACTAACAGAGATATAAAATAGAGTGGGATGTTATTTTCCAGTCATTACAGCTAAAGAGTTGGCTGTAGGATGAAGATTTTTGTAGGTTGTTCAGTCTGAATTTTACATGATTATGAAATAGTATTTGACATCTAAGTTTATAATACTGTGCCTTTTCAGGGTAATTATTCACATTTATGTTAGTTTTCTTGTATTATAATAACTGTGCACTAAGGTATGCAGCTTCAGTTAGCAACCTTTGTCTTTGAGAATTTACCATTTGTTACAGGTACCATGCCCAAGCGATCAGCTAAAATATCCTGAATTTCCAGTCTACATTTAGGTGGCCATTTTTGAAAATTCTTCAGGAAACTCTGTTTTGTTTCCTGATTGCCAATTTTCATTTCCAGTCCAGGTAAAATCAGGTAGCAGCCACTCAAGTGGTCTAAAGGAAGTTTTTTTCAGTGGAAGATATTTGGTCTTATTGTCTTGGTTCATTCTCCTCACACTCAGCTGAAGGCAGAAAATGATAAATGCCGTATCCTGGCCAATACTCAGCGTTCGGTGGTTGGAGAGACTGCCGTCTCATGTGTCAGAGCAGACAACTGTCTTGAAGGGTGGGTACTTTCAAGCTGTGGTTACAATTTTAACTTAATCGGCCTTCCTGGAAATGAATCATAGTCCCTTTGAGGATGCAGGCTCCTGCTTGTGCCCTGGTGTACCGAGCAGCTGCCATTGAATCATTTTCATCAGCCACTCCTTCATGTTATCCTTAATTTGCTAGCCATAAAAATAATAAGAAAGTACTCCCTCCCACCCCTCTTGTTGATACTTCTTTACTTAAAGTACTGCACAGTATTTTTCAAACTTTATTATGGTTTTATTAAATTTATTTAACCAATGAACTCTAGTTATTTATCTCCTTATTTGTTTTAAAAATGAAAATTGATTCACAGTTGCTTTAAAGCGATAGAGAGACAACCTGAAGGTCTGCCTACTGTTGAAGATGCCACTACTTGTTCTGCTATTGGGGTTCTTTCTTATTTCTTGTAATTTTCTTAGTCACCTGTTGATTTGTGTGCGTCTTTGGTAAAGCTACTTAATATCTTTAAATCTCAAGCTGTCTATCTGCAAAACAAATACAATAAATCCCCTTGTATCAAGCTGATGGTGCTCAATTGTGTTTCTACAACATTTTGAGTTTCTCAGGTGAAAACACAGTGTTAATCCTGTTATTCTAAATTTAGCAAGCAAAATGCAGTCATCTTATTCAGGTATATTGTGAATATGAACTATTCTCATTAGTTCTGCTGCATGACACAAAACTGATCAAAATGATAGAAAACTCAGGTCTAGTACACTGAAAAATAAGATCACTTAAGTAGCTTGAAATATAATATTATTGTAACAGTAATGGTGGAGACATTTGACAGGTGTAGAGAAGATCAAGCTTCTTTCTGTTTCAAATGACTAATCAGAGAAATTCCTCAGAACCTCCAGAGTCGAGAAGCCGTTGCATCCATTTTCAATTACTTGATTTCTTTCTTTCTTTCCTTTTTTTTTTTCTTTTTTTTTTTTTAATAAGAAATTAGGAACAGAAGCTTCTGGTTCAAACTGAAAACATGTCTCAGTGTGCTTGGAAGTTATCCAAATAGCATCTGCCACAGTATTTTGTCTATCCCTAAACGTTTTTCTTTTCATGATAAATTTATACAGTATGATACAATTAAATGCACTTCCCATGGAGCATCGAGGAAGCCTGGCTGTGTCTTTGGATGACTTTTTCAGACTATTTCACACCACATCATTCCACATCATGTCTGCTTGGCATAATATTATATAAGGGATATACAACATTTCACGTATACTTTTTGGTATGTTTCTGCAAATAAATTGTTACTAAAAATAGATTTCAAAAGTAAAATCTCAGCATACTGATTGAAGCTGTAGAACAGTGCTGCTTAGCCATCTTTATAATATTTCCTTTATAATATTTTATCTTTATAATATTTTACCTTCCTATTTTATATAATATTCATGTAATAATTGTCACACTTGCTCATTTAGAAGGCGCAAAAGATAATTGTCTCTGCTTTAAATAACCACATTCATTCCTTACAAGGCGGGACCTAAAGCTTTTCAGCCAAAACCTATCAGTTTGTCAAAAATGGAGACACAGCAAGGGTCACACTTTATTTTATTTCATTTTATTTTCTTTCTATGGCAATAGTGACTACTGAAAGTAACCTAATCAATTAATCGTTCTGATTTCAGTCACTTAAAAACGAGTCCTGCCTGGGTAGGAAAGGCGAGTGCTTACTGCTCTTTTTTTTTTTAAAAAACTGCTGGTGAGTTTTGGTGGCATGGGTTGCCTGTGATGGCTGCTGGAGCCAGCATTGGCCATCCGCACCGGACGCTTTGTCCAGGCGATGGCAGGTCCCTGTCCCCCCACCGGCGTGAGGACCCGGCGCACGGCATCTGGCGGCCGGCGAGCGGGCCCGGCCCGGCCGATGTAATGCTGTTTGTAATGAGAAATCTAAACAGGGAATGGCAGCGAGGCATGACAGGAATGTGTTTCCATTGGAGAAGCCCGTGCAGAGAAAAAGCATAAGCAAAGCCATGTCCAGAAGGCCTTTCAGCTGGCCAGGACGGAAGACTGATGTTATTGTACACGGGCTGTCACGCTGCCAGCCCTCCCTCACGGGTTTGTTTTCTCTCATGCTCTCCCTCTCCCTCTCCCTCTCCCTCTCTCCCCTGCCTTCCTCCCGGGGCCGGCTGTTTGCTCAGGTGGACAGTGACACCGTTTGGAACGAGCTGCACTCGGCCGGGGCGGCACGCATGGCGGTGGGCTGTGTCATCGAGCTGGCGGCCCGCGTGGCCTCCCGGGAGCTGAAGGTGAGGTCCGGGCCGCGCCGTGGGTGGGAGAGCCGGGGCGGAGGAGCGGCAGGGGGCTGAAGGGAGGGAGTTGTTCAACCGCCGGACTGCGGGCAGGGTGGCGGGAGGAGGGCCGGCAGGATGGCCACCAAGGTGTGGCAGCCTGGGCAGCTCTTCCAGGCCTCGCCAGGGATGGCCTCGCCGTCGATAATGCTGAAGCAGTGGTGGGTACTGCGGCCTGAGGTGAAGTTACTCATGGCATGCAATGTCTCTGGCAAGTGGCTGGGGCACTGCCTGCTGAAGGGAATTTAAAAATATTTTTTTTTTTTTTTTTAGTATGGTTGTTTGGTCCCATGCGTTAACCTCAGGATACCACCCAGAGAGAGGGGAGGCACGCAGTGGGCGTGCAGGCCAGGGGGGAAGAGGGAGGCGGCTGGTGAGGAGACCGATGGCCCAGGAGGTGCCTTTCCGCCCGGCTGGCCGCCCGGTCGCCTTCTCCCTGGCCCCTTTTCCTTTCCTATCTCTGGGCCGCACAATCGGCAAGGCATGATGTACAAAACCCAAATTATCCCCAGTCTAAACAATTTACAAAAGCTCTAGACCTGACGGACTTTGACATTTTATTTGGTATTTTAACAGCCCTATTTAAAGGTACACCATATGTAGCCAGAGTGCAGGCTTGCCCCAATAAACATTGTTGGAGTTAACATGTCTCCTCCATGAAACTGTTTATTCACTTTCCAGTCCAAATACTTATGGATTCAGTCCTGTTTCCAAAATCAAGATAGAAATACATATTTTGGAATTAGTATTGTATGATAATCTTTAAAATTCCAGAATGTATTTGAACTTGAGAATTTTATTCCTGTATATCTGTCTTATTTCAGTGAAAATACATTAGCCACGTATTTGGGGAGGAATATATATGTTTATGTGTATATATACAGAGACATAGAATATACAGGTACATAAATGACAGCGTGCTCGGGTGAAATGCAGTACTATAGCTCTGACCCGATTGGATGTGGTTACTAAACTTCCATATTCAGACACCAAAATCATTAACTAGGTACTACACAAAATGTACAAATTTTGAAATCTCAGATCAAGGACAGGGCACATCATATGGGATCCTGTTGTGCATCCTCTCTGATGGGTATTTTATCCCCATTAAGCTTTCTGGGCACTGTAGGATTCAATACATAGCTCCCTGCACATTATTCCCATCCAACGGGACTAATGAAAGTGAAGAAGGATTTTTACGTAGGACATATGTCGGCCTCTAAGGCACTATAAAAGCAAGTTTTGATAATAATAAGGAGATATGTCCTGTGTGCAGTTCATGTGAGTAGGGCCTGCTACAGAATCTTTACCAGTTACCTCTGTACATATGTGGTGTCTTTCCACAGTGTGAATGCTCTTGATTGTTTATGTGTGTGTGATGGACAGCTGAAAAGAATGAGGCTTAAGCCACTGCGAGACCTTGGTTGCTACTGGCATTGCAACAGTCTGTAAACAGATATTTCAAATTTAGTACTAGTTTGTAGTTTAATGTAAAATTATTGTTGATCCTAAATAGCATCTTTGTCTACAGTGCAGAGAATTGAAGCAGTCTCATGCAACATCTAGTTGAAACATGGGAAAGGTAATTGTTCAGTAGACGTGACAAGTAGTCGGTTTATAACAAATCATCAAGAAAATATGAATGGAAAGGATTTGCTGTGAAAGACAATCAGGAATACTTATGCCATTCCTGATAAATGTTTATCTAATCTGGTCCTATACTTCCAGCATGGATCCCAATGACTGACGTGCCACCATGCCAACTGTATGAACTAACAATCTGCATGTGGTATTTATAACTTAAGGTTATGGAAATGTTATTAAGGCCTGACTGACAGAAGAAAAGCATGCTAGCAGAAGTTCTGGAAATGCACCGATCCTGACATTAGCTACTTTGGCAGTCCTCTTATGTTTGTTTTGTCACTGCATCCATACAAACCTGGGTTTTGCGGCCAAGTTGCCCCCAAGAACCTCATATGATAAACAACATCAGGGAGATTTTTGCAGTGTATTCTGGAGTTTTCTACATGGTGTTCAGGATGAGATTTTAGGAAGCTGTGAGATTTTAGTCCCACAGGTTTGTATGTTCCAATCTACCTTTATGACTTTACATGTTGCTTTTCCATCTTGCTGCCCTTTTTCCTCTAGAAACATGTTGCATTGATCACCTCTTTCTAGTATGGGGAAAATGACAATTCTGTAGTGTATTTGTGAATATCTGAAGGAAAGTAAATGAAGCTGACCGCTTCCATGTGCATTCATTGATCAAATACGCACGTGAAGCAACCATTTGGGGACTGTACTGTGAGCACTGAGTGGGAGGATTAAGCTCTGATGGAAAACTGGAATGATCTGCCGCAGCTTCAGAATCTTTGGATGACAAAAAAATGCCTTCAAAGTATTGTGTGTAAGCTGTAACAGCTCTGCAACATGTAAACAGCAACATGAGAGCAGTAGAGAAACATGCTGTAATTTTTCCCTGGAAGTTTACCACCATGGATTGCTATCAGATGGTGCGCCGTCAGTTTGGTGTCATCTTAGGAAAAAAAAAAAAAATATGAGACAGGACACACCGATTTGTTCTGAAATCCCACAGTTCACTGAGAAGAGCTGCATGTCCTGAAGTTCACAGTGGCAGACTTACAATACATAGCAAGGGCTTCCCACAGGGCAGTGCTCCAGATTGCAGCAGGGGAGGCAGTGGACTATCTTCCCACTGCACTGGAGAATCACAGATGCCTTTGTCTGAAACAGCCACAGCAACATTAGGGTAACCTCAGAGTAAAACTATCTAGCATAGACAAAGTCTGAGACAAGAAGCCTCAGAAATGAGAAACTGAAGTAAAATTCATTTAACAAGTGCTTTTCTGACATGAAAATTATCAAATTTGTTCGTATACTTGGGTATAAGCAGACCAAATATTTCTTACAGCTTAATGAATCAATATATATGTTTTAAAAAATCTAGCATGGCTTTCCTAAAATTAAAATGAATATAATAGTCTATTTTATCAAAATCAATTAAATTAATTTAAAAAAAAACAATTTACTTGCAATACTGAATATAAATGTCTTCACTACTAGAGTGTAGAAACTAAAAAACTTAAACTGCCCTGTATTGACTGGCATCTGACATTTAAAGTCCACTTCGTGAAGGACAGGGTGTTTCAATTTCTATGCTTATTCCATGGTCTCTACTGATTTCACTTGCTATTGCATAGAGTGATACTAATAGGTTCGAACTACAGGTACGTACTGCTAAGACAAGGGTTGAGACTACAAAATAAATTATGAAAGTCTGCAGAACAATTGAGAGATTCACTACAGAGCTGGGCATGAGTCAAATTTCTACAAAGGCAAAAAATTCTTTACTTTATTCTGAATTTCCTGAGACTATCAGTCCCATTTCACACAGGTCTCATCTGAGAACAGCAACATTTTGTTCATCTGATTTGGACAGTGTTCAAAAACTGATCAGGAGTTAACAGTTCTCTTCACTGTAGTTCAAACCCCTTGTGAGACATCAGGTTTCTTTGATCTCCTTGACTAATGGGGAAAGAATCAATATGACAGTGCTAAGGATGTAAAACAATAGGGTTTACTGAAATTCTACTGCTGCCATAATAGTAAGCTATTGTGAGGTTGTTTTTTTTTAAATCAAGACAAATTGTCCCTTCTCTGGGGAGTCTTAACCTGGATGTTTTTTATTTGATTATATCAAACAACCAAAATTAAGAATTTTGGGGGTTTGTTTAATACTATAATGAGCATTCCTTGAGATCCATTTGATATACTTTTGAGATAATATTTAATAGAGAATAAAGACTCACACCACTGAAATAGATAGTATGAAAATGTGACGTTATACTGAGTCAAATGCAATGCTTTTCCTTTTTTCATGAATTTATTTGCATGTATGATGAATGCCATCTTGGCAATATTAAAATAGGAGATGAACCTAAAGATTGCATGAAGGTCACCCTTTTCTGAGCTTTTTATAGTTTAGGAAACGTGCTAATGAGTTATTTATGTTACATGGAATCAGTACCACAGCTCTCCTGTCTGGCTGTTTTTCTGTATCTGCCTTTGCTCCTTTCTCATTTCCCAGCAGATTTATGTAGATGGCTTTTAATAATTTGCCATCTGACCACAGATGTTTAGAAGACTGGAGTATGCAGAACCGCGTGAATATAATTCCACTGCAGTCAATAGCTGTATCCAATAAATAATTTTAACAGATAAGAGAAGTCTTATGATATATTTCCTGGGGCTTGGGGAATAAATACAGGTAGTGCCCTGCATATAATTTCTTGCATGCGGTATAGCTCGTGAACTTGGAAATCATTGTCTCTAGCCTCTACCTAATGATCATACCTTCAGAAAGACGGCCCTAAAAGATCTGCATCTGCAGAAAGAGCATTTCTTTCCTAGAAGTGTCTCTTAAGGGTCTCCTTCCTCTCTCACATTGCCACAGGAAAATAGAGATGTTCTAGAAGCATGTTGCAAAAGGAAGCGGTACATGTGGAGGGTCAGGCTATGACACACATCCTATAGGAGCAGAAGGCAGCTCTGCAACTCCCAGCGTCCCAGTCACTGCTCTGAAATAACAAGGCCGATTTCAGGAGTGCATGGTCTAATGGCTTTGTGGCACTGGGAGGTGCTGTCCTGCCCTGCTCTCCTGTTTATTTCCCAGCCCGGCTGGGCTGCTTCCCTTACATCGACTCTGATGCTCCACTCAGTTCACCTCCCCTCCCTGCTGCTGTGCTACTTCACTCAGGCACAGACTCTCCCCTTGCCTGCACCCGGCTGTCCTGCACAGCAGGCACTTCCCTCCTGCTGCTGAACTGGACGAGTACAGAGGTCATCCAAACCCCACATTAGAGAAGTCTTAGAGGAAAATAAAGGAAAGTTTCTGCATCTGTGGTCTCTCTTGAGTTTCAGATTTCATTTATAACTCTTAGACCCTGCAGAGAATCTCACCTTTAGGACTTAGCTTGCCAAATTTTTTTTTTTTTTTTTCTGAAAGAGTTTAGGTCGCTGATATTTCTGTTTTGTTAACCAAATTATTCATGCTGATGCTGCCACCTTTTTTGTTACCGTATATTAGGTGTTTATTAAATGATTACTACTACTTTTAAGAAGTTGGAATTCAGATAGTTGATTATGGTAATATGCAATTTTGCAATAATTATGCTTTGTTGAATAATGTCCTTCAAAATGTTATTTGTTCTTGTAATAGTTGCTTTATTGAGTGCTGTTTTGTGAACATTAAGTGTGTCTTAACTTCTTTTCTGATAAAAAATCGTACGTTTCTCTGGCTGCCCCTTAATATCTTACAATTGATTGGCAGGACAAAAATTGTACCAGGGAAAAGTACAATTTAAAAGAGTATACTTAACAAGAACCTCTTTTTGCAATGGGAGATGGCTTTCCATCATCATGGGCAACTCAGTGCCAGAGCAGACCATGGAACTACTGAAAATCTAGAGGAACATTTATGAAATGGTTTTCTTCAGCTCCAGATGACCCCATTGAGTAATATTATAAAACTGAATTAATTATTTTAAATACAGTACCCATAATAAGGATTACTGTCTAGTTTACTCTGCACATCCTTTAAATATGTAAATATTGGTGATGGCAGCACCCTTTTCTATGATGGAAACATGTAAGCACTATATATTTTTGATTTGAAACAGAAGAGACCTACACAATAAATTGTGAAGAACTGGTAGGATTGCTATGGTTATTCCTTATTAAAAAAAAAAAAAAAAGATTAATTGAGTTAAGAAGCATTTTTGCAAAAGAACACTCAAGAAAAAAGGCACATACATTAAAAGCATGGTCTGAGACTGTCTTGAACATCTGCTTTAGATGAATTGAGTGAAGCACAAGCCCTTTCTCTGCCTTATATATGTGTATGTCATGTGCGCACACACACACGTAGAGTTGGTCTGTTGGCAGTAGGGGCCATTTAACAGAATGAAAGCCATTGAAATGAGTTTCCTTCAAACCAGAATCTGGTCTGTTCCTGGGATGGTTCTTTCTGATATGTCAGGTTGAACCAATACCAAAATTAACCTCTTGCATTTGGTGATTGCTACTCTGGTGTCTGTATAATCTGTGGATAACTTACATTGAACTTGAAACTCTCACTCCAAATGAGATTGATTATCACTGTTTTCAAGGCCTTTGTCACACGAGGCTATGAAGGAATCATCATATGGTAAATTGTACTAATCTAGTGATTAAGCAGAATTAGCTCAATCAACCCACACCTCCCCTCCAAGAACTTAGTTTTCTAGTCTTAAAAGTATTCTTTATAAAAATCATGCAGTCATCTTTCACAGCTCTACTGCTATGTTTTCTTAGAACAAAACCTAAAATAAAGTATCTTTCTAAAACCATAATAAAGAAAAAGACCTGACAACAAATGTCTCCCTAATCCCACAGTGTCCTCCCTCCAGTAAAGCTTCAGGCCAGCAGATTCCCATGCCTGTCTGAACGACAACAGTCCCCACACAGCTCCTCTGGTTACCTACAAAAATCTCCTTTCCTGGGAAGTGTTCTGTGCTCAGGTACCTCCTGAACAGTACTCCCGCAGGCTCTGCCCTTCCCCTGTTTCTACCTCACTGTCTTACCCTCTGTCCTGTCACACTCTTGCTCTCTGCCTTAAAAAAAATTCTTAGCGAGGTGTGGCAGACACAAACCCAGGCATTTTTTCCATGCCCAGGCACAGCATTTTTAACAACACATAGTGTGTAAGAAACAGTAACAAATGAATGCCTATTTTACTAGTGTTAAAGATGTAATTGATAAAAGCCATCAAAGTTACCAATGAAGTCTTTTAGATAGTAGTTCATATTCTTTGTTTTTACAAAGTTACAAAATTACAAAATTTTATATGGAACCATCTCTTATATACTTTATCCCAGCAATTATGGTTATATTTATAGCCGAATGACTGCTATTATTTCATATAGCAGTACAACTTTAATTATATGTGTGGTACATAGCTTATCTCCATAACCACTCTGTTCTTAAAACTCTTTGTCTGCTTTCTTTTCCAATATAGTTAACAATAGTTGTGGCTAAACAAGCTATCGCAGTTGTATACAAGTTAGCCTGCAAGCACCAACTTTTCATGTGTATTTACTGGTGCTATCCTTTAAGACCTTCAGGAAAGCAAACAGGGAAGTCTTTGTTTCCATCACAGAGTTAAATGTTTAATGTCCATTTCTGTGTTCTTGGCCTCTACTAGCTTCCTCTGCAAGACAAAACGGTATTCCCCCATGTCCATTACTGCTTTCTTGGCAAATCTACATGCTGCTAATACTGCTTTGTTAAATCATAGGTTCTTGTTCACTGCATTCGTAGACCCCCAGGGCCAGATATTGGCTCCTGCTCTGGCAGTACGAATAACTTGTAAAATTGTCCTAAATGGGTACCTGAGGATTGCCTCAGCCTTACACCACTCACTGCTATGCTTACCCTCTCTGCTGGATGGCATAGCATGGGATCGTGTTACAGCGTAAATGACACTGGCAAGAATATCTTATCTTCTTAAGGGTACCAGTTGCAAGGGGATTGTTGTAGGCAGACAAGACTTAAAGCAGCCCTGATGTTTGTTATTGTAGGACTTAACTAAGCTAGAAAGAGCAGGGGTAAAGATGTCACTAAGGCCAGCTCAGGGGTTACACCCTGTCAGATATACTGCATAGAGCACCTTTTAAATTTAAAGAAATAGGTTTTTATATGACTGTATAAGGACACAAAGTTGTATATATAAAACAAAGGGAATATAAATTCTGACAAGAGCAATGGATACATTTCTGTATAATGACTCAAGAAGTTTCCACAAAGAAATGAAGTATTAGCTTCAGTGATTTGCTTCTTATTCTGAAGCCTGTGCACATTGAAGCAAAAATAAAACCTTTCCATTAAAGACAAGTGAATGTCCAAAAATGCCATGTTTAAGCAGTACTAATTTTAAGACCTAAGGGCTAGGTAGGTTAAGGGATTTAGACATGTAGAAAATAGAAACTTTAACAGCTGACTTTAGGTGAATGTTGAGCTTCAAGTGTAGAATCCAGACCCTGAGTTAGGTACCTGGTCTCCATATGAAATACACAAAGGTTCCTGAGAAAGCTGTCCTTAACAATGTGTGCAGCTGCAACTAGATAGTGCATGGGACAAAGTTCTACTGAGAAATTTGCTCATCACTAGGGATTACAGCCATTTTCCTCAAAGTGTTTTTTCAAAGGTTATGAACTTCTGAATAGAATCACAGAATCACAGAACATTTGATGTTGGAATTGACCTCAGGACGTCATCTAGTCCAACCCGCTTGCTCAAGCAGGACAACCTAGATCTTGTTGCCAGATGGCTTTTGTATATCTCCAGGGATGGAGACTCCACAGTCTCTCTGGGCAACTTGTTCTATTGCTTGGTCAGCCTTGCAGTAAAAGAACATTTTCTTACATTCAGATGGAGCCTCGACTGTTTCAATTTGTGCCTATTGCCTCTTGAACAGTTGGGATAGATGGCCTTGTTCTTTCATACAGGGGTATACAGCTTAAAATACAAGAAGAGCTTCAATTTCTTATCTTTTCTAGTGCAAGGAATCCATTTTTAAACTCCATATAAAACTGTTTTATATTAAATTTGAGATTTAGTGGTGGTGTTTTGTCTTCTACTGAAGGACTGCTACTTGCAGTAAATAATTAAAGATTTGTAAGTTTGAACAAGAACTGAGGAAGAGCATGACTAAACCTATTGTTAGAAAACTCACTTAGACTGAAAAAGATGTGTCTCAGTATCTACTTTATGGACCACATAATCTAAATACACAGACAGATATGAGAAGAGTATTTACAAATTCATCCCCATGTTCAAAAAGGAGTTGAATCTGAGTATTCTACCGTTTCAGTAAGTGCTCTTGGAGTGCCTGCTGGGGTTCATTGCTACTTCTTGAATGGCACTGGCTTTTCTTAGAGTCAACAAAAAGCCAGTGGATTTTACTGGAGTAGTATCAGGTTGAAGATAGTATGCACTGGTTCTTAGCCAGGCTTCTCAGCATGCCTGGAGTGCCAGACTGACTGGGTTGCTTTTAGTCCACTCAGAATCTAGGCAGAGCAAGCTCCTCACTGCCAAACAAAGGGAAGAGTGATTCACACCTTGCCACAGTCACCACATATTGCTCTAGGGAAAAATTGTCTACGTCTAATTTTACCTCCTTGTATCATAAAAACACCAGTGGAACTCTGCTGTAGATGGTCAGTCCCAAGCACCGGAGTAACCACCTGTGTTATGGTATTGTCTTGAATACTTGTCTGGGAAAGGTTCAGGCAGAGGTATAATAGATGTCCAAACATGATGTAGCCCAACATGCTAACCCAGCACACTACAGAAAGGAACCAACTGTACCGCCAAAGACAAGAAGCCCATGGTAGCATGTACACCTCTGTTCTTTGGAAATCAAGCATCCAGCTACCTATTTGGAGTCATGAAAGAAGAGAATACTTAGCTTACTGTGGAAAAAGACTAAAATTTTTTGAGTTTTCATTAAAGATCTAACAAAGTGGGTCTGTCTGCAATGGATCTTTGTAGACTGAGTTTGGGCAGACTTCTTTTTGTTCGTTATTCAAATATGCAGAGGTTTTAGAATATCTCTATTCAGGCTTCACCTTTTATCCTCAAATATAACTAAAGGTAATCGTATAATGGCACAGACATGAATCCTTTTCTTAATGTTCATGTCTGTCAGTCAGTTTAATGTTCTGTCTACACATAAAGGTGTCTGTATCCTAGTATAAATAAGGCTCTGTACAAAAATGCTTTGAATTTATGTGTGTTGGCTTCATTTTCAACATATTGCTCTGTGTTAGTGTTTCTATCTTTAAAGCAGATTTTTGCCTTTCTGTCTACTGTTCTGAGCTCACTGTCTGGTATTTAAATATGCCATAAATAAATTAATTCACGTTCCGTTGTGCGAATGTTCACACAAAGTTTGAAAGTAAGAGAAATGAAGTGTTTTATCAATTGCACAGAAGTTGCTGTTAATACTGTATGGTAACTAGTTTTCAGTGTTTGGTAAAAATTGATTATTTGCTTTATCATCGACATAACACATGGTATTTTAAAAAACTAGAAAATTTTCCATGTGAATCCTGAACTTCTTGTAATATAAAAAGAATATATAAAATGGTCACAACACTGATGTGAATGTCTTGCATGCTCCTGGAGAACTGTAATAGTTAACTTAAGCTCTGATACCAAAAATTAGCTAGCTATAACAAAACGAGGCTTCCAAACAGTCTAGTCAAAGTAAGGGAACAGAAAAAAGAAGCCTATACTCTAACTGTCATGTTGTCCAAAAGAGCAGTGTTGATTTTTTCTGTCTCTATATTGCCCCATGAAATCCTCCCAGAGATAATCATCTTAATTATATTGATCTTTTGGGAATGCTGCTAAAGTTAGATGATAATGAGCTGTGAGCTGAGCAGGGGCAGCTGTAAGACTTGCATGGACCTTTTCCAAATTCCTACAAATGTTAAGAGAACAAAATACAGGTAGCATCACAGTCTCTCGCTAGGAATAGCCTCTTCTCTGAGTCTTTCTTCAGTTCGTTATCTGTACATTTGTCAGCATACACATACTTTGGTTTTTTCATAAACTCTACAAAAGAATTCTTCACAGAAGTCTTCTCTAAGTCATACTTTGTGTGAAAAGGAAATGTTAAAAAACCCTCAGAAGGGTAAGGTTTTAGCTAAGAGGGTGAAGCTGGTTTGGTTCTGAAGATTAGTGAAGTCCTCAAGGCCTTTTTTTTTTTTTATGGTGTGTTTGATCTATAGGCAATTTATATTCCACCTCCAGGAATGCCTGGCTAAATATGAATGCATATATTTGTTCTGTCTTTAGTTTTTGGGGTTTGGTTGGTTGGTTTTTTGTTTTGTTTTGTTGTTGGTTTTTTTAATGTGGAATTTAATGCAAAATAAGGCATGATGTCAAATCCCCCAGATTCTTTAAATGGTGGCCAGAAGAACCACTGTTACAGATGTATTCCGTTTGCATTATAGTTTGCGTTTGCTGAAGTCTGATAGAACTTTGGCCACACTCCACAAAACTTTGCAGCTGGCTGCTTGGATTACATTTAGCAGCAAATTATATGAGATAGCTTAGTCATATTTGTTTATAAATTAATGCCAGTGAAACAACATAGGTAGACAATTGCACAGGTACACACTAACACACATCCATAGGATTGTAAATAAACATTTCACAGTCACCAGTATAACTGTATTTACTGCCATGTTGTTCCTCCTTATTTACACCCATGTGAGTGAAAGTTTAGTGATTATCCTGCTTGTTTCAGATAAGTAAAGGCTGAAACACCGACATTGAACTAGCTTAAGTACTTCAAACTGAACTACTTTAATACTGATTATTAAAATATAGAAACATACCATCCTTTTTCTTCCTGTCCCGTCCTTTTATTTTGAAGCATCTCAAGCTGGAGCGATGTAAGATTACATGAACTTAGATCAAGAATGGATCAGTGGTCTCTGGTTCCTTTTAAATGTGAATTCTAGAGAGCAGAATTGATAATGGCTTTCTCATCCTGCTTTTTTCCTCCTCTTTAGATCATGTTGTGTGTGTACGTATGTATTTGCATGTGTGTATTTATAGAAGTTTATATGCCACTGTTCTCAAATATTATTATATCTGGCAGTACTATGAAAGGGTGATTGAGAGGTGCTCAAGAGCCTCTAATAGATTTCAATCCGGTCTGCCTGCTGCTCCGTTTTGCACTGAGTCAAGTATTTTTTTAAGCTGATAATTGAAAACCTATCTTGTTCTTACAGAATGGCTTTGCTGTTGTAAGGCCCCCAGGCCATCATGCTGAAGAATCAACAGCCATGTAAGTACCAGGGAATATTGCCCATCTTGGAGCACTAAGGTTACTGGCAATCACCTGCGTTGTTCATGTCTCTGAAGAACTGTAATTGTTAGCAGATGACTGAAAAGGCTTTCTAGGTACTCCCAGAAGCAGATTTATGGCCTCAGAGATCATATAGCATTTTTAAAAATGTTCTGAACATTATTTATAGCTGTTTTCCTGACTGATTTGCTTTCTTATTTCTGTTCTTCTCTATTCCACAGGGGGTTCTGCTTTTTTAATTCGATTGCAATTACTGCCAAATACTTGAGAGACAAGCTAAATATAGGCAAGATATTGATTGTAGATCTGGTATGTATTCTTGGCAAGCATCACACTTTCAGTGCATCCAGATAAAAGATAATGAATTTGCATTTATATGTCAGACTTTCCTGCTTTTAATACCAACAAGTAATAAAGGTGTGCATTTCCTCTGATTTTGGGAACTCATTAAAGCCAGGATGGCAGTACTGAAGCCATAAACATCTATGTTTCACTTTAATGGTGTTAACTGCAATTTAATGAGAAGAAGGCACAGATCAGGGCAACTTTTATGGTCCTTAAATGAATTGATACTTCCACCGTTAAAATAACCCTACAGAACCCAAGTTTACTTTTCCCTACAGAATACAAACTTTAGTCAGATGTGCCTTAAAGAATGTTGTTGCTTTGGTAACCAAATTGGCCACTTCCCCCAGCTAGCAATGATTCGACTTGTTGTGTAACTTTGATATTATTAAACAAATCAACAGGTCGTTCCCTCTAAGAAGTTTTCAAGTCATGTATGCCAGCTTTTGATGGTTCCCTGAAGGAAAACTACGTGATTAAAAATCCACTTCATTGGATTAGTCTTGTATTTTAATAGAAGGCATTCTTACACAATACTTAATATGTTTAACAAATGGATTATTTAAATGCAGATGACATTTGGCATGTTGTCTATATTATTTTCATGAATAATGAATTGGAGCTCTGCCTTGCACTTAAAGGATCAGCCCAATGCACAGCCCAAGGAAAGCTGAATGCTGATTTATGAGCACCATTTTTGTTTTCCTACAGTTCATGAGGAGGTGTAATAGGGTGTCTGACAAAGCATAGACAGGAAATGAACCCTGGCATCAAAACCTAACCTGTTACATCTGCACTTAATTAATTTTTGCAGGTGATAAAAGATTTAAAGACAAAATATGTTAAAGGGTTTTTGAAGTGCAAGGCTTAATAGTCTAAATCTTGTTCATATCTGCACTCATAATTAAATCTTATTGTGAAGTCATGGCCTTACCATCTAGCACTTTTGTTCAGTTAAACATGCGTACTGGCTGTTGAAGAGAAGCAGAGAAAGGGGGAGTGTGGGAGAAGGAATGACAAGTGAAAAATGACTGGTAGAATGAGTATATGGCTCGGTTAGATATTCTTCGATTGTTTTTCAAATATTTCTCAGTGTTCTACTATCACTTAGGAACATCACTGCAAATTGCAAGAAACCAGTATTTTTGAAAAATTCACTTCCACTGTATGTTGCATCTGTTTGCTAACTTGAATATTACAGTCCATTGAGTTTTACGGCTGTAAGTGCTGGCCAAAAGTGAACTCTATGTTTATTCCTGTTTATTAATAAGAAAAACCTATTCAAAGTTTGCATTTTCTGAATCTTTTGAAGCCGTTTTGACTGTAAGTGTTACATTCTCCTTGTTGGGAAAAGAAATCACTTCCATTTGACCTACTCAGTCATTAAGCACTTAGAAATTCAGTTTCAATTTTGCAAGGTGAGGTTAAATGTGCAAATCATTACCTATGCAAATGATTACCTGTGAAGCTGCTTTATCCTTACCCAGGAAAGTAGACAGGGAATGCTCAGCCTCTCTCTGACTTTATCCCATTGGCCAGAATAGCTCAGCTGGTGAAAAGGGAGAACTATATGGTTGACACAGGTTACTTCATTCCTGGAGCAGTTGCAGTCCAGTCCCTAGTCTGCTCCATGGTCACTGCAATGATATACAAAAATTCATATGGGAAATTTCTTATTTATGCAAACTATGGATAAATCACAATCCAAACTGAATGAATGAACCAGTTAATAGTGATGTCTTTATGTCCACCAACAGTTTGGGGCATCTGAAGGAAAGAATGGAATGACAGATGTTAGACTTGAAATTAACATCTAAGGCTATATTTTGATAGAGACTAGCACACCAGGACCCCATGCTGGTTGACAGCTACACATCTTACTACAATCTAAATGTAATATTCAATCCCATGCATTAAACTGTACTCTAGTTACAAATTAAGTGGTCTTCATAGCTGCTACATGTGTTCACATATAAATGCTTAACTTTTAAATTTTTAATCTTTCCTTCATTTTTTTCTGCACTGAAATATGACCTCTCTGTCATCTTTTCTTTCCTCATTCCACCATTTAAATAAACCTCCATTTTGAACTGACATATATCCTTAATACATTTGATCTACTGATCTACTAAGGGCAGAATATTAACACATTTCCCACATGGTAACATCCGCAGTCTTAAACAACACATTCCTTTGTCTAACCAGAGAAGTTACTGCTCTTCAAAACAGAGTAACACTTGGTGGAATTAAAGTTGAGACAAGAAAGCTACTTTTGAGATTTGAATAATCAAAAAAAAAAAAAAGAGCTCTGTGCTCATTTAATATTTTTTCTTCTTATTTGAAAACTATTACAGTAAGAATATATCTAAAGCCCCAAATACGCAAGGAAAAGAACGATGAATTAAAATCACAAATTGAAGTCCTGTTATGGTTTTAGTCATAGTGTCTGCAGATATATCTATATGGCCAACATATCTTCTGGGGTTCTTGCAATCCTTATTCCAAGACCTTCCATACTTGCATACATGTTAGCATGATCTGGGTCTGTTTTGGAGTAAACCAATTAATTCTGCCACAGGTGAAGACAGGATGGGATTCTGGGGTTAGTTTGCGTGCAGATTTTACTTCATTTGCCAGTCAGAGTCCTCTAAGACCATGCTGGCTGCCTTCAAATCTCCAACACCCTCACTCCAGTGTGTGCTCCCTTGCACCTCCAACATGTGTTACATTTAACCTTGGCATTAAGTCACAATTGGGCTGTAACTTCATCCTCGTGTTGTTTCACGTACTTTCAACTGAGAAAAGAAAAGCAGCCATTATGATATTACCCCACAAGGGTCCCAGAAGAGGTCCAAGTCAAGCACAATGCAGTACAAGTAAGACTCAATGCAGAGAATCAGTGTAGAGAGTCCTGAACAATGTGGGTGACAGTCATGGGCTACACCAGCTGGCAAAGAGCACGAGCAATGGGCAGTGCTTGCTGTGCCGTTGGCAATGTATGCCTAACTTCAACCTTCCCGGAATTTAGGCATCCTGCGGAAAATGTGACCATTGTTTCTCTGATACTAAATTTGGTTCAGAGCTCATAGCATTTGTAAAATGAATACAGTCTGGGTGATAGTGTTGCCATGCAGACTACTTTGTCTGTCCTCCTTCTGAATTCTCTCTTTAAATTAGAAATTTTAAAAGGGTGGATTGAAAAAGGAGGAGAATCAAGAATATCTATATTTTTTCAGCTTCCTACAAATACCAGTGGAGAAACTTACAAAAAAGACTCAGTTTTCTTTCACTGAAAGGCAAGAGGGTTTTCCATTTTCACTTGTAAAATTTCTTGTGTCTAACCACATAGTACAAGCAAAACTAAAAAAGAGGAAAATTCCACATCATCAGCCTTTGTCATATAGGTATAATGTCAGCATTTCTTTTTCAATATTTAATTTAATGACAGGATTTCTTGTCACTGGCGTTATATAATGTTTGAAATATGGAGACTAGCCAAGGTCATTCCTTGATTGTGGAAGGCACCATCCTATCTGCCAGATGATTTAATAGCTAATGAGATCATATTCCTATGTCTTCAACTGTTGCCGTCATGATTTTGCAAAAATGAAGTATGAAGTCCTTTCTGCATCTGGCATCTCTTTTGATGTGGATCTAACTGCTGAGGGACTGCTAACTGAACTGAATGTTTCAAGAAAGCCAATTTACTCAGCTGGTCGCAGAGCCTTTGACCTCAATAGTGGAACTTGGCAAATCAATGAATACACTAATGTTTAGTGTTCTGTCAAGAATTGTGAAAAAGCTCTGTAAACCATAGATCCTTCTGCAAAATACTAGTTTGTAGTTTAAACATTAGTCTTTCTTCAGAGGCCAATGAGGCTAGTTAATTAAGCCTGAGGGGTTATGAACTGTTGGCAGTTAATAAGTCATAAAATTCCTCCATAAAACAGGATGCTAGATTCCATCACTGAGGCAAGGAGTACAAAGAGCCGGTGTATAAATATCTAATTGTACAAAAGGACTGGGATTTCTCAATGACTGCTCATCTGGAGTCTCCAGGGCACGCTCGCTATGGTTTCCTGATTTTTAGAAGCCAGTTTAAAAAATGAGTGCATTAAAGAGTAATTTGCCTGAAAGTTCAGGAAGTATGGGGTGGTGAAGGGAGGGGGAACGGGAAAGACAAAAGGAGGGCGAGAGAGAGGGAGAGAAATGGGGGGGGGGGGGGTAAAAGAAAGCAGAACTGAGCTCTCTACGCTGAGTTGGACATTATTACTTTTGTCATCTGTTTTCTTTCTTCTTTAGGATGTTCACCATGGCAACGGTACACAGCAGGCTTTTTATGCTGACCCCAGCATCCTGTATGTTTCCCTCCATCGCTATGATGAAGGCAACTTCTTCCCCGGCAGTGGAGCCCCAAATGAGGTTAGGTTTATTTCTTTAGAGCCCCATTTTTATTTGTATCTTTCAGGTAATTGCATTGCATGATTACCCCTAATTTTCTTGTCCTTCTCTGGTTCTTTAAATTACACCAGATTACCAAATTGTCCACTGGGAGCAGGGGAACAGTGGAGAACAAGTGCATAACCCAGAGCAGTCCTTGTCAAACAAGGCTGGGCTGATCTGACATGTTGTTTGATGTTTGTTTCTAAAGCACACTTGAGAATTTTTTTTTTTCCTTTCCCTCTCTCTTTTCTTCCTCCTTTTTCCTCCTCTTCACTCCTTTTGGAATTTTATTCCTGTTTTTCAGGTTGGAAGTGGCCCTGGTGAAGGGTTTAACATAAATATTGCTTGGACTGGTGGCTTGGATCCTCCTATGGGTGATGTTGAGTATCTCACAGCATTCAGGTTGGTACCTTTTTCTTTTGAAGTTATGAAAACTGGTCATAGAACATAAGCATGTGAATAAGAGCTAATGTAATCTTGAATGACAGGAGAATGACCTATGGTGGAACTAACTTAATACTGGTATCCCAGTATAAAAAGATTAGTAAATAATAAAAATGGATAATTTAATTGTAGTGATCATCCACTCAGAATCAACAAAAAACAGGTCTAATGATTTAATTGGTCACTCATTTTATCATTATTCTATCATACCAGTAAAATGAATTTGAGCTTTCTCACTTCTCTACCTATGAAATTTAAATATAAGCATTTATACCAGGCAGAAGAAAAATACTGTTCACGTTCATGTTGATTGTAGTTACATGCAAGTAGAGCAGATATAAAGCAATGTGAAGTATGTTCCAAATCCAGTGTTCCTCATTCACTTTAAAACTCATCATGATGCTCACAGATTTGACCAATTGGCTTTTTCTATGAATTGCAGTAAAGCGTTGTTTACTTAAAAGTAAAATGAAATGTGAAATGTGAAATGTCTCAGTAAGAATGATAGGAAATGTTGCATGCTGTACTTCCCTTTGCTTTCAATAGCTCATTCTAAATGAAATTTTATTCTTTCATAGGTGATGCATCATAATCTTTAGTCTTATTTTCATGGGACCAGAGGAGATAAAACCTGATTAAAACACACTCTTTTAGACTTTTAGTAGTCCTCTCTTACATACACCTTTTCCTTTCATTGTAAAGTAGTCCAGTGGAAGGGTTTAGTGGGCACTCACCTCTCAAGACTGGGCAAATGCTACGTGTTTGAAAAGAGGTTTCATTTAGTGGAAACTGATATGCAAGGAAATCAATGAGACAACTAACATGTATCTCCAATCACTTTCTAGACTTATAAAGTAGTCCGTTTACCTTATATAGCTTTTGACTATATCCTATTGAATATCACAAGAAGTATATAACTCATTTTTTATTTTTTGTTTTGTTTTGTTTGGGTTTTTTTGTTGTTGTTTATTTGGGGTTGTTTTTTGTTTTTTGTTTTTTGGTTTTTTTTCTGAAACACTCCTGTGCAGTCCATGAAATAATATGCAGAGGATCTGGTAAACAATGCACCTGAATTCAAAGTCTAAGCCCTAGATACAGAAATAACTTTACACATTCACAGTATCACACTGTTATTGTGGAAAGGGTTTTAATTTTATATACAACATTTGCCTGTATTTAAAAAGAGTGTAAACAAATAGTAAGTGGTGGGCTCCAAATTTTCTACACCTCAGTATTTCCTCAAGTTCTTTCCAAGATCTGTCTTATTCTTTGATGAGATTTTACAGAAGTTAGGGGACTGGATGGTTCAAATCACTGGTTTTTGTGTCTGATATTAATATATCTGATATGATCACCCCAAAATTCTTGGTTTGGATCCAACCTGTCCCAATAATGATATAGGTAATTTGGCCATCTAACACTACAGAGAATGGCGGTCCCAGTTTATTGAACAGAACACTGACATAACTGAGACTGCAACCATATTGGCACCCCTGCTATCCTGGGCATAATAACACCTTTTCAAATATGTACTTTGCGGTTCTAGTTTAAGCACACTAGTAAATAGTTTGGAGCAGCTAATATTGCTGCTGTACCTAGTACTCTGCTTCAGAGTTAGAGGGAATTTCAATGTTTGTGCCTGAGAAAAGCAGTGCTATTGAGGAAAGTAAAATTCATGTAAGCTACTACACACTGCCTAATCATTTGCAGACGTAACACTAAAGTAAATGCTTAATTACATAGATCTTTTTTAATGCAGATAAATTCAAAGTAATGTTTGGGATCTCCCTTAAAAGAATTGCTGACGGTGCAAAATGTAATGCTGCTATTTTAAATGCATCCATTTAAACTTGTGATTAATGTTTTAATTAATGTGAAGGTTATACATTTTGTTAAAGAGTTATTTATTACGTTTTTTTTTTAAAGAAATACAATGCTCTTCACTTATTACAATAGACACTGCTGTTTTCCTTTTCTCCAAAAGAGTAGGAATGACAGGAAATGTTTCCCTACACCTGAAGCCCCGTTTTGCCTAGGCACAGTGTTTATGCCCTCTGCATGGCTTATTGATATGGATTTGGTACTGCTGGTACGACAGTTTTGAGTGGGGATCAATGAAGCAAACAGCACGGAACTTTGAAGGGCAAATAAAAAATTCTGTAAATTGCGTAGGGTAGACCAGGTGGCTGTTTTCTGTGGATTGGGTCTGAATGGTATGTAAATTTTCAACTCCTCATAAAGAGACACTTAATCTGTGGACCAGAATCTATCCCTGCTATTATCCAAAATGTCACACACAGTGTAGCCTGTGCTGTCAGTTTGGCCAGGACAGAATTGTGAGACAGTAGTCAGGAAAGAGAGAGCGCCACAGTTCAGTCCTTTAGCCAGAGATAGAAAAGAAGGTACAGTCTTGGAGAAAATCAATAGAAAAGTTGCTAAAAAACCCCAGCTATTGTTCTGGAATTTTAACCTGCAATTTTTTTAAGAAATTAAAGAGTGAGTTTTGTACATAGAAAAATGGGCTTGATTTTTTTTTCTGATAGATTGATTTTAGGGACAGAGTTACAGAGAAGATCCTAACTAAGGGGTGGGGAAAATGTTGGACATTCTCATGTCCAAAAATAAGGGACAAAACGGAGAGATTTTCTCTGCATTCCTACTCCCCAGTAGACAGAGAGGTTATGCAGTATTCAGTCCCTGTAGAAGGCAGGAGAGGGTGTTGGTGAATAACTAAGGTGTGAATAAGTTTGTAGATGGGTGGAGCCTGTTTGGAGACAAGCCAAGGCTTCCTGCTTCCTGGCTGCCTCAAGAGCCTAATCCTTTGAGTTCATAGGAACTGAGAAATTTGCATTAAAATCATCTGAAGCTCCCTAGGGGTACACATAACCTTCACTTTCTCACCAGCATAGCCCTAGTTTCTTCCTAGAATTGCACCAAGCACATATTTGAAGTGTCAGCAGCCATGACACTAGGTAGCTCGTTACTACTTGATTGACTGTCAAATTTCACAGCAGAGATCCTCCTGAATGATGCTAACCACAGAAATAAAGACCAAGGCTTTCTGGTTTTGTATTTTTGACTCCACTCTGCTGTTTGGATTTTTTTTTTTTCTAGTCTGTATCTGCCTTAGTGTCATACCACAGAAGCACACTGTTTGAGCTTTTCCCCATCCATGGCTACCATGTTTGTATTTTCCCAACAATGAGGTAAGGCTTTTTTTCCGCCTTTAGAGTTTGGCCCATAATCAGGTATTATATACCAGGTATTTGATATCAGGTATATTGTTTTTAGACTAGAATCTATTTGTAGAACAGTATAAGCATTTACACACACACACGCATATACATGCAGGTAGCTGAATATTAGTTATTTTCCACTGCATAAATCACTACATAAATCTATTTTAAGTGAATCTTATTGGGAATGAATGAGATTTCACCTCCAAACTGGCTGAGATTTCTATTTCTTATGGAAAAAGCAACTTTCATGTGTAAAAATGCAGAAAATTTGATGATGAGTTAAAAGCATAATACAGAATAATGACTTCAAAGGCATGCTGAGTGAGTGGCTCCAGTGGGACTTTAGTGGCAAACAAGAAAAATTATGGTGCCGGGTTGTGCCTGCCATTTTGATTTCAGTGCTACAGGAAGAGTCTTTATTGTATTTTGAAACGAACTCTTTCTAATGCAAAATAAAATTTAATTGGCTCTGACCAGTTTGAAGATGAAGACTGCTTTTTTGTGTATAAAAGAATATGTTTTCCTTTCCATTTCTTTCCCATTTCTACTAAGAAAATGCGTTTGCTCATGTTAACTACAAGGAGGTAGTAGAAAATATAGGAGAGAAGTTTCTGTAGAATGGAAAAGAAGTGCAATAATCAAATCACTATACCTTTTAATTTTGCCAGAAAAGTTTTGTTTGATGTTTACCACAGTTAAGCAACTGGTTTTGCTACAAAATTCCTTGAAAGAACGTCCTTCTTCTAAAGGGCAGGCATCTCTTCTTTTCCCCTATGATAACAAAAAACCACAGCTCTTTTCCATTATTTTCAGGGACGTATCTTTCCCTCTAGAGAGTTTTGTTTCATCATTTACTTCCACCTATACAGGTTAAATTTGCTTTAATCTCTTTGAAAGCAATAGGAGATCGTGGCTATTTTCTAACAGGATGATTGTATGCTCAAGTTTATGAGGATGTAATCCACTGTCTTCTGCCAACAGTTATAGAAAAAATAAGAGCAATGATCAACTACTAATGTCCAAATAATTATTTTCATAAGCTCCACATTATACCAGATGTGCTCAGTAAAGGAGGCAGTAGTTAGAGGCTCAGGTCTGTGTTGTACATGCACACATGTATATGTGTGTACTTGGAGTTTACAGAGGGCAGGAGACGTGTGTTTCCATAGAGCAGAATATAGGAGACGCAGGAGGCAGTGGAAACAAATGTAAGTGTTCAGAAGAGGGAGAGAGAAGCAAGAGACAGAAGGAAACTGGGGTGTGCCTTCCAACTGCTTTGGACTGCTTTTATTCAACAAAGGAGCTGTAAATTTAGCTTAACCAGCCAGTATGCTCTGGCTGCT
This sequence comes from Vanellus vanellus, assembly GCF_965231255.1. Taxonomy (NCBI): domain Eukaryota; kingdom Metazoa; phylum Chordata; class Aves; order Charadriiformes; family Charadriidae; genus Vanellus; species Vanellus vanellus. The sequence continues at coordinate 34,804,095 of NC_138906.1, forward strand.
TTGCTCTACTCCAGAGTAGCATAAAACAGCCACAGCATATCAATGAACCTGGTCATAAAAGCTTACATAAAATGAAACGTACGTGTGTGTGTGTATGTGTGTTTCTTGGAATGATTAGAAATAGCTCATGATAAGATTATATTTCAGTTCAACTTTTAGCAGTCATATCTATGATTTTAATTCAAGAAGGTGAGCAAATTCGAAAGACATAGGTGACATTAAGGCAGAGTTAAAGGAAGAACTATAGCCACGATTTAATTTAAAATACAGTGCAAAATTTATAATTAACCCAAAATAACAATTTAAAACAAAAGAGATTTAAAAATTAAAATCATACTTGAAACCACATATATTAAAGTGTAAAAATGGAAGAAAATTAAGGTGTGCAGAAATCTTCACTCTCACTTAACAGGCCGCAGTGCTTCTTTTGGGAGAAAATAAATATGTTTAAAACTCTTTGTATTCTAATCTCTGATCAAAAATATTAAGAAATATTCATTGTAGTCTTGTGGCCTTACAGGTATGAGTTAAGGTTAGTTGAGAGATTGAACTGATGTATACCATCCCTTATTTTGTCTTATTTTTTTATTTCCTGATCTTATGAGAATTAATTTTAACATTTCAGATGAAAAACCTTGTAAATATATTTTTGTTGTTTTTCAAATATATTCTCCTTGTTAACTCTGTTTCAGCATAGTAGTGACTATGATTTTTTTTTACTTTTTAGACTACAATTTCATATGCAAATCCTAAAAAGAACATTCAGAGAAAATACTGCTATTTTCCATATGCTTTTTCATATAAGTATACATAGACTATATATATATGTATATATTAATTTAATTTTCCTGTAAATTTTACTTTTATAACTTTTTGTTCACTAAGAAGTTGAAGATAACAACTTTAATAAGTTTTGTGTATGCTGTTGGTATTGAGTTTCATGGTTTTAAGTAAGTGTGTCTGAAAAACAAAAATTCTTTGTTTTAGCTCAAATCACTACTCTTCCACTTTTATTAATTGTCCATTTGTTCATGTACTACATGCGTAGATGAACTGCACATTCCTGCCTATCCATATTTATTATTTTAAATACATTTGCATTATCTGTGTTATGTTCTTTCCTATTTTTCTTCTCTCAAAACACAATATTTCTGGTCTTTTCAATCTCTCTTCATTTAGAAATGTATCCAGTTGCCAAATCATTTTAATTGCTCATCTCTGAACCTTTGCTGTTTTCTAGAAATGAGCTAAATACACCACATGAGGGCGAACCATCGATTTATATTATTTTGAATATTATTATGGCATTCTTTGACATCACTATTCTGCAATATTGTATAAGTCTGAGTAGAAACCTTGGTTTCTGATAAACGTAGCAAAAGAATATAAGAGACAAAACCCAACATTTTTCCTAGTGGTACCCAACTACAGTGAGTCATAGAACAATGGTATATTATCCTAATGTTTAATGAATTACACCAAGAATAGCTTTTGAGAAAAAAGTTCTTTTAAACAAGGATTCTAAATACCTATAACTTAATGCTATTATTTTTTATGGCTGTAATGTCCAGAGGCTGTATTGTGCTAGGCTGGGTCTAGAAAATATGGTAAGACTGGGTTTCTGATTGAAATGTGAAGAGATAAGAAGACAAAAATGTGGGAGAGGAAATAAAGAACCCAAATCAGCTGCTCAGCTTCATGAGACAATAAGAGAAACAGAAGTAGACAGAACTAACATCTTCAGATCTTTAATCTATTGTGTTATTAATGAATTCCATTGGCAATAGCCATGCTTATCTTTACTAATAGAAAGAAATTAGTTCTTTCTCATTATTTTGCTTTACAATAACTGGTAAAGATTATCCCAGCTATTGTTATCTCTCTTGTTTACTTGCTGACAGCAATGTGTTCAGCATTTCATCGCATAAAGAGGAAAGCAGAATCTCTGATTCATATGTATGAGAGGCAGATAATGATTTACCCAAATGCAGATGGACATTAGCGAGAGAGCTAATTATCCACAAACCTTCTGCGTTGTCATGGGCATAGTACTATTTTTATGAAGAAAAATATAGCTGAAAGAACACAGTCATGGAAGCTCTAGGAAACCTATAGAATGGTTTCTGTGTGGATGTATATAGTTTGCTTTCAGTCACCCACAGCGTTCTGCAGAGTCATAAGTTGCAGTTCAATCAGTTTTTCATTTCTGATTTTATCTACTTCTTCCAAAAGTCTTTAAATGATGAGCATTTCAATCAGAGATGTCTTTCTTTTCCCTTCTGCCATAGAAAATGTCTTAGGAGAATTCAAAGAAAGGTACACCAAACAGCTACAAAAAGATGAATTAAGAGTGTCTGAGCAATTCCTTTTGAAGAAGCTTGAAGAAAGTAGAAGTTTTATGGGAATAATATTTGTTTAAATCAGCTTAGAGTATAAGTTTCATATGCAAATATTCAATAGTCCCGAGGATTTGTGGCTTTTGAAAATTTTTTGGAGTGTGGTGGTGGGGTTTTGTAATAATGGTAAATTTTCATGCTTTTTTTTTTTTTCTTGACAAATGTTCTGAGCATTCAGATGTTTAGTATGATGAGGATAGGGACAGAGTCCTTCGGAAATGGAGAAGCAGAAGCAGAGTTAAAAGCATTTGAAGCACTGGTACAAACAGATTTCAACATTTTGTTATACTTCAAAGTTCACCATAAAACTAAAACTGGAAACACTGTTTATAACCTGCAACCTCTTGTTCTTACTACTTGTTTATTTTCATTTGGAAAATCTAACTTCTCACGAAACTACTATAAATTTTCACCTTTACTGTACCAGGATTTTTAAAACTATATATGACGGTCTTTCATTCACTGGAACCACAGAAATGAAACCTTTCATTACAGAAATTAATTAGTGACGGCTTACTTTTCTACAGATGCACATTTTCTTTTATTGACATGACAGAGTAGGGGGTGGAGAAGAAAGGATAATAAAATATGGCATGTGTCAAGTTTATGCGGTTCAGGTTAAAAACTATTTGATTAAAATTCCAAGCCATACATGGTCTGTAGTTTCAAAGTACTGAAAAGTACCTGAGCTCTTTTCCGATATAACCTTTTTCCAATTTTTGTCAAGTCAGAAAGATGGAACAATAGAGGTGTATGGATAAAGAATTGCCATATTGTCAAATACTTTGACAGAAAGGTGAGAAATATCACCAGAAACATCCTGGAAGAAATTAAACAGCAGCAAGAATACAGAAGATATCTATATCCTAAAAGTCAAAGTATCTGCAGCATGTAGATGAAGATAAATTTCAGGTCTGAATTAAAAGTCTTACAGCAACACTGAGTGATTGTGTAGATGTCCAGCCCCAATTTAAATTTTGTTGCTTTATAATAAGTTTTGAGAACTACACTGTAGCCTGTAAAAAATATCCACATGTTCTCAGCTGGAACAGCTCCAGACTGTAACAGAACCACTAGATTGCACCCTGGTGCTTTATGTATTGTTTAATTGTTTTCCTTTGGTGGATATTTTTATTAAAAGCCCATTATCCAGAATCAGACAGAAGTGTTGTTTCAAGAACAGCAGAAACAGAGGCCTTTCAGCTACACAGATCTTATTCATGCTTTCTTTAGCCAGCTTAGCTAATGAGACCTCCACTATTCTTCTTTTAGTACTCAAAGAAGAAAAAGAAATGGGAGTTTTTATTTTGCTCCTTTCAAACATAAGCAGGATTGCAAAGAAGTATTGTGAGGTTTTGCGTGTGCTCACGCACCTGTGTCTCAGTGTGAGTTTGTGTGGGTACCTCCAGGGCATGCCTAGATGTTCTCATGCTTTTGCACCAATAACTCCATCAAGATATTTTTTAATCCTAATGGTTTTGTGTACCTGTGCTACAGTTTGCCCATAAAGTAATTGAATGAAAGGAACAAGTCTTTTTCATAGAAAATATGTTCTAGCAAATAAGGCTCCAGTAATTTTGTAGAAAATAGAAAAATCTGGCAAGCATCAGATTTTGAAATCCTGAATTATGCTGAATAGTGCTGTGCTCAGTGCTGCAAGATCTTATGAGGTTTCTTGTTACTGGATGTTGTTGGAGCCCCAACTCTGAGTATTTTATTACTTTTTAAAGCCAGCTTTTAGTCTTTTGGAGAGATGTTTGAAACTATGAAAACATAAACGTCTCAAAAATAGATATCTAATGAGAAAGTTCAGGGAGGTCTATGACTCATGATTATGTGGTATTAGCAGTACTGCTTGAGCCACCAGTAATCTCATTAAATCAATGCAGCTTCTTGAGGAATAAGTTGTTACCCAGTGTGAGGGAATCCATCAGACTTCAAGCTGCTAGGCATCAATTGTTTCTTACAAGCAGTATAAGAGAAATGCTCAGTAGTAGAGTGACCTACCATGTTTGGCGTATTTGCATGTTTTTTCATGCAAAGTGGGGTCTTTGTCTTGTGATCACATATACTACGGTCAGGATTTAGAAGTAAATCGATCATTCATGTCATTAGCTAATGCAGGTCTCAGTTCTGCACACCAGCATAATTCATGGCTAAGATGTAGTGTTGTTACTTATATGAAATAGTAGCTACTTGCAAAAGTCGTTGTTAAAAGAGTAAAAGCAGAGGCTCTTCACCAAGTAAATGTGGCCGGATCTGATCTTAGATGCTGTGACTACATTTAACCTAATTAAGTGATCAAATCTTTAAGATTATGTATGAGCACTTCCATGAGATATGCCTTGAAACACAATAAGCTTTTGAAGTATTTCATTAGTTGATTTATGTTTACCTACTACAAGCATTCTAGCCATATTTATATCAGATGTTAAAATAAAGTTAGAAAAATTATTAATTTATAAAAAAATCTTGAAAAATGAAACCAAACAAATTACAGCACAGCATAAACCAGGTTGAAAATAGCTATGTCTGGGATGCATTTCTCCTATGTCATGCACACAGGAATGTACGTGTGTATCAGATAATATAAGGTGGAGGGCTGAAGGGAAGATGCAGCTTATTTGGTTCTTTTCTCCCTGCCAGTAAATTGACTGGTCTCTGCTGCTTTCTCCATCATGTGCAGGGTGTGCATTACTAAGTAGGGATGACTAAAGACAGCAGTTCCAGTAAGTAGCAACTGTCCGTGGTTTTGACATGATTTTCTTCTACACTGGAATGAAACCAAAGCTATTTGAGTTTCCAAGAAAACAACTAAGTGTGTGTTTCAAACCCTTTCATGACAATGTTCATCTCTAGCCACATGATGAGGACATCGCTCCAGGAAGCAATTAAACCTTAAGTGAAAAATCCCATCCCTGAATGTTCGAAAACAATTTTTTGTCCCCCATTTTTACAAATCAGGGACTTGAACCTGACCTCATCACATCTGAAGTTAATGCCTTTGTTGTCAGACTATTTGGAATGGGTATTTTCCCCTCACTCACATCTACAAAAAGATTATGTTTTGGTAAAATAGCCTAAAGACCCTGTGATTTCCAACTTATCAAGAAGGCAGTGATTTCATTCTCACTCTGTACCATCAGGTGGGCCACTGCTAAGAGGTATTAGCTGCCCCTGAAAGTGAAAACATGCAGGTTTTGAGTTAATTTTGACTTGCTTAGTGTCAAGTTAAGTCACTGGTCCCTATGTAATAAACGACTGAACAAACCCAGAATTTTTTATGTTGTTTTTGTGGTCTTCCAAAGCAAATTTACGAACTTCAAAGTGTTGGAAATACTTTTCCAATAGTACCAAACAGTAGAAATAATTTTCCCGTATTGAAAATACTCCACCCTCCCCGTTTCCTTTCACATTTCTCTCTTGGAGTCATAATTTGACGACTCAACAAATTCTTCACAACAGCATTATCTCCCACAGCTCTGTCCTACGCCTCTGATCACAATGTTGCTCCCCATCTGTTCTTCGCAAACTCTTTTGGTTGACACCAGGGCCTCATTCTTTTTCATCTTCTGATCTACCTTGGACAAAAGCTTTTCACTTATTCAGCTGTTTAACCTCTCATTCCTCTCACAAGAGGCTTTTGTCCCTTGTGATGCAATCATGTTTCATTGAAAAGAAAAAGTGCTGTTAAGCTCGGTCTCTATCATCCTCTCTCCTTTCTCCCTCTCTATCCCCGAGGACATTGACTGTATAGATTGCTGTCTGTCCTCTGGTTCAGTTCTAGACCTTCTCCAAAACACCATCTCAGCCTTCCTTTCCTCTGAAACCATTCTTAGCATAAACCCCGCCCAGCCCAAAGCTCAGTCTCTATTTCACCCTCATTTTCCTTAGCCTGTGTGTCATCTGCCTTGACCTTGATGATCTTTTTCTTGAAAATTCATCCTTCCTTGTCTTCCATGCTTGGTAGTCACTGGTCTCCACCCAACATTTCAAGTAGCTCCTTTAACTTGTCTTTTGGAAGAATCAACATTTTTCTTCTTGAGCTTTCTTCAGTGATTCCATGGCATTCTGCTTTTGGTCTTGGTCCCTTCTCCTACTTCTTTCTGTTTGTTGAGAGGCCAGTTCATCCACAATGCAAATTCAATTATTGTTTGTCAGCCAATTACTTCTCTGTTCTGTCTCCTCTGTGCAACATGAAAATTTATAGTGACTTTATGATAGACTAATTGAGGAAATCTGCCTTTAGTTCAAGCTCAACCTTACCAAACTTTTACCCCCAAGTCATTCCTACTGCCACTCTCTATAGACAAAACCATCTTTCTGTCTGTCACTCTGACAAGTTCTTGTGTTACCTTTGACCTTCTCTGCTTGAAGTCACAACCCAGCAATGTCTAAATTTTGCAAATTCTTTCTGTAGCATGTCTGTGGAATACAGAATATACTACTATTCCAAACAGCTAAAGTGATTTCTAAGCTTCTGTCTTTTTTTTTATTATTATTGCAATGTCATTCTTAGAAAGGCCCTATGAGTTTCATTTTCCAGAGCATGATACCAGGTACAGGTTTTCTGCTTTTTCTGGTGATAATGTTCGTACCTGTAGGATATTGTCATAAACAGCTACAAAACTACTTCATTAGCCTCCTTGAAATCCTTTATTACATTTCTATTTTGCTATATTGCCTCCCACAGAACTGGACAGTAAATTCCTATATTGCTAAGATTGCTTCTAATCTTCTAGCTTGTACAGCTTCTGCCAGTAGTTCCCCAAATATCCACAGAGTATGTAGACAGGAATCATCTTTTTATTCCTTCTTTGCAGTGTCTTATGCAATGGGGTTTTGGTTCATGACAGTACATCCAATGCATTGTACTAATACAATTATTTTTTTTTATTAATAAGGATAAGGATAATAGTAAGATGTAAGGAGTTAAAAGGTTAATTTGGGAGATGTTGTAAGCTGTTCCCTTCCCCATCATGTTGAATGAAAGGTACAAACCCTAATACTGGTGACAGTGGCTGCACGTGAGACATTGGCTAGAACCAGACTAGAATATGGTCCTCTGATCTGATGCAAAAGGGGGTGTCTGCCCAGGGCTTGAAAGAGAGAAGTGAGTCCTCTGGCCCAGATGAAAGACATGGAGTTCTTTGTCTTTTATGCAAATTTGAATGACCAGAATTTATCTGGGACATGGTGACACAGATCTGCATTCTGTAACTGTTCTTTGTCATCTGAGACATACGGGTATGCTACTGGTAGGACTGACTCTTTTCCCAAACAGGCTTTGGAAGCGTGATCCACCTTCTGTCCACCCATCTCAGGAGCACAAATATCGCTCGGTATCACTTTGGCAGTGTCTATGATCTCATTAAGCCCATGAACATACGTATCTTGTTGACATCTGAGGAAACATGATGATTATCAACAAAATGTAGGGCCTGTTGTCCACTGTATCACTTCAAACACAATAAGATTATTAAGGCTTAATTACATAAGAAACAGCATACATGTTTTGCAAGCTTGTAGAATGTCACTTGCAGAAGTTAAGCAAGATATAAGAGTTTCCTAAGTTTCTATTATAGGTTTATTTCCAACAGTATTCTTTGACAAACTAAATAAATTACTGCATGTATTGGACCTCTGAGGCTTGGGGCAAAGAATGGAAAAATTATTTACAAAAGCTTGAAAATATTTAATCACTGGAGGCAGGGGGCAACTGTGTTTTAATTAGCAGTTCCTCAGGCCATTGGCTGGCTGGAGGCTTTCTCAAACAACCACACAAACGCACTGAATAGCTGTTTGCCAGCCTTAGGGTCAAGCCTGAGATGAAACAGATAAGATAATTGGCTCTAATGAAATCCAGAAGGCCTTGGCTTTCTTGTTTGAGCTTGGATTTGAAAAGTGCGTGTGGAAGTGAGGCTTAATTCAAACCAGTCCTGAACTAGGCCCGTTTTTCAGTGACTTTGATATTGTTTGAAGTTCTGAAAGTGTTCGCCACACCACTAGCCTGCTGGGCTGGGCCTCCCCGGTCACCTTAATTACTGAGCTTTATTGCTGACTTTACTACACAGGAAAGGAGCCATTATATGTTCCATCAACATCAGCTCTCCTCAGATTGGAGGAAAGGGCAGGGTGAAAGGCCACTGTAGGAAGGCAAAAACTTCACTTTGAGGTAGTCAGATCATTTACCCGTGTTAAATTTCACTGTGCTATGCGTGTACATTCCTCACAACACAGAAGCCCAATTTCCATTTTTTTTTTTTTTTAGCAAGTGATTACTTTTCAAAACATTTTGTTTGTGTATGATTAGCAGAAGGGGACATTTATTCTTAGAGGTGGAAAGAAGGCAAATTGTAACAAACGCCTAATTAATCATCACAGGGGAAAGAAATCTAGTTAAAATCTGTAATAAAGAGAAATTGTTCTTAATGCTTCTTTGAAGTGGGAAAAAGTGAGGAAACCCCTATGGTGTGTTTGCAGACCTGACACCCTACAGAACTGACTCCTTACAGCCAGCCTGATATCTTGAGGGTAACTTGTAACGTGCTCTCCAAAACCAGAAAGGCTCCTGTGAAATACTGTAAGGGCAAGCAACACTTGAGGTATTTTAGCAATGTTAGTTGTGAGTTATTCTCTTCAGGATAATTACTTTCAGAGTTTGGTCCTAATCTCTTTAGCTGCCCCAGCTGGTGGTGCTGCTGGAAAAAAAGCTGAACTTTTGTGCATGAATGGGTTTTCAGATCTACGCTCTCTATAGCAGGAGAGATGTCTCTCTGGCTTCAGGATGCAGTGTCTGAGGCCACCGAGGTCCCTGGGAAGACTGCTGTCAGGAAACCTGGGATAGGTCCTGAAAATGGTTAGATGTGTGGCTGAATATATTTACATGTTAACTCATTATTAAGTCAATCAGGCTACTAGCCTGATTAAAGTTACACGTGTGCATTCATGTTTGCAGGATTGAGCCTCCTGAGACTAATGAAAGTGTATAATATTGGCCAATTTGGGCCAGATCCCATGTTACCAACACTAGCACATAATAAAAGAAATATTGATGAATATTACTTTCTAGTGGGAGCAATACTGTGAAGTTCAGATCAAGATACACAAACATTTTTTCCACGAGCTGGGGAGGAAAATTAGAAAGGACTGAAAAATCAGTTCTGTTGCTGTCTACTCTGTGAGCATTTTATTTGATTTTTTATTTCTTTTCTGTTTTGTTTTGGTTTTTGTTTTTTTTCATGGACCTAATATTTCTGTTTTTCTTAAAAGCTTGAAAATGTCTTGGATTCCTTCATAAAAATTAGAAATGTCACAAAGATACATTCTGCAGAATATTCAGCCCTTTCCTTAAGGAAACACTGTTTCACAAAGAAGGCTTCTGTAATTCGAGATAGTTCCACCTTATGTTATTTTATAAATAATATATATGCTATAATGCAAATTTTATGTTGTATAGCTGAAGATTTTTTAACACAAAAGACTCCTGTTGAGGAAGCCTGAAGGCTTCTTGTTTTAATTCCCTTTCATATGGCCTGTCATTTTAACATGTTTTATGTTAGTAGAATGGCAAATTGGTTATACGCTTTAAAGAGAAGCAGCAGGTTTTAATATTTTTATCAACATTTTGTGAAATTTTAACCTGGTAAACTCATAGCCAGCATTACAGGGAGTTGGTTATATCTCGATGCATATTTTATTAGCACTAATGAATCTTTCTCTGAGAAAATATCTTTTGAAATCATCATAATTCATTACAATTATCAGAAAACAATGATTTCCCTTCTAATACAAAAGGTTGTTTTGTGAGAAAATAGTGTAGTTGTCATAGCGTGAGGGCAATATTTCCAGCTGGGCAGATGTCCTGCTCTTTATTAAACAGAAGATTTTATTTGCTGTCATTTTTTATAACTAAATAACAAGACACGAACTTCCTTTTTGATACCATGCTTCCTAAGAGGTAGTTTGGGCTATCAATGTTGTAAATCATACCACTTGTCTGACTGTACTTTCAGCTACATTCACATTTTGTTGAGGCTAGTGTAATTTAGATGACCATATATGATGACGTAATAATATTATAGTATATTGGAAAAGATTCATTGGCTAGGAGAAGTGAGATTATAGAATCTATTAGTGATTTAATTCACACCTTGCATATATACCTAATGATCTCTTCAATAGAAGGAATAGGATTATAAAATCTACTGGTGATTTAATTTGACCTTTGCACATCTGTCTACAAACTTTATGGAGTAAAGTTAAGCTTAGGTGGGTGGTGTAAGTCAAGCAAGGGATAGTGACTGAGGAAGCATTTTATTGCAGGAAAAATTTCCCTGGATGCTTAAACCACTTATTTCCAAGGTTTCTAACAATGTTTTTAAGATAGTACAATGCTTATTACTCAAAAGTGTCTTTTTTTATGTGGGGACCTGAGGGCTACACAGTTTCATAATTTCCACCTTACTTAGAATTGCCTGTAAATCTGCAATTTCATAAAAGAAAGTCTAACAAAAATATTCATGAAGTAGCCATTATCTGATGTAATGGTGTTGTGTTGTGTATTTTCAAAACACTACAGAGACCACACAGCAAATCACTGGCTGAGCCCAGAAAAAATATTTGGCTTCATTACTTTCACTAATTCTGTGAAATTCCTCCATCTTTAAAATGACAGATCTAAAAAAATAAGCATTAGTTGTCATTTTTCTATGTATCCATCTGCTGTCCTGTTAAAATTTTCAGTAGAAAATCCATCTGCTCTCCTGTTAAAATTTGAAGGTAGATTTTGATTCTGCTTTTCATTATTCTTCCTTTGAATCATTTTAGAATGTGTACAGAAGAGGTAAATTGAACCACTTGGGTTCAGTAAGTCACTTTTAGATGCAGTGACCACGACATATGTTTTGGCAGCACTGCATTCTGTTGTTCATTACATATTTTTTTACACTCTTTGATAACAAGAGGCTAACTGGAAGATAAATGCCATAAATAACATTTAATGTGATGCTGGACGCTTTACCTGTTTATATATAGATTGCTTTCAGGCATCCTTTACCCTGGTAAAGAATAGTGAAGGAGTTAATAAGGACATTACCTACCTAAGGTATACACATGTGGCTTTTTGGCTGTGACTTTTCATTGCTGTACTTGGTAAGAACAGTGGGAATAATTCACTGCAGAGAACTTTCACAGAGGATGCCATAGTTACGTAATTTGTTTGACTGAGGAATTCAACTGGGATACATTTCTCATATCATGGCATATGTTATATTCTTATAGATTACTTTTGTGTGATGTGGGAGATCAAAGGACTGTACTTTTGCCTCCGTGACTACAATAAACTTGAAAAGAATAAAGGGTATAATGGTGAATATCATAAAAAAAAAATGGAGAAAATTTGGAGAATTTGGAGAAAAGAACAATGAGAGAAACAATGAGGATAACGTGCTTCTTTATTGTTCTTGGTTGTAGTGTAAAGTCTTGCACCTGCTTGTTAACAAGGTCAGATTTAGGATTAAGAAAAAACAGGGAGTGCTTTTAGTTGCATATTTTCTCCTAATAGCTCTGTTTCCTTAATTTAATTCATATGTACAGTATTCCAAAATAACTACAGTGATTGATAGTGCTGTAATAAAACACAGGAAAATATGCACAAATTCTGTGCTTCTTTAAAAATTTAAAAGACTTCCCATTGTATTCTATTTATTATTGTGCTTATAACATTTTTAGCACATTTAGTGAAATTCTATTCTAACTGTAACATGAAGCATTACTTTGAATTTGCAGTCAATCCTCCCTTAGATGTCTTAAAAAATGGACTAATAGTTCACACAAGTTAAAAAACAATTAGTTTTTTATTTAATGGAAGCTATTGTGTAACTGCAGTTCCATACTGTTTGTGGCGTATTAGGTTATGTAAGGATTGTGGAATTAACGAAGTGTTAAGTCCTATATTGCCCACACTCCTTAAGAATACTATTATTTTTAGTAAAGTCCGGATAATTTTTAATATAAGTTATTATAACAGTAGTAGCTGCCCAGATCAGACTATGATTTTTGTGCTGAAAAAACAGCAATGTACAAGCCATTGAGAGGAAACAGAAAGTTCAGCCTGCTGCGTAGGAACAATTTGTATTAGTACCCTAAAGGAAAATGTGGAAAGCAGCCACACGTTTTCAGATCTTAGTTGAAAAATTTGATTATACAGATCTGATTCACTGCCTTGTGTCCTTTCTGCTTTGAACATGAAGAGAAATGACTTTATATTCAGAAAAAGAAGACTGAGTTCCTCTGCTCTCTATCCAGGAGACCACCTCTGCCACAGTACCTTAAGACTGGATGGGGACTAGTTTTAATGGGAGGCTACCTAGAGTGGTTTCTCTGCTAGAGCTTTTAGCTTATTTACTCAATAATATCAAAGAAGCTGTGATTTTGGGCTTCTTATTTCACACTAGATTATGGTTAAAAGCTAGCATATAAACAGAGGTGAATTCAGGGTCGAATTCAGAAATCCAGCCATGTCCCTGCAATGTGGGTGTCTGCATATGAGCAAGATGTCTCAGTTCCCAGTGTGGAGCTCTGGGTGATACAGTCAGCTGAATTGAGAGAGCTGTGTGACTCACCCTTAAGCAGGGATATACATTGGTTGTTTGAATAACTTTCTAGACTTCACTGCCTGTACCGACTAGGACCTTGATTCAGTTCTCAAAAACATGCAAGTCCAGTGCCGCATGACATGCGCTGGAGGAGCTGAGGTTTACTGCCACAGCTGACAGCCATAGCACAGGATATCTGGGAGATTGTGCCCTTTTTGGAGAGTGAACAGGTGGCCAGGACAGGTCCCCCTGCATCCAAAAAGCCAATGGATATCTTCATACAGGTAAATTAACTGAATCCTCTGTGTCCATGGAAATATAATGAGAGTTTAGATCCTCAGCTATAGACTCCTACGGTATACGGCTCAGTGTCTGCATCTGGATTTGGATGCCATTCCTGGTTAAAGTCATCTATATTCTAGGTTATGGTTATTTACATACAACTGGGAAAATTCAGTTACCATGATTTCATCCATACTTGTTTAGGGGAATTTTTTCAAGCCAGTGTCTCAGCGTATGCCTATACTTCTATACCTGCAAAGAAAGTTTAGATATGTTCAATACAGCTTTAAGCTACTTGTGAAATTCCTGAAAAAGTTATTGTCATGAACCACCTGTGCTAACTGGTTTTGTCTTTACTGCACAGTGTCAAAATGTAAACACACACACTAGTAGTTTATGTCTGTCTCTGAGCTAATCTTTCAGGCTGGAAGAAGCTTTAAAGGGGCTAATACACAGTGCTGAGATAAATTACCTTTTCTTAGCAGTATGAAATAACCTGTACAAAAGCAAGTCCCTCTGGCAAAAGTTTTTCAGCATCCACACTGACTCATTTTAAAGCTAGCACAGATATCTTTGCATCTTGCTGCAGTGTGCGGTGTAGTCATATCCCTAGGCAAGGTATACACTTCAGTTTACTGATGAAGTAAGTGGGAGGTTTGCCACTTCGGTTGTACACTTTTGTTATATCCTCGCGCTGCACCTTCCGTAGCCAATATGGTTGGCTGCACTTATATCAAAATACATGAGAACAATAATGTGGGATGAGGTTGTGCTTCAGTCAGGTTGTACTGTATACTCCTGAAGGGACTACCTCTCAACAGTGACCCTTTCCAGAAATTTAGAGCTGATAATATTTATGAGAGTTCAGAGCAGTTGAAACATTGGCTAGAGATCTTTTAAATGGCTAAATTTCAACACATTCCCTAAGGACCTGAGATGGAGATCATTTAAGACCTGTCAGAGGAAGATCATGCCTTAATTGTACTTCATTGTACTATAAAAAATGAGACCTCTCCACTAGATTTAAGAGCTTGTGGTATTGTGATCTGTGTGAAATCTTAGGGGAACTCATCTGGGATCTTACAGTGTGTATGAAATAAGCTTGTGTCACTAACAAAGGTAGAAATAGTCACATAAATGTGATGGCTTTTGTAATTGATCTTTTCTAAAAGTATCTCCAGCTTGACAGGGAGCATCTTTTCAGTATGATTTATTCTGTAATACAGTACACTCCAGTGGCTGCCTTCCAAAAATGCTGTCTTGAATATCTGCTTATAAATTGAGCAGCTCCAAATCACTCAGGTTCATGAGCATTTTATTGAAAGATAAATACTGCTTTGGCTGTGGCACAGATGCCAGCTTTTGGAAAAGATCCTCTTTGAGAGCATGAAGCACTAGTTACCTCTTTCAGTAGCAACCGTTACTCTGACAGGGCTCCATGTTAGCTCCTCAGCTTTAAAAAAAATCATAGTCTTTACAAAAGAGTGCGATATATCATGGAGTGTGGAATGACATGGAATAACACTGTAACTTTTATTTGATCAAATCCAAACCAGCCAACTTCTGTCACTTGCCTTTTTGCCATTCCATGGAGAACAGTGCTGTCAACAGAGGGATGATCCTTTCTCCAGTCTCTGTTTCAAACCTCTCACAGTTCACACAATCATAGAAAAAAATTAGAGACTGTAATTGAGGTGACATACTAGACACTTGTCTAAATCTCATTTGTAATCTCTGGAAAGTTGTAGAAGTCTCTGTAGTTTCCAGAAGTTTTCTCCACAGCAAGGCACTAATTTGTAGTGATTTTCCTCCTCCACTGACACTGGGAAGAGCAAGAACATTACTATTTGTCCCTCTGGTGCTTGAAAATACCCCCTTGGACAGCAGCAGGAGAAGGGCAGAGTTTGAGGAATGAAAGCTTTGACTGATACAGAGCTCTGCTCGCGCAATGGCAGAGGTGGTAAATCTCAGCAGATAAGTAGGGCTTTCCTACTCCACATAGCACAGCTGGACTTCACTGAAGCTGGTAGTTCAGTTAAGTGTCCAGCCAGTGTTCCCAAGCCTGAGATATAGAAATGCATGGGTAATTCTGTGAATTATGCACCAATGAACCCTTTAAATGATGGACCTGATGCTGAGGTGATGACCTTGCCTAAGTCCCTTTGGTATTGCATCTCTGGACTTCTGTCACAGGGGACTGGACTGGAGAGATCACAAGGTAAAGTACACAGACATGAGAAACGAGTGAAGGCCCCAGGAGTGAGACCATGTGCACACTTCTGGAAGGTCAGCACTCTACTGTACAATTTTGAACATTTGTGAAGAGTTGTTCTTTATTAAGAAAAAAAAAATAGTTTCAAGCTGGAAGTTTCTGACTGAAGTCAATTTAAGGATTAATGATTACCCCTAATCATCAATGGCTAGACTACAGCTTTAGGACAGGGAGTTGTGGCATCTGTGCTATCACGAAAGTAGTTGTAAGGTATTGTCTGCCATGTTAAGCCATTTTCAGGGACAGAATAATGTATATATTTGGGTCCTGGTCCTAAAAGGTTTTAAATGTATGTCTATCTTTTTTTTTTTTTTAATTTGAGCTACTAAAATTTTTGCTTGTATCACATCATCATTATTAAATTAATTATATTAACATTAAAATGAGCACATTCCTGAATGTTCTTCAACAGATGCAATAACATGCAACAATAAAACATTTATAGATTCCCTTCAGAGATTATGAAAGTGATATTGTTCTAACCTGTGTGCAGGTAGGACACTAGGGAGTTACACTTTTCAAATGGGTCGTGTAGAAATTAATACTTCCAGGAATAAGAACACAATGTGCCTTACTCAACATTCAGAAAAGTAACATGCTCAGGTCAGTGAAGACATCTAGGATTGTCTTAAAAAGTAAATTAAAAAAAAGTTAAATTTTGCAGGTCAAAAAAAGAAGATAAAGTGGTCAGCATCTCTCAGAATGGACCTCTCGGATCTCACGCATTCTCTACCTCTGTGAGATAATTGGGAAGTAAAGGGGAAAACAGAGGGCCGGACTAATAGTAACGAGCAAGCAGATGAGAGAAAACAGAGTAGAAAGAGAATGCAGATGAGACAGAGAAGAGGAAAAGATGAGAGAAAACAGATGGAAGCCAAAAAGCCAATGAAGTGAGAGAGACAAGGCTATAATGATTTACACAAGACATGGTGGAACTAGTCTGGATAAAATAAAAGAAGAAACTTATACCCTCAGTCCAACTTCAGAATAAAACAAATCTTTAACAGGATTTTAAAAAGGTTAAGGCAAAACTTTGTGAATCTTTTCATCCTGGAATTAGAAACAGAGATTCTATAACAGAATATTCTGATAGTATTGGTGACCTTGCATAGATAAGATTGAAATAAACATCAAAACATTTACAAGTTTATATGAACAAAGCTTCAACCCCCCTGAGGTTTATTCTTTGCTAATATATACTTCCTTTTAAAGCTGTACAGAACCTAAAATTGAATGCATGGATAACAAGATAAACAAAACCTATTTTTTTTTAGCCTATGTCCTAGAACACCATTTTTTCCCACATTAGCCTGGTCTAATAATAATCTTCATTTCCTTAATAATAAGCCATTATTTCCATTCATATGGGACTGTGAATTAAGAAAATTCTAACTGAATTTTTTAACTTATGGAAAAAGAATGTAAGAACTGTTAAAGAGAGCACAAGTCTGAAGGAATTGCATATCAGGATTTGGCTTCACTTGCAATTAGAAATAGAGCCAAATTGGAATATGCATGTGTACCCCGTAGCTGTTGAAACAACATATGCCTTTTTCAGCTTTAAATCCTTTTTATCTGTATGGTATCTGCATGAAGTACAGTAATACTTAGTATTCTAGACCTGCAGCAGCTTCTTTAAGCCATTCTTGAACTGCATTCACCAGTAGTCAGCAACCCCGCTAAAAGGAGTCCTTCTTAGATTACAAGCTAGACTACTTCTCATTTGTTGGTTTTGTCACTGATTTTAATTTTATTTTTTTCCATGATCAGGTCAGAGTTCTCCTTTAGTGATTCAATGGAATTTAAAAAGAATGGAGTAGAGCCAGAGGGAAGATGAAAATATCAGCCTTGGCAGGATCAGCTTATTTTTAAGTACTCTTTGCTCTTTGATACTCCTCATTTCTATCATTGCTTTTTTGGTGAAGGAAACAGTGCAATGAGGTGGTGCGAAAGCTGGCTTGCTTTGCGTTGTAGCAAGCAAGACTACCAATTCTCATTCCACAGTCAAGTCTCTTCAGAGATAACTATTTCCTTCCTGACTGGGTTTCCACTTGGACTGACAGGTTGCCAGGATTCCCAGTATCAGGGCACCAATTACTGTTTGAGATTGGAATTAAATTTCAATAATTACAATGTAAAAGCTCAGATTTTTACTAGAATTCAATGTATATAATAAAATTAAGAATTTATTAACTATTTAACGGCAATGACATGAAATTTTAAATTAAGGCATATATGTGCTACTGCAATGACATTTTAAAGCTATACTGGGTAAAAAATATATAAATATAAATCATTCATTTGGCACTAGATAAGAAAATTTATTGCAAACTACTTGATTAGCAATGTCTGCCAAGCTTGTAGAGATGGATATGAAAAGAAAAAGACATGAGTTGCCCAATAAATGAGAAGAAAACACCCCAAATTTTAAATATTATTTCATTAATTTGTTATGAATTCACAAAAGTCAGAAAGTGTTGAAATCAGGACTACAAAATCAAAATCAACTTAGAAGACTATGTAAACAGCTCTTCTGTAGTTATCCTTAACATTATACTAATTTAGGGTTCTGTATTTTCTTCCAAAGACTGAATTGTCTTACAGAAAAACAGTACAAAGATTACAGATTTTAATAAGTAATTTTTTCCTTAGCTGTTCATGCTGAAGGACTGACAAATTCTTTTTGCTTAGGTGCCAAGAGTCTTCTAACCTTTCTTGAAGGGGTCACAATTTAAAAATCTATTGGATCACCTCCCATGTATTAGCAATGATAAAAACTTCTTCCTATTCACTATAATTGCACAACTCCTTATGACAGGTTTGGCAATTCTATGTTGGAAGAGTAATTTTAACAAAGAGTAGATGGGAAGAGTGTGCCAAATTTCTCAGCTGGTGTAAAATTCCTTGTTTGAAGAACTCACAGCAAAAAGATCTTTGCAGGGTTTGGGGGACTGTCGGTAATCCAAAGATAACAGCATGAAAAGTGCTGCTTTTGAACTCATCCTTTGCACAGTTTACAAGCTCTTTTGGCAATTTCAAGTAAGGAATTTAAAATGACAAAAGGATTTCATAAATAAATGGTAACTTATTTGCAGTAAGCACACTGAAGCTGATTAAAGTCAAATCCTTGGGAGAGAAATGATTATGAACTCCTGAAGGGACCTGTAAAATACTTGGAAAATGAATGTTTTATCAAATATATTTTGGCTTCAATAAAAGTTCAAGTTTTTGGACAGAGGGAAGATTATGAATTACATGATACCTAGATACTGTATCATCCAGATATCAAAACTGGAAGAACTTTTTTTTAGTTTTCCCAATGAGGTCAATTTGAATGTACATTTGACTTACATTTATTAAAATGTTCTCTGAAATTTCACAGTTCTTTTACTGATGTAACCAATCTAAGTTATTATATTATTTTGACTGTCACTCTGAGAGATAAGTGCAACAAAAATAAAGCTAGAAGTGGAAGTCATGCTTAGGGATGTTTTTGTTTCTAGTTTCAACATTGTAAATTGAGACAGACATTGAAAAAGGAACTATGTGATTCAGTTCGTTCGTACATTTTCTTGAAATTATAATCAATCTCAGTTTCCAAGGCAACTGACTACATGAAGATGGACCAGCCAATAATGGGAAACAGCTTTCCTTTTTATTACTGTAACATATGGTAGAAAAACTCTTTTTTGTTTCATGCTGTTGAGGAGACTATCCAATTTATCACTCCAAATAGGATCCAAAAATGATTAAAATAGGTGTGAGCAGTTAGTTCAGGTCTGTAACATAAGTGCAGAGACATAGGTTCATGGGAGAAAAGCAAATTCAGAAACATGAAAATGTAATTTTTAGATGCTTTTCAGCTAAATCCAAAACTTCACCTTGATTTTTCCTCTGACCTTCTTCAGGGGTCCTGGCAACATGAGGCGTTGGTGCAAGTGATTGTATTGGCAAATGGATTAGCATTGTATCAGTATGACTCTCTCGGGGTGAGTGGAATTGCCTTTCTGCTGTAAGACGCCTGGCACAAATAAAAGGCTTCTTCCATGTGCACCACTGAAAGAGTTATGATTGATCTAGGACCACAAGACTTTCTACATTGCTTTTGCAGACGTCAAATAAAATCTATTAGGAGAAATATTGGCTCCATGAAGTCAATGGAAGCTTAAGTAAAATATTAAATCACATCGCTCACATCGCAACATATCTACATTTTCATGTTTTGTTTCTTGGGCTGAGATTTCAAGTGGTTCACTGGTCACTGTTTCTTCCTTGTTAAAAAAAGAAAAAGAAAAAAAAAAAAAAAGCTGTGAAACATTTATGCAGGAGTCATGTTATTCCTGAATTCTGCAGTTATCTTCAAACCTTATTTTCCAGAGCTCTTTGGTTTTCCTTTTTTTCTTCTCCTTCCAGATGTGCTTAAGACAAACTTTTTTTTTCCCTCATTGTGTCTGTGAATGGGAATATATCCTTTTTTTTTCTTAATTATTTGTTTCTCTGTAGCTGATACAATACGTTACCTTTTTTTTTCAAATATTGTGTTAACACAGATTCCTTTGCTACTTTTGCATTTTATTAAACTCCCTATTTGTGACATTGATTCTGTAATATTTAAAGCTCTTCTCTATATGAAAATGCTTCCCTTTGAATTTCAGGGATAAAACCCTGTTTTTTTCATACTACTGAAATCAGAAACAAAATTCCTACTGTCCTCAACATGTCATATTTGGCTTCATATTTCCCTAAGCCTTAGTTCCCTCCAGTCCTTTCTTTGACTTCACTCTTTAAGTTGTAGGTGTAACTGTTGCAGGAGAGTGTTTCATATTTTAAAACATTAGCCTACTTGATATTACTCTGTGAACAAGTCTGGTACTTTTCTTTGTGAGTTGAGTCCTTCCAGTCATGTTCAATTCAGTTAATTTGTAAGCGCTGACATCCAATTTTCTCTGGTTTTGGAGTCTATCATATTTCCTCTATTTTGTTGAGCAAAACGAGTGTAAGGGAAGAGAGTGGGTAGGATAATATAAAAGAGACAGGATTCCTCCAAACTACCCAGAGCCAACACCAGATCACATTTCTAACCAAACAGTAGCTGAAACTGCACCAGAAAAAGTTGTAGTTTCTAACACTATGTGGTACCTAGGGATTAGAGCTTCAGTATGAGGTTCCCCCTGCTCCCACAAATATCTTCTCTCTTTCTCTCTGAGAATTTTGTGAGGGGGGTGGGAGGGGCAGGGATTGAGAAGTGCTTTTCTGGGTTACCTTATATTATCTGTAAATATTTCCTCTATATCCCTACTAAAATTATGTCAGTATGGGTTCCATTAAGTGGCATTCAATTTAGGTAAAGTGAGACAACTTGTTGTTTCTGTATGGTATGAGGGATGCTGTATTTTTGTCTATCAGAAAGAAGCCCAGCTGGTCTGTTTAAATATGTGCTAGAGTAATGGGATGGTCTAAAGTGGTCCCAATTCCAATGACAAAGTTCTGCCAAACATAAGACAAAAAAATAGGCCTGTATTTACTAATACAGCAATGTTCGATACTGTTGCTGTCCGTAGCATCAATATCTTCCTGCTTTGGATTTCAGACACTTCCTGTTGGTTAATTTGGTCTGGGTGTAAGAAAATATCCATAAATTTCTTTTCTACCAGTATATGTTCCTCAGCAAAAAAACAAGAGGAAGTGACATGTCTGTATCTTCCTTCTGAAAGAACACCTCATAAGAGCTGAAAAATAAGATTAGATGTATGAGGAATTTTCTGAATAAATTGCTTCAGAGGAATAGTGACCACATAATATATAATAAAATCATAGTGGCTAACGAGAAACTTGTGAAATTTCTATTTAATGATAAGACAGAAAAACCACACACACAGAAAATACCTTTAGAAGTAGTTATGAATATATGGAAAGAAATAAAAGACAAAGCAAGAAGGCATTTGCATGAAGAATACCAAAAGACTTCTGAGAAAAAAATTAAGACAACTTCATGTACTTTGTGTTCACAACCATGTTGATGAATACAGCATGTGAAAAGTTATGCTTTTGCAAATGGCCATGATCTTGATGAATAATTTGATTTCTAGAAAATGTTTTCTTTTCATTTAAAAGGAAAGAAAAAAAAACCCTTCTGGGCAAATTGCACTTTTCAGAAACTTAGCAAATTCTGTGGTAAAAGTATTTTTTCCAAGGGATTTCTGTATCTTTTATCCACTCAACCTATTACTCCCATGAAAAATGCAACCCCTCCAATTCATCTCCCCAGGCATTTTTTAGTAAGATTTACCCTCCCTTTTTCCCCACATCTCACTTTTGCAAGAACTGAAAGCTACTTTAAACTTCTCTAGTAATCACTTCAGTGGTGACATAAGCAGATTGTTAACATTGCAAACTGAGCTGTTGTACAATCAATAGCAGTAAATTTTAGGTACTGTATTTTCCTCATTCCTGCTGTTTCTCAAACTGTATGCTATATGCCCAAACTGGAAAGCTTTTTTAAAGTTTTTCATAAAGGAGGAGTGTAGATTTTGGACCTAGAGACAAACTTAATACTCCAGAGGACTCTTCTCTTTTTAATTTGTTCAAAACACCACCATTTCCTTCTTTTCCCTAATTCCACCATTCCAGTGAAGTGTAAATAAAATAGGTACTACTCTCCTTTATTTTTTACTGTACTTAGATTGCTAAGTATTTAAAAGTGTCAAGTACTCTAAAAAGAGACTGAAAGGTAGAATATGTTCAAAATGATATACTTTTTCATAGACATACCAAATTCCTCAGAGAGGATACCATGCTGTCATTCATTTTGTGAACACTATACATGTAACACATTGTGGCAAGTTTTACCTCTGTATTTAACTATTTCTGATATTATAACACTTGCTTTTGTCTTCTTAGGAGCAGTGCTATTACTATGTAATAAGATTTACTGGAAGCAGTGAACTGTTTTAGCAGTATTATTAGTTTATTATGTTAACATTTTGGGCCAAGTCCACTGACTTTTTATGATAAAATACTATTGAAAGAAATTACTTAGTAGAAAGACAAAACTGGTAATTATTTTGTTATAGAAAATACTGTAGTGTACTCAGGCTTGATAGAAATTGAACAAGTTTTCTAAGCAGCCATGCAAATTTTAAAATAGAAAACTTAAAATACCACCAAATTTTATTATTATATTTAGGGCAGAAAGCTTCTAAAGATCTACTTTTTCTTTTTTTTTTCTTGTAAAATAAAGTAATAACAAGATATGGGGACCAAATTGATTTTTCTAATAGGAACAAGTTACATCATGAAAACTAAATGCTGTCATAAATAATAGTTGAGGGTAAAATTTGGCAGTGTGTATGCATGTGTCAGTACCATTTGCCATACACGTTAGAATGGGTCTGATAAAAAAATAATTCACTTAAAATGGTGGGATTCCATATTTATTGCATTTTACTTTCTCAGTGTTGGTGATACTATTTTAAGTCATGCTATGTTTTATTTTAAGCCCCATCTTTACAAATTAAACCTCTATTTCCTCCTTCTCATATATCATCTTCAGTTGTATAGCTCTTGGAAGCCACATCAGTCCTTTAGCTACCAGCTGGAACTTAGTAAATAAGTTCTATTTATGTTGCACAAGATGGCATGGTACCAACCAGCTTTATTTGAGATCTGAAAAATAGATAAAAGGTAAAATGATAGTAAATTTTTCTTTCATTATGCCAGTGCTTCCCCAAATAAGACTGTAAAAAGACAGAGGAACATTTAATAGAAAATGCAGATTTTTTTACTCGGTCACTTTTCAGGGTAAAAGTGTTCTGTAAGGAGATATCCTGCTATTGCATGTGTTATCTTGGCCTATATTTCCATAGAAAGCTTTATATTTGCCTACTGGACAGCTGGAAATCTTTGATCATTCCAAGGTAACCTCTTCTTACAACATGTAATCATTTGAGAGATAATTAGACTTACCATAATTTTTAATTTTTAGCCAATCCCTCTACCTAATAACACTGAAATTTGAATTTTACTGTTCTGAATATGGATGTGAATGTGTATATGCATTTGCCCATGTTTCTAGAAGTTGGATAATTTCATTTGACAACACTATTAATTTTTAAGTGAATTCTGAAAACCACAAAGTAATATTTTTCTCATACCTTGCCTGTTTGTTAACCTTTTCTGTTTATTTTTCTGTAGATCAAATGTAGAAGAGTCCTTATAATTACATTGAAACCATCTTTCTAAATAATAATAGAAATTGAAGGATCAGCAGATATTGTAGTCAATATTTCTTATGCTTTTTGAGTGCTTAAGATGTTGCAATTCCAGCTGTAATAGAATTCAGGAAACTTGCATGCAAGATGCCAAAATAATTATTCATTTAAAAAGGAACCCACAAATAATAGTCTTAGGCTCTGAAAATGTCTTCAAAAGCCAAAAAAAAAAAAAAAAGCAAAGCTGTTGGTGCTCCTAGAACATTTCATTCAGTGGCACTTTGATACTCCTACAATTATAACATTTGAAATTACTAATCTGGGTGCATCTCTGGAAGACCTTGACACTTTAAACACTTTGGCATGTGCTTAAATTTAATACCATGTGTAAATCCCAGTGAAATGATCCATGATTTACAGTACTGAGGTTTTTGTATGGAAGTGGTACCTTTTGCCCCTTGAAGAATAAGAAAAAATATATTTTATATCTTCAGAAAGCAAATAAGGTAACCATAAAACAAAAGTAAGAACAAGAATATTGACTGTGCTTATAAAAAATAGAGAAGAAATAAAATTATAAAAAAGATATAAAAAGAAAACCTGTAAGGATAAAAGAAAGGCTATAAAGATAAAACTTATATAAAAAATATAACTTAGAAACTCATGATGAATTCTGTCGGACTTAGGCATACCTTGGAGGATAAGTCCAGGACAAAGCTGATGGTCAGATCAACAAGGACTTTTGGGGTTTGGCCTTGGTGAACTTGGGCTGACGGTAGAACTGGCATAGAGAAATGGCATGAATGTAAACCAAAATTTTAGTGAGAGACACTAGTATAAACTCAATTAATTCAGAGAAAAAAAAATAATCCAATAGTCGTACAGAAATGCTATACAGGTTTCTGTGAGGATAGACATTACCTGATATTGTGTTACATTAAAACATATGTGCAAACAACACATAAAAATAATAACTACCATAAGTTCTGCATACCTATTGGGGCAATCTTTTAAATACTTTCTGTTCTATTCATATCAGGGTGCATTCAACAAAATACTTAAACTTGTGTAATTTTAAGGTAGGACAACATAGTGATTGTTTGGAACGATATTTTATTTGCAGGATGTGAAACTGAGAAACTGTAGGTAGACAATCTTTCAAACAAGGGACTGGATCTCCATTTGGTTGGCAAAACCCCCACTCTAATAGCACTAATGCATTGTATATCTATTTTTTGCAAAATACAGGTCTGGTATAACGGAATAAATGACCGCGTTTTATAGTGTTTTCTACTAGTTGAAGTAGCGGACTTAGAGTCTTCTGCATTTTCTTTCGAGGTTCTTCCAGGGACAACTAAGTAATTTATTCAAGTCTTTTACCGGCTTTTAGCTTTAGCTGATTCATCTGTGAAGTGGGTACAAAAAATGCTTGCTTTAGAGGACTGTGCAATCAGAAACAGCTATACTGATTTATACCAGCTGAAGATATGAGCCCTTCCATTTATTAATGTTCTGAAAGTACTTTGAGATCACTGGATGAAAACACTGGAGGATTTTAGGGAAAGCGCAAATAATTTATGTTACTAAGCCATTCCAATCTGCAGTTTTAGAACAGTGTGGATTTTTTTTCTTGGTTACATAAATTACTGTCCTAGGCTGGTATTCCTGCTCGTTTCCTTCTTAAATTACCAACACAGCAAAAGAATTGAAGCTATTTGCATCAGCTTAACTTTCTTTGGAGATTTCCAGCTCTGTGTGATGGTACTTGCAGAGTCATTTCTGGGTTGGGTACTTCTCTGCAATCTCTTCTGGGAGAACAAATGTTTGGGAGCATCCTAAGCATGTGCTTTAAATATACAAAAATAGAATGGAAGAATAAAAGGAACAGAGTCCCTTGGTAGAATCTCTTTAATGTCTCGCATCTGATGTTCAGATTGGTGGGGAGGGGAGGATCACATGCCTGATGTTTTCTCTAGGACTACACCCAACTGGAAGCCATCCCTTGGCTTCTCTGCAGACAGCAGCATACTCAAATGGAACATATTAATTCTTTGGGGAAATCTCCTTGGTGGGACAAAAAGGAATCTTTTCAGCTTCCCAGACACATGCTCTGTTCCGGGTACCATCAGACTTAAAGGAGGATCTGCACTACCTTGGGCTGGAGGACACAGTTGCATTGTAACAGCGAGGTTTAGCATAGATAAATAACTCCTGCGATCCAGCTGCTCAAGCTTTCGGGCTTTGACATGTTTATTAATGAAAATGTGAGAGAAAAGAAAGAAACAGTCAGCCAGGCACGATGCCCCTGTAGCTCTGCTGTCATCATTAGGTGAATACGATATACCAAATATTTATGCTTCTATATGATTCAGGATCACAGAAAATAAATATCTCTTTTATGTGTTTTATTTTCTTTGGAGAAGGGAGTAGAGGAGGGTGTGAGTCATGCTGGAAGAATAAAATTCACTTCTCTTCTGACAAAAACGACTCATTTCATCAGAGAAGGATCCTAGCATTAATTTCTGTTTGCTGATAACCCCTGCAGCCCAACTGGCTTCAAGCAGGAAGGTGACGGCCTGCCAGTCCCCAGTCCATACCTGTCTGGTGACCCACGGCCAGAAGCAAAATCATATTTCTTACTCCTGCTGCGGGTAAGATAATAACCGTTCCTACCTAGGTCTGAGTGCAGGCTGCCTATGCATGCTTGCAAAGGATTTTTTATGATGAACAGAGTTTTGACCCTTCGCACCGTAACAAATCCTGCCAGCTGCAGTCTGACTTCTGAGCACAGGGCTGGTCTGAGGAATTCGGGAAGGTTAACATGAATACCTATTAGTGTATGACCAATGCTAGTTGGTTGCTTTTTCAAAAAAAAGCACATTTTCTGTTATGATCTGATTCAGAGGATTCTGTTCTTAGGCGATTGAGAAGGGAAGTGCTATGATTATGTAGCTCCTGAGGAGGCAGTCGATGGATTATTTCTTTCATACACCTTGCTGTGCCTTCCAGAGTGTAGAGGAGATGGGAGAGGACCAAGATACAAGGTCTGATGATTCTCTACTCCCAAGAGACAGTGAAGGGTACGGAGCTGTCCCTCCCGTTCCAACCATCCTCACTCTCCAGAGGTAGGAGAAGACTGGTTACATGGGAAAAGTGAGCTTCATGTTGCTTTTGGGTAAAAAAAAAAAAAGGGATGGAATCCAGTGCTCTGTGTAGGCTTTCTTTACAGCTGCCAACCTCAAAACATTTTTCTAAAGACAGTTAGTTATTCAGGGATAATTAAGGTGCTGAAGCCTGAGAGGTGGCAAATGCTAAAAGATTTTATTCGTGTCCTGGTGAAATTTAGTGCATATTTAAAAATTAAGGTATATGATTCCTTATAGTCCTTCATAAGATAGGAAAATATCTGTCACTTTTGTGAAGGAATTTACACATGTGGTTTGTGCCACAAAGGAGCTCCTGCCAAGGCAAGACAAAGATTAGAGACATCCTACCTTCACAAAGTCCAAAAGAAAATGCTATGATGTTTTCCAGACGTGAAACTGCTCTTCTCTGAGTAGATTTAGGAACTGGATATCTATATGGTCCTCTCTGAAATTGGGAGATTGCAGCTGGCATCTTTTTGAA
The DNA here is from genome assembly GCF_965231255.1 of Vanellus vanellus. Lineage (NCBI taxonomy): Eukaryota > Metazoa > Chordata > Aves > Charadriiformes > Charadriidae > Vanellus > Vanellus vanellus. The sequence goes on from NC_138906.1 coordinate 34,831,480, forward strand.
AGACCAATCAGTAGTCTTGGCTGCTGTAGCAAGGACCACAGACACCCTGAGATGTTTTAGAGAAGAGTCAAGCTTGCTATCCTAGTAAACAGATTACATTTTCCGTAATGTCTTTTTTAAAGAAAAGTCCTTAGAGTTTCTGTTCTGTATTAAATCAAGAACAATATAAGATGGATGAGCTCTGACGTTCCAAGTCCCTCAATATTATGGAGGATGAAAAAGAAATGAACAATGACACAGGTCTTGTGGGCACACGGGTTAGCTCTCCTGGTATGTAGTATGCAGAGCAGCAGCAGCAAAGTTCCATCATAATTTGTGAGACAGTATTATAGCAAAAGTAGAGTGCTATTCTTCTGGTGAAATTTAGCAGACACTGTGTACATTTTTAAAAGAAAAAAATCTTTCTTACAGAAAAACCCTCTTAGGTTTTATTTTAGTCATGTGAATTCAGGTAATACCGAAAGCAGTAACAGAACAATGAATGCTAAATGCTACCTCCAGTTATTATCCTTATCGCCTTCTCTTTCTTTTAGTTGAGATTCCTGTATATCATTTCTGTACAGATTTATGAATATGCTACTATTTCCTGTTCAGTACTATTAAACATGGTGTTAATAATAAGTTTAATAATTTTACTAATGTTACCCAGTGCAGCTGGCAGTTTTCATGTCAGACATATTTATTTGACAAAAATTTTGAAGAAGCTGTGGCTAAGCAATTTTTGCTGCTTCTAAGAATGAGATTAAGGGTCAAATGCATTGTTTTGCCCAAGTTATAAAAAAATGTGCTGACATCTTTATGCTTTTGAGCAAAGTCTTGAAATGTAGTAGTAGAAGTGTGGCGGATTTTTCCAATGTTCCAAATTATAAGACTCTCAAAAATCTCATTCTATTTTAGCCTGGTTAAGTTTTTTAGTGCTTAGGAACTTGAGTTTCCAGAGCTTGTGTCCGCACTGAACACACTCCATCCTCTGATTCCTGACCATTGTCTATGCTGTATTCTGTGGTGCTGCCACTTTATCTGACACGAAGAAATAAAAAACAGAGGCTGACTTGAATTTGAGGAAATGTGAGTGGAGAGGAGGAGGGCAAAAGCTCAAGTGGCTGCAGATAGGGAGGGTTCTTCATAGGATCCCTCCTTCTTTCAGTGCATAAGATATATGGTGCTATGGGGACAGATCAAGATTGCATGTCAGCCACAGTCCTCATCACTAATCGGGATCCGTGCCACATGTGTTGCAGACATGGGGAAGTTTGGGAATTATGTGTTGCTTCAGACAATGAACATATAATTAGAGTATCAGAAGGTATGTACATAAGAAAAATAAGATGTGGTTGCATAAGAGTTCTTTATTCCTAGTATGGTTCCCTAACTTTGGGGAGATTAACCTGCAAAAATGTTTGGTCACTGTGGTGTCTGATGTAATTATTTCTGTGTGTACTTTTTGTGTTATATAGTTATACATCATGGAACTATAGGAAAAAGCCAAGAGAAGTAATCTGACCTCCTGCCTCAAGGCCATGTCAGCTTCATCCTATAACAAGCTTGATGGATATTTGTTTATAAAAAACTCAAAGAGATAAAGACTCTTCAATTTTCTTAAAATATTTATTTAAATTATTATCTGTCCTTACTATTAAAAAGCTTTTTCCAGTGTCTGAACTACAGCTTTCCTTCTGCGACTACTTCACGTCCTATCCACAGTGGAATTGCAGAATGGGTTATTTCTTTCCTCTTGCAACAACCACTTACATATTCTTGGACTTTTATCATATTTACTCCTGTATTATGTGAATAAAATAATTATAATTCTGGCATTTTATCTACTTAGGTCACGTTTTTTAGAGTTCTTTTCTTTCCTGTTCTCCCAAGTTGGTCTAGGTCCTTCTTGAAGTGTGATGCTCAATACTGGAATCCATACTTCAGCAGAGGCCTACTAGTGACATGTAAAAAAAAAGGGGGGGGGATTTTCACAAACTAGATCACTTTGTCTGCAGACTTTCTTGGTGCAATTTCAGGAAAATCACCAGAAAAATGAAGTTGCCTCTATAATTTCTTTAATGAAAAATTATATGCATTGAGGTGCTGTATGTCCTGACAAAGACTTTTTATTTAGTCTGAATTCTCCCTTTCTCTGAATAACAAGTAAAAGAAGCCCTTTCCTAATATTAAAATTACCTTGGAGGAAATCAGAACAAAATAAAGTTTATGAAACACAGATCAAAAACTAAACTAAAGAAAAACCTAGAATTGTTAAAGTATTATTAATATGCTTTTTCCCCCCACAGAAAACTTTAATCTTTCAATAAAAACATGATATATTTGGCCTAAGTAGATTAAATAATAAATAAATAAATATTGAACTAAGACAAATAGTATTACACGTGCGCAAAATTGATCTTCAGATTTTGACCAGTGTAGACCAATTGGTATTTCCTTGAGTTAATGTTTGGCATAGAAAATTCATTTGAGTATTTGCCTTTTAATGTTAGTGATATCCCCCTGAATTAGGGCAGTCATTATAGGCTCAGCATTTGTCACACTTGCGTAAAAGCCATCCTGACAACTTGCCTTTGGAAAGTTAGCCTGAAAGAAGGAATCTGCGAATGCAGAATGTTGGGTCTTATCTTCTCCTTCAACGCATCTTTAATGCTTCGAGTTTGGAGAAGAGCAAAACAAAGCAACAAAATACTCCCGTGGAAGTTTGTCAAGGAAGGGGTTAAAAAAGTGGAATCTTTGTGACTGTGAAGGGCTGAATTATCTTCCTGACACCAGCAGGGGTTGCTGTCACTAGTTTGTGGTTGTCACATTCCTGTTCTGCTTGACCTTGGAAAGGCTTGACAACATAGTCTGGATTTGATTAAGGGAATTTCATGTTTTTCCTTTGCTAGAGTCACCCCCCACCTCGACAAACATTTAAAAATGTTAAGAAGAAAAAAAAAAAGTTTGGAAAGCAAACATTTTCCCAAAAGAAATTTATAGTTCAAATTTACACCAAGTTCGCACTAACTGGAGCAGTCCGGGTTTCCACTCAGGCTTTGAGGGCTCTCTGTAAACCATTAGTCACTTCCCTGGAAGAGGCAGCTTTTTATAGGCAGCAGGATAAAACAGGCACAGATGTCTGTGTAATATTAGAGGCTTTCACATGTACCTGCATTTCTTTTTACTAAATCATAGAAAAGAAAAAAGAGGGACTATAGAAAGAAATTAATTAAAGTCTTGGACTTCTTTTGGTTTTGGATAGCTACCATGAAGACTGGCTTAATTAAAAGAAAATATGGTTTTGATGTACAAAATCTTGTGTTGTGGATTTTTGAGATTGTGGCAATTTATATCACGAAGATAGAAGTTCTTTCAATTTTTAACAGGTTGTTATTTTTTCACTGAACAGGACTGTGATTATGCCAGCCGCCAATGAGTTCGATCCAGAGATTGTCCTGGTGTCAGCGGGATTCGATGCCGTGGAAGGCCACGACCCTCCACTGGGCGGGTACAAAGTCACAGCTAAATGTAGGTATTGTCATAAGGTGTGTGTTTCTGAGTTGGTATTTTTTTTCTAATTAGGAACCTTATTTTAAGTCCAGGTTATGTCCATATTTCTATTTTGTGAGATGACACCCATGTCACCAAGGGCAGGGACTGTCCGTCAGTTAATACCCAGAGATGCCTGTGGAAGTGTGGGTCTTGCCCAATTTGCGGACAAGGTGGAAATGAACATGTTAGCAATTCTGGCTCACTCCTTTCTGTTCCTTCTGGCATTTTTGTCTTGGCTTTTTAAAGTATTACTTTTCTGGCATTCAAATAACATTTCAGAGGTTTCATGCTTTTCAATAGACTCCATTTTCCAAATGCCGGTGTAAGTTATTTCTCTTTAAATATATATTGGAGATTTTAGACTTTGGAGGCCTAAATCCAATCTCATATTGCTCTTTTGTTATTGTAATCTTTTCAGCTCAATGGCATTAATCCTGAATTACATCAGTGTTCATGAAGGCCAAAGTTTTCTAAAAGACTCCTCTGTTGGGTTACAATGTTTGGATGTCCATTTCAGTCCTCCAAAATGCGTGTTCATGGCAAATATTTAATACGTTCTGAAAGACAGATCTGTCTGAGGTGTCTCATATGTAGCACTCCAAATTCACTAACTCTTACTGGGTATTGTGGCCAAAATGATTCTGAGCCTGGGGTGTTAAGCAGTAATGCTCTGTACAGTAAAGTGCACTGTAACATCACTATACATAAATAGCTTTCCATGTGACAACACAAAATGGTTTCCTACTTCAATACTGTTAATAAGGTTCTTCAGTATATATACTTCCCTTCAGTATATATCAAGAAATACCATAACAACATTTGAATAGTTATTAAATATGGATCTCTGCTGGTAATGGCAAATGCCTTGGGACATGACTGGAGAAGTCGATGAGACCTAATGGCATTTAACACACTGCAAAAATGGACTCCAGCTCGGAGGATTTTGTCCTTCTGACCTCCGCCTTTTGTTGCAGGTCAGTAGAACCAAGTTAGTTGTCACCTCAGACAGAGCAGGGAAGAGACACTATTTTTTATTTTCATTCTAACTGCATGCTGCGGAGGCTCCCCTGAATATCAAGGATGAAAGGACAGATGGAGAGATAGACTGACTGTTCATAGTGGCGTGCTGTGGAAAGGGAGAATGCAAGAGCAGTGCAAGGGACTCCCAGAGACGCTCACACAGGTGCTAATGCAGAAGTGGACTGGAAAGGGCACAGCCCAGTGGCTGCAAGAAAGACATATCTTTCACTACAGCTTTTCAGGTTAATGTGGTGGTTGTGCTAGAGATGAAAGAAATGTAGCGGCCTGTATGCATGTTTGAGTATCACTTAACTCTATATTATGATGTTTGGTAAAGCATTGTGCATGAAAAAAGAACTTTGTAAGAGGTTTCTCACTATTTTTTTCCATAAGTATGGCTCCCGATCAGAGGCACCATTTCATGAGCTTATGTGGTAGGCAGATGAGCTTCCAAGCGTACAAAACAGATATTTTGTTGAGAGGTATTGTACAATATCATCTGTATTTAGCATTTGAGAACGCATGCTAAATGTCCCTTAAGCATGCATAATGCTCCGGTAGGATGCTCTGGCATACATGATGTGCTGGCATAACAGCTTCAACAGCTTCCCTAGAAACCGCAATACCATTTGTGTTTTCCACTCAGGATCGACTGAATTTCACCCTGACAGCAAAAAAGAAGTTTTGTATTGCAATCAATGTTAATTTTCATTCATAAATGAATTAACTCTTCATAACTTCTTTTAGAAACTGAAATCATATCACATTTTTTAATACAAGAGGCTGCACATCTACAAGTTGCACATGTCTGTAAGCAAAAAAGAGGTGATTTACAGTAGGTGGTTCTTGTTTAAATTAAGGGAAAAGCCAAGATAGACCCAGATAATGATCATGCACCTGAGGGATGAATAAAGCCTTTTGTACAGAGCCAAAGGAATTTATTATTTCCCCAAACAAAATTCTCCACATACCACCATACCATCTTAGAATATAGCATACTATATGTGGTATGTAGAAAAAGGAGCAGTCTATAAAAAAAAAAAGTCCAAAGAGAAACATTCATATTAAAGATTAAAAATAGATACTCATGCAAATTTTTTATATAATTATTTTGTAATAATTAGGAATTATGCCCAAAACAAGTAAATGCAAATTAAAGTTTAACCTGTAAATATTCTTTCTTTATAAATCTTTAGCACTTTGTGTACACTTAATACATTGAATCTTCTGATTTCTATGACACAATACAAACTTTACACATCCAAATTAGGAAGACATTGACATCAAAGGAGAGAAGATGGGTCCTTAGCTACTAATCTTGCTGTTAAAGAGAGTTAGGGAGACACTAGATTCTTGATAAAGAATTATTTATGTCTTTCCTTCAGTGTACAGTCAAAGAGAAAAAATTAAAATGTATTAACCAATCAGCATTCCCAAATCATAAAGTAAAAACCATAGGATCAAGATAACAGATTGGACTAATTACAGCCTTGGAGTAACCACATAGTAGGCATCATACAGAAAAAATCTACACAGTTTGAGAGGTGCAAATTATAAAGTGCTTTAACCCAGTATTTTAATTTTTTGCTATATTGATGTATTATCTGACTTACCAAGGAGTTTCCATTTCTGACTAGTAAACAAACACATCAGCAACAAAACAGTCATATATATTTTTGCAGCTGGGTGTAGGATGGAAAAAGGCCAACTGAGATCAGCGATGATAGCAGAGCTAGGAGATATCTCACTTGCCTAATTTATTTCCAGTCCCATCAAGTAAAGAAATCACTAATGGTCTTTTTCCACTGAAAAAAAGAGATAGCATTTAAAAAAGATTGGAAAGGAAGTTTGAATCTTTCCTTTCTTATTACACTTTTCAAATCACTTTACCTACGTAAATCTTTTTCTCCAACTGCCTTTTCAATTTGTCCTTGTCTGTTGATTTTTTGAGGGGAAAAGTTTTCACTAAACTAATGAATATTTAACTAAATTTTACCTGGTCCCAAAACAGATTTTATTTGGTACAATGTAGAAAAGAAAATGACCATTAACTAAACATTTGTTTCAACTCCAATTTTGAGGATTTCACAGGCACGTTGTCTTTGTGTTGGGTTTTTTTATCCTTTGCTCCAATCCTGTCACTCAGTGAAGTCCTACCATTTCAAAAGGTGCTTGTATATACCTAGATACACATACACATCTTGAAACATATGCTCTACCCATGTGCATAAACTTTGTGATTTTTTTTTATATTCTATTAAGAAAAAGAATGGGTTTCAATGGGTTTTCTTTTTCCAAATATACCTCTTTTCTGATAAAGATATTATCTCCACTCACAAACTCTGCCTTGACTGTCTCCTTATGCTATAACTAGGCCAAGCTTAACATCAAAAAGCAAAGCAAAGACAGTGAGGCACACAGCAAATTAAACCTTACTAGTAGTCCTCTTGGCCCAAGGTCTTGTGTCAGTTGTAGGTGCCAACTCCTGCTCAGGAGCTTCTCTAACTTCTGGTAGGATCTGGCTCAGATTGTCAGGGATATTTGAGCAACTTATCTTAGATTTTATTTTCTGTGGCCCCCTCTCTTATGACTCAAGCTTAACTTCATTTGCCGAAATAGCAGAATATTTTTTGTATTGTCAAGTCCATCTTTCGTATTGGCATAGCTCTGTCCATGTTGTTTGGTGAAGCTGGTTCCCCAAGCTGTGTGATGAAGGTGGATGCAGCAGCAGGACCTCTCTCATGCACAACTCTCTTATGCAGAGTGATTATTGCTGTCATTGGGATCCCTTTGTTTAGATCAGGGGCTATCCGGGTGCTTTAATTTTACTGTAAACTATAATCAGATAAGAGGAAAACATGCTTCAGTTCCTGACTACCCTAATATTTCCTTTTTAATACTAGAAATGTATTATTTTTTCAATAAAGCAGCACATAAAATATCAGCACAATATATTACATATTATAAAAACGTAGTTGTATCAAATCCACTTTTTGTACTGGAGTTGTAAAAATTGAATTGACAATAAAGTATAAGAAAAATAATGGGGGAAGAAATAAAGGGGATAAAGGAGTTTTATATTTAGAAGAGTAAGGCGATGCCTAAAGAATATAAATCTACTTTTCCATCTTATCCAGATGATGCTTAGGTGGAACTACTGAAGATAGAGCTGATATATTCTGTGCTTTATTTTATAGCTAATTTTTACAACCTCTGCTAAAATGTATTGTATTATCACACTATTTGAATTCTGTACAGTGAACAGGTCTGAAAAAGAGCTGCCAAATCTGATCATAAATTTGCAAGTTGTTAGATCTTGTAAGAGGACTCTTTTTAAATTTAGCTCTGCTGACTGAAGTTCTCGCTGTAACATTATCCCGAGGCGAAGTACTTTCTCTTTGTTTTATAGAGCAGCCCTTAGAATAATGCTTGCATTAAAGTCACTGAGATCACTTTACTGTTCAAGTAAATATTGTACATACTTGCTCATTAAATGGTGACCATTCCATAAAAAGAATAAAGTAAATAGAGAAGTGTCAAGCAAGAATGAAGATTTTTTTCAGGGTACTTATCTTCCTGAAGCACTGCATTTGTTAAGGGCTATGATGATTTACTGGAGTTTTCCTGTTGTTTTACTCTCTTATTCCAAGATGCTATTTGACACCAGAGTGCAAAATAAGATCAGCAATTAGCAACAGGAAAAGATACCACTGCAGGCATTTAAAGAGTAAATTATATTTTGTCAGTTTGGACACCTGTCTAATGTTACGCCAAATTTGTGATGCAAGGTTGATCCAGTATCTAGGATATCACTGACTCTTAACTAAGCTGATTTGCAACTTTTAAAGGTTTTATTTGAGAAAATTGCAATAACTCCCTTAACTTACCAAAAGCTGCATTATGCTGTGATACACTGCGTTCAGGTGGGACCAATGAAAATAGTGCTGAAGCTATGAACAGTTTCCCTCCTGACAAGCCAGGAGGTAGGTAGGGCTTAGAGGACTTCACTGTAGCAGTGCACAATCTGTCCAATTAATAGCAGCAGAAAAAACAATTAATACTCTAAACAGTTTATTTCCAAAGGATATGTCAACCTACGTGGTAGAAATTAATCTGTAAAAAGGGCTTCTGACTTACATGTAACCTACAGGTCTTCCATCAAGGAATCTCTTCTCATGGCTGGAACTGGTACTTCTCAGAATACAAGTAAGAGCAACCAGGTTGAACTTGGGTGCCTGTCCTGTTGGTTTCTGCTTTGCCCTCTACATTTCAGTTCCAGCTTCCCACAGGGAGTAATGATTTTTGATAACAAGGTCTCCGAATGTAGCATACAATGCTATGAAAAGATATGATACCTAGTATTGGGGGACAAGAACATTCAGAAGTAATGGGCACGGTTTTGATAATGAGGTGACTGATCACTGAAACAAATGATCTAGCATGGTGTATTTGCCATCACTGGAAAGCTTTAAATGAGACTTATAAATAGATGGCTTACAACATCCTTACAAATAGGTATGCCATGGTGCACACAGACATTAGAGGCTTCATGCAAAAATCACTCAATGAAATTTCTCTTCAACGACCAGTGTTTTCTTGAGTCTTCAAAATTGTCCTACTGTATCTTGGAATTCTTTTCCGTTTCCCACTACATGCCATGCATAATATGTATGTTAGAAACAGACCAAAGGAAAATGCTACAACTGCATATCACTGAATTCAAATGTAGAACTGGTCGGGGTCTAAGCCTGGTAATTCAGATATGTTTCAGAGAAAAGGTTCCCTATGCGCCAGCCTCTCTATTTCTGAAATATTCTATGCGACTATTCTGAGTATATCAAGTACTGCAAATGATAGAGACATTTGTTGTTTTTTCTTTTCCTGAAGTGCTTAATTTCTAAAGGAGTCCCCAAATAATATTATAACTATCTACTGGACAGCACCTTGGACTGACCGTAGTTGTTTAGTGCAATGTCTTTTGGGATGGACTGCACTTTCTTATGATTGTTTGAAAGGCTTCCCTGACACTTGACTCCAAAAAAGAGTCCTGACTGGGACTACTGGGGCTAACGTAAAGGTATATGTTAAAGAAAGGCAGGCAAAAAGAGTCCATGCAAATTCACAGCTGATTAAACAGAATAGTAGTTTTGACTCGGTAGCTGTTTAAACAAAATTCGAGTCTCTGAAAATAGTGTTGCAGGCTTTTATGATGCCATGTCTAATTTCTTCTCTTCACAAACAAGAAAGTATTTTGACTCAACTATCAGCACAAGAAACTATGCTCTTAGAGAGTCTGGCACTCACTGCTTCAGAGTGCAGCTCCAGTACATGGTGTGAGCTGCTCCAAGAGCTCATTGCTGTAGAAAACGGTGGTTTCATTCCCCTTCCTCTTCTGAATTGTCCATTACTTGCCCTGGCTCTGGCTCTTGTCAGATCTCTCTGTAAACACATTACACAGCATTAACTCATCAACCCATCAGAAAACTTAATCAACCAAAAAAGTGGAGGGATTTCTGTTGGGCTGTGAAACTGAATCAGGTTATGGAGGGACCAACGTGTGCCACAGCTAGTGGAAGCAGAGCAGGGGCAGTAGAGAAAGGGAGCAATGCAGTAGGATACCTTTTGGTAGCAGAAACCTGTTAAATTAACTCAGTTGCCACAGCTGCCTTCTTGTCTGAATTCTTCTGAGTGCAGAGATTTGATTTTGGTTAACATATTTTGGTTATCTTTGCGGTACTGGAGGTGATAAGAAGGTTATCCTGCAGGATAGATCTTGAACTTTTGATTCAGAGCTAAAAGCATTGGAGGTGGGGTGTAGCAATGATCATTCATATAGTTTTTCAGGGGGGAGTCTCCTGATTCATATGAGAGATCTTCCTTTTGCTCCTTTTGTCTCTTGGAAACTACAGGGCACGCAGTGACCGGCAGCAAGAAAACATGGCAGCAAGAAAACATAGCATCAAGCCTTTGCTCCCAGTATTCACTTTGGCAAGCAAAGTTTGGGTTTTCTCTAGGGTGATTTCTTGAATACTAATTGAATGGTTGCTTGGTACAATACAAAAGGCATCAAAATAGATGACAAGTTAATTGGTGACCTACCCTCAGACATGAATATGTTCATAGGATTTATTGGGAGAAGGAAAGCATTCTGTTTTCTTTTTCCTCCTAGCCCACAGCATCCAGCTGCTATGGTGTGGCCATTGAGTTGCCCAGCCTCCCAAGTAAGATTATGCTGCATCTAGTCCTGCATTTGTACTCCTTAAATTCACTCTTGCACTGCAAATATCAGTGAATTCTTTCCCATTGACTCAAGGATCTGGTACGTTATTGGCATTTACACTACATTTACATTTATGAATATGAAATGCAGAAAATTCCAGAAATCCTGTTCTGTGAGGTAGTCTATTGACTCCTGTGGAAATTGAGCAGAGATTGGAATTCACAGTAGAAAATTAGCATCGTCTCCAAGACATAGCATAGTAAAAGGCAAAGGTGAAGACAAAAGAGGATAAGTCCTTTTTTTTTTTTTATGTTTCCATTTAAATAAAGGATTAATGCTTAGAGAAATACAGAAAAAAATATGAGTGGACTATTCTAATGCTGAGTAGAGGAATCTGCTTTCATTTGCTGTAAAATAAGCATGTGTCAATGGCTCGGTCTATGGATTTCAACCAAGAGAAACAGAATTAGATCGGTGAACAGTTCACCTTATTTACAGAGGCCAGGGAAATCCTCGTCTTCAGACTTTGAGGCACACACGTCTAACTGAACAGATATCCAAAACACATCTGAAGGATTCAGAAATCTTACCAGTGATTTCTTTATTCCCCAGTGTTTTTAATGGCTGTTTAACTGGTGTGCCTTCCAGTAAGGGCCTACCTAAGCAAGAAGTGAGACCAATTAGAATTATTAATAAAGAAGCGCTGATTTCACCTGCTCTTTCACTTAGCCTCTCTTTCTGTAAATCAGCCAGGAGAGATTTCCATTTTCCACTCCCGCTCCTGCCTCACAAACAGAAGATGTGTCTGCTGGCTAGTTAACTAACTCGTGCAAGTGAAAAACCACCTGTATACTATGTTCCAGATATACAGTGCCGATCCATCTGCAGAATGCATCAGGTGCCAGTTCCTTGATTTAGGGCAGTTGCTGGGGACAGGGCGGAGGATGGATTACAATGGGAAAAAAAGAGGATCTACAGAACCATTAAGAATTATTTTCCCTTTTCGGTCGTCTTCTCTTATCTCACCTACCTCTTGTTATTTTTTCTTTCATGCTATAATAGTGATATTGGCTAATGACAATAACTGATGTGAGGGGTGCAAAAAAGATAAAATTGGTGGCATCTTCTTCTTTCAGTTTTGAAATTTGAACTTATGAAATCTTTTCCCTTATTGAAACCAAAAGACTGTCATTTGGTAGAAGCAAGAAAAGGAAAAAAAATATCTTTTTCGCTTAGGCATTATTAAACTTGTCAGATTACGATTTAAATACAACAAATCAAATATAAGTTTTTAGGGCCATTTTGAAACTAATGGAGCTTGACACAGTGTTCAGCAAATTGCATGTGCCTTTCACAGGATTGGGTCCTGAGAGAAAATTGTTGAAAGACATCTCCAAATGTGGATTTCTCCATAACAAAGTGTCTGATCTTTTATAGCATCGTTGCATTGGGAATTAGGCTTGTCTTTGGGAATTTGTAAAGCCTTTAGTAGAAGAGCATGATTTATGTCTTAGAATTTAACTATTCTCTGTAATAAATAGAAATGTGCCACAAGTATTTACTTGGTTGCGCCATGGGAAAATTTTTAACATATTGTTCACAGCTTCAGAATGCTATAAAAGAAGACATGTAATTTGCAGACCGGACTATCCTTTGTGATTTCTAACCAATATATTTGATTAATATCTTTCAAAAGAGACACCAGCCAAAATGTTTACATCTCATTAGGCAGAGAAGAAGGGTACACACACAACTTTGATTATGAGCTTGGATGCTTCATTTCTTTGGGCTTCACATCCCTACTACTTAAGGCAGACTGTAACTTTAAGATGTTATCTCTTGCCTGTGCAAATAAACAGCCAGTTATGCTTTTTATGGTGGGTAGTTCTCAAACCAACAGGGGATTAGAAGATATTAGCTGGAGTTTGTGGTTCCCTGCTGAACTATCATGGGGTCCATGGATTCCTGTCCTGAATATTTCACAGAGCAAACACCTCTTATCTGGGGTGATATTCTCACACTGGCCTCTTGGCCATGGACTTCAAAAGCTGATCACAGGGAGGGCTAGAGAGGCAATAACCCTTAATATAACAGTCTCTCCTGATAGGGACAGACAGGGTAAAGGTAAGGCGTCTCTGAAGTTTGCTCTTGTGTGTTTAGCCCCATGGGGTGATAAGGGGCCATCTGTTTTTTTGGTCTGCAAACTCATCTTTTTCACGCTATCCCAGTATCAAGTACACTTCAGGTCTGACTGGTATCATCACCAGCAATTCTTCACTGATCTGGAGAGATTCTCTTGGTATTTTTAGCTTTGATCCCAGGCAATTGTCTTAGTTCCCGTTGTGTTGCTTTTTACCCAAGCAAACATATAAAATAAAATTTAAAAAATTAAGTTCAAGGTACTATTGGCTCAAAGAAAATGAATTATTAAAATAGGACTTATAACAGGTACGCTAATTATTTGTGTGTAAAGGGAAATGAGCGCTAACCCATGTGATTAAACTCAAAGCATCAATTCATAGCAGCAGTTTCAAAAAGTCACATATACAACACCACACAGGATGCTTGCACCTTAATTAATTGTTCAAATAGAATATCAGTACTACCAGTTCTGGAAGTTAAAAACCTTTGCTTCAGACCTCAGAAACATTGTAATAGTGATTAAAATACTACCCAGATTTCTTTTTGTTGTGGAGCTCCCAGAACACGCTTCTTTCACATTTTAAGCTTTTCCCTGCAGCCATTACTTTATCAACTGAAAAGTGAGATTCCATTGCAATATCATGATTATAACAGCTTTAATACAAACGCTTAATACCATGAAATCTGCAATAAAATGGTTCAAGTTGCCAAGACTGGCACTTTTAAAAAAAAATCCCTAGGTTTTTTTCAGCATTTTAATTACCTTTGTTTGTTGTTCTGGGGAGGAGTGGTGTTTTTGTTTTTTTTTTTTAAGAAAATTGTTCTTGCTTATGCCAACTGATTGCCATAAAATTGCTGGAAATGCAAGAATGTAGGTCCTAATCCCACAAGCTTTTACTCACTTTGAGCAGTCCTGTTGATTGAGACCACTCCACCAATCTGATTAATATTTGCTAAAATAAGTAATGTTTACAGGGACAGACCTTGCATTGTAAGTATTAATATGGTACAAAAACGCATGCTGAAAGCTCTTCAAAAGCATATTCACATGAGAAAGCTGCTATTTAAATACTTCCTGAAGTTTTATAGAATTAACTTGAGAAGAAAAAGGAGTAGTTCTGCTGTAAAATAAATCCATTTGAAATGCATTAAGTAGTAATTTATTTACTTCAGATTCTTTCTTTGCTATCCATCACTGATTATGATTCATATACACTAAAGTGGACCAAGGGACAACTCTTGGAAAATCTTCTTTGGAAGAAGAAACTAAAAATAAGTATGTATCTGGAATAACAAAATATTTCTAGTTAGTCAAAATTCAGTTATTTTCTGGTTTCTGTTTATGATAGTAAATGTTAGCACGAATTAAATATTTGTTTCCTTTGATCCATAGTCTTATCCCTTTTCCTTACATTCCTCTGTTAAAAAAAAACAACTGGTTCTCTAGCTATATGGTGACCAAAAACTTTTCGGTCTCTGACATTGCATCCATTTAGGTGCAGTTTGGTTGTGAGGGCTGGTTTCTAAATCTTATTTTTACTTACTTAAAATAGATTAGCAATCTTTAAAGGCAAAACAAACCAAAGCTGTTCCATTTAGTAGTGGAATGTGTCCTTCAATAAAATGTCTGGGTTTTAAATGTGCCAGCTTCAGAATTATTTTCCTAATGTGATTACTTAACGTCGGATATGAATTCAGTGATTGTGTTGTATGGAAAGGTGATCACTCACATGCATTGCCACATAATTTATGTTTTCATTTATGATTGCACTTTAGGCATATTGTGTATGTTCTTCTGCATCTTTTTCTTATTATTAAGCAATACTCAATGTTTGCAAATAATAACTTACAAATTTTTTTTTTGCATAGTATTTTTATGCTGCAAAAAGAAATGATCAAGTTAAAATGGTTATATATAAATGCTAATTTAAAAATTTGTATATTTTCACAAATATATTTTATTTTGAAAATTTTCATATTGATTTCTTTTGTAAATTAAAGAAAAAAAGACATTATTATTTCTGGCATTATTATTTCTTTCTGTTAAAAATGTATAATTTCTACAAAAAAATGGAAAAAAATGAACAAGAATATCTTCATTTTTTTAGAAAAAAAAGACATTGATTAGTAACAAATCAATCAGTTCTAATTGTTGTTATATGTATCTGTTTTATTTCCATTAAAAATGCCAGTATCTGTAGTCTCAGATATGACTACTGCAAAGAAATCCTTTATTTTTAGCTGAAAGTTACAGTTCATTCAAAGAACAGGAAGCATCTTTTATGGTTCCTACATTGGAGAAGCACCTTTGCAATGAAATCGTGTTTGAATATGACTGCTCTGTGTACTAACAAATTTACCAGGAATTTTAAGAAATTTTGTGTAATCAGCTTTAAAAGAGTTGTATATTTATGTTCAATGTTTCAAAACATCTTAGCACACAAGTAGAAGTGGTAAAGTGGAATCTAGTATTGTTGAAACTTCAGAAGCCACCATGAACTGGTTAAAATTAGTTTTTCACTCACCCAAATGTTCAATTAAGTAACCTTCTTAAACTTTCATCAGGCCATGGGAAGAACAGTAAGAAAAATCTACTGATCAAATGATAAGATGTTATTTCAAAACTTTTAATTTAATTAACAAATATACTACATCAAAGGAGTTATCAAAAAATTGTGATGTCTATATGACCTTGTGAACAAAACTTAATTTTTCTAGCTGTGTCAAGTGCATTCACTGCAGCTTTGTAGAACATACATGAAGACAATGCATAGATACTGACTCATGTAATTTTTTTCCTTTTGACCCTTTTTTGGGTGCATATATTCCTACACACAGTGCATACCTCTGGGAAATTCCCAGAATGCCTTTTGAGGAAAAACATCGAGGTCACAAAAGTTGAACAGAATTACTAAGCCAAGATCTTTAAGGCATGTGGAAAAAAGTAGCAGATCTGAAATGTTTGCATTCACCAGGAGTTTCAGTCCTTCCACTTCATTGCGAATCACCATTTTTTTTCCAAGTCACATTAATAATTAAAAATTACCTAAACTGCAACTGTTTTTTATAATGGTTTAGGTTACTGATATGGAATAAAGAAGATTACTTTGAAAAACACTTAAGGAGGTCTGTGCAGTTTTAATAGCTTGGGTGAAACAAAACACCAAACAGGATGCCTTTCTCCCCTTTGAACTTGAGGCATCACACGGACATGAAGCTACTGAATGCTCTGATTAGTTATGTGGTGCTGGACTCCCAGTGGCACTTAATGAAAATAAGTTTTTACATAGTGCTTTCAAGAAAGAACGGGAAATTGAATCTGCCTGATCAAATTTAGTACTTTATCACAAACATAGTAAAGTTGGGAAAAAGGAGAGGGAGAGGAGAGGAGAGGAGAGGAGAGGAGAGGAGAGGAGAGGAGAGGAGAGGAGAGGAGAGGAGAGGAGAGGAGAGGAGAGGAGAGGAGAGGAGAGGAGAGGAGAGGGGAGGAGAGGGGAGGGGAGGGGGAGGGGGAGGGGGAGGGGAGGGG